>NC_041385.1:744234669-744337833 GCF_002162155.2 Triticum dicoccoides | reverse complement strand
CCCCCTTCCCTCTTCTTCCTATAAATAGAGGGGTGAGGGGAGGGCTGCAGCACCACATCCAAGGCGCAGCCCCTCCCCTCCCCAACACCTCTCCTCCTCCGCGCGAGCTTGGCGAAGCCGTGCCGGTGAACTGCCACTCCATCATCACCACACCGTCGTGCTGCTGTTGGAGCCATCTTCCTCAACCTCTCTCTCTCCTCCTTGCTGGATCAAGGTGCGGGAGACGTCACCGGGCTGCACGTGTGTCGAACGCGGAGGTGCCGTTGTTCGGCGTTAAGATCGGAATCCACCGCGATCTGAATCGCTTCGAGTATGACTCCTTCATCCGCGTTCTTGCAACGCTTCCATCTCGCGATCTTCAAGGGCATGAAGATACACTCCCCTCTCTCTCTCGTTGCTAGTTACTCCATAGATTGATCTTGGTGATGTGTAGAAATTTTTTAATTTCTGCAACGATCCCCAACAGTGGCATCATGAGCTAGGTCCATGCGTAGTTTCTATGCACGAGTAGAACACAAGTTTGTTGTGAGCGTCGATTTTGTCAATTTACTTGCCACTACTAGTCTTATCTTGTTTTGGCGGCATCATGGGATGAAGTGGCCCGGACCGACCTTACACGTACGCTTACGTGAGACAGGTTCCACCGACTGACATGCACCAGTTGCATAAGGTGGCTAGCGGGTGTCTCTCTCTCCCACTTTAGTCGGATCTGATTCGATGAAAAGGGTCCTTATGAAGGGTAAATAGCAATTGGCATATCACGTTGTGGTTTTTGGCGTAGGTAAGAAACGTTCTTGCTACAAACCTATAGCAGCCACGTAAAAACTTGCAACAACAATTAGAGGACGTCTAACTTGTTTTTCCAGCATATGTCGTGTGATGTGATATGGCCATAAAGGATGTGATGAATGAAATATATGTGATGTATGAGATTGGTCATGTTCTTGTAATAGGAATCACGACTTGCATGTCGATGAGTATGACAACCGGCAGGAGCCATAGGAGTTGTCTTTATTTATTGTATGACCCGCGTGTCATTGAATAACGCCATGTAATTACTTTACTTTATTGCTAAACCATTAGCCATAGTAGTAGAAGTAATAGTTGGCAAGACAACTTCATGGAGACACGATGATGGAGATCGTGATGATGGAGATCATGGTGTCATGCCGGTGACGATGATGATCATGGCGCCCCGAAGATGGAGATCAAAAGGAGCAAAATGATATTGGCCATATCATGTCACTATTTGATTGCATGTGATGTTTATCATGTTTTTGCATCTTATTTGCTTAGAACGACGGTAGCATAAATAAGATGATCCCTCATAATAATTTCAAGAAAGTGTTCCCCCTAACTATGCACCGTTGCAAAAGTTCGTTGTTTCGATGCAGCACGTGATGATCGGGTGTGATAGATTCTAACGCTCACATACAACGGGTGTAACCCAGATTTACACATGCAAAACACTTAGGTTGACTTGACGATCCTAGCATGTACAGACATGGCCTCGGAATACAAGAGATCGAAAGGTCGAACATGAGTCGTATAGAAGATACGATCAACATGAAGATGTTCACCGATGATGACTAGTCCGTCTGACGTGATGATCGGACACGACCTAGTTGACTCGGATCATGTATCACTTAGATGACTAAAGGGATGTCTATCTGAGTGGGAGTTCATTAAATAATTTGATTAGATGAACTTAATTATCATGAACTTAGTCTAAAATCTTTGCAATATGTCTTGTAGATCAAATGGCCCACGCTAATGTTGCCCTCAACTTCAACGCGTTCCTAGAGAAAACCAAGCTGAAAGACGATGGTAGCAACTATACAGACTGGGTCCGGAACTTGAGGATCATCCTCATAGCTGCCAAAAGAGCATATGTCCTAGATGCACCGCTAGGTGAAGCACCCGTTTTCCCAGCAACTCAAGACATTATGAACACCTGGCAGTCGCGTAGTGATGATTACTCCCTCGTTTGGTGTGGCATGCTTTATAGCTTAGAACCGGGGCTCCAAAAGCGTTTTGAGCAGCACGGAGCATATGAGATGTTCCAAGAGCTGAAAAAGGTTTTTCAAGCTCATGCACGGGTCGAGAGATATGAAGTCTCCGACAAGTTCTACAGTTGTAAGATGGAGGAGAATAGTTCTGTCAACAAGCACATACTCAAAATGTCTGGGTTGCACAACCGCTTGTCTCAGCTGGGAGTTAACCTCCCGGATGACGCGGTCATTGACAGAATCCTTCAATCGCTCCCACCTAGCTACAAGAGCTTTGTGATGAACTACAATATGCAGGGGATGGTGAAAACCATTCCTGAGGTATTTTCGATGCTGAAATTACCGGAGGTGGAGATCAAAAAGGAACATCAAGTGTTGATGGTCAATAAAACCACTAGTTTCAAGAAAGGCAAGGGTTAGAAGAACTTCAAGAAGGACGACAAGGGAATTGCCACACCCGGTAAGCTAGTTGCCGGGAAGAAGACAAAGCACGAACCCAAACATGAGACTGAGTGCTTTTATTGCAAGGGAAACGGTCACTGGAAGAGGAACTGCCCCAAGTACTTAGCGAACAAGAAGGCCGGCAACACCAAAGGTATATGTGATATACATGTTATTGATGTGTACCTTACAAGTAACCATAGTAGCTCCTGGGTATTTGATACCGGTGTGGTTGCTCATATTTGTAACTCAAAACAGGAGCTGCGGAATAAGCGGAGACTGGCGAAGGACGAGGTGACGATGCGCGTCGGGAATGGTTCCAAGGTCGGTGTGATCGCCGTCGGCACACTACCTCTACATTTACCTATGGAATTAGTTTTAAACCTCAATAATTGTTATTTAGTGCCAGCTTTGAGCATGAACATTGTATCTGGATCTCGTTTAATGCGAGATGGCTACTCATTTAAATCCGAGAATAATGGTTGTTCTATTTATATGAGAGATATGTTTTATGGTCATGCCCCGCTGGTCAATGGTTTATTCTTAATGAATCTCGAACGTGATGTTACACACATTCATAGTGTGAATACCAAAATATGTAAGATTGATAATAATAGTCCCACATACCTGTGGCGCTGCCGCCTTGGTCACATTGGTGTCAAATGCATGAAGAAGCTCCATGCAGATGGACTTTTAGAGTCTCTTGATTATGAATCATTTGACACGTGCGAACCATGCCTCATAGGCAAAATGACCAAGACTCCGTTCTCCGAAACAATGGAGCAAGCGACCAATTTATTGGAAATCATACATACTGATGTGTGCGGTCCAATGAGCGTTGAGGCTCGCGGTGGCTATCGTTATGTTCTCACCCTCACTGATGACTTGAGTATATATGGGTGTGTCTACCTAATGAAACACAAGTCTGAGACCTTTGAAAAGTTCAAGGAATTTCAGAGTGAGGTAGAGAATCAACGTGACAGAAAAATAAAGTTCTTACGATCAGATCGTGGGGGAGAATATTTAGGTCACGAGTTTGGTACGCACTTAAGGAAATGTGGAATTATTTCACAACTCACGCCGCCTGGAACACCTCAGCGTAATGGTGTGTCCGAACGTCGTAATCGCACTCTATTAGATATGGTGCGATCTATGATGTCTCTTACCGATTTACCACTATCATTTTGGGGATACGCTTTAGAGACAGCTACATTCACTTTAAATAGGGCACCACCTAAATCCATTGAGATGACACCGTATGAATTATGGTTTGGAAAGAAACCTAAGTTGTCGTTTCTAAAAGTTTGGGGATGCGATGCTTATGTCAAGAAACTTCAACCTGAAAAGCTCGAACGCAAGTCGGAAAAATGCGTCTTCATAGGATACGCTAAGGAAACCATTGGGTATACCTTCTACCT
This sequence comes from Triticum dicoccoides, assembly GCF_002162155.2. Lineage (NCBI taxonomy): Eukaryota > Viridiplantae > Streptophyta > Magnoliopsida > Poales > Poaceae > Triticum > Triticum dicoccoides. The sequence continues at coordinate 744,333,965 of NC_041385.1, read as the reverse complement.
CAGATCCGAAGGCAAGATCTTCGTTGCCAAGAACGGGTCCTTTCTGGAGAAAGAGTTTCTCTCGAAAGAAGTAAGTGGGAGGAAAGTGGAACTTGATGAAGTACTACCTCTTGAACCGGAAAGTAGCGCAACTCAGGAAGATGTTCATGTGGTGCCTGCACCGATTAGAGAGGAAGTTAATGATGATGATCAAGGTACTTCGGATCAAGTTGCTACTGAACTTCGTAGGTCCACAAGGACACGTTCCACACCAGAATGGTATGGCAACCCTGTCCTGGAAATCATGTTGTTAGACAACGGTGAACCTTCGAACTATGAAGAAGCAATGGCGGGCCCAGACTCCAACAGATGGCTTGAAGCCATGCAATCCGAGATAGGATCCATGTATGAAAACAAAGTATGGACTTTGACAAACTTTCCCAATGATTGGCGAGCGATAGAAAACAAATGGATCTTTAAGAAGAAGATGGACGCGGATGGTAATGTTACCATCTATAAAGCTCGACTTGTCGCTAAGGGTCATCGACAAGTTCAAGGGGTTGACTAAGATGAGACTTCCTCACCCGTAGCAAAGCTGATGTCCGTCCGAATCATGTTAGCAATTGCCGCATTCTATGATTATGAGATATGGCAAATGGACATCAAAACGGCATTCCTTAACGGCTATCTTAAGGAAGAATTGTATATGATGCAACCAGAAGGTTTTGTCGATCCTAAGAATGCTAACAAGGTATGCAAGCTCCAGCGATCCATCTATGGGCTGGTGCAAGCATCTCGGAGTTGGAACATTCGCTTTGATGAAATGATCAAAGTGTTTGGGTTTATGCAGACTTATGGAGAAGCCTGCATTTACAAGAAAGTGAGTGGGAGCTCTGTAGCATTTCTCATATTATATGTGGATGACATACTGTTGATGGGGAATGATATAGAACTTTTGGACATCATAAAGGCCTACTTGAATAAGTGTTTTTCAATGAAGGACCTTGGAGAAGCTGCTTATATATTAGGCATCAAGATCTATAGAGATAGATTGAGATGCCTCATAGGTCTTTCACAAAGCACATACCTTGATAAGATATTGAAGAAGTTCAATATGGATCAGTCCAAGAAGGGGTTCTTGCCTGTGTTGCAAGGTGTGAAATTGAGCTTGGCTCAATGCCCGACCACGGTAGAAGATAGAGAAAAGATGAGTGTCGTCCCCTATGCCTCGGCCATAGGGTCTATTATGTATGTCATGATGTGTACCAGACCTGATGTAAACCTTGCCGTAAGTTTGGTAGCAAGGTACCAAAGTAATCCCGGCATAGAACACTGGACGGCGATCAAGAATATCCTGAAGTACCTGAAAAGGACTAAGGATATGTTTCTCGTTTATGGAGGTGACAAAGAGCTCGTCGTAAAGGGTTACGTCGATGCTAGCTTCGACACAAATCTGAATGACTCCAAGTCACAAACCGGATACGTGTATATTTTGAATGGTGGGGTAGAAAGCTAGTGCGGTAGCAAGCAAAGCATCGTGGTGGGATCTACATGTGAAGCGGAGTACATGGCAGCCTCGGAGGCGGCACATGAAGCAATCTGGATGAAGGAGTTCATTACCGACCTAGGAGTTATTCCCAATGCGTTAGGGCCGATGACTCTCTTCTGTGACAACACTGGAGCTATTGCCCTTGCCAAGGAGCCCAGGTTTCACAAGAAAACCAGGCACATCAAGCGTCGCTTCAACTCCATTCGTGAAAATGTTCAAGATGGAGACATAGATATTTGCAAAGTGCATACGGATCTGAATGTCGCAGATCTGCTGACTAAACCTCTTCCACGAGCAAAACATGATCAACACCAGAACTCTATGGGTGTTCGATTCATCATAGTGTAACTAGATTATTGACTCTAGTGCAAGTGGGAGACTGTTGGGAATATGCCCTGGAGGCAATAACAAAATGATTATTATTATATTTCCTTGTTCATGATAATTATCTACTATTCATGCTGTAATTGTATTGACCGGAAACCGTGATACATGTGTGAATACATAGACCACAACATGTCCCTAGTGAGCCTCTAGTTGACTAGCTCGTTGATAAACAGATGGTCATGGTTTCCTGACTATGGACATTGGATGTCATTGATAACAGGATCACATCATTAGGAGAATGATGTGATCGACAAGACCCAATCCTAAGCATAGCACAAGATCGTGTAGTTCGTTTGCTAAAGCTTTTCTAATGTCAAGTATCAGTTTCTTAGACCATGAGATTGTGTAACTCCCGAATACCGTAGGAGTGCTTTGGGTGTACCAAACGTCACAACGTAACTGGGTGACTATAAAGGTGCACTACAGGTATCTCCGAAAGTATCTGTTGGGTTGGCACAAATCGAGACTGGGATTTGTCACTCCGTATGACGGAGAGGTATCTCTGGGCCCACTCGGTAATGCATCATCATAATGAGCTCAATGTGACTAAGTGGTTAGTCACGGGATCATGCATTATGGAACGAGTAAAGTGACTTGCCGTTAACGAGATTGAACAAGGTATTGGGATACCGACGATCGAATCTCGGGCAAGTAACGTACCAATTGACAAAGGGAATTGTATACGGGATTACTTGAATCCTTGACATCGTGGTTCATCCGATGAGATCATCGTGGAACATGTGGGAGCCAACATGGGTATCCAGATCCCGCTGTTGGTTATTGGCCGGAGAGCTGTCTCGGTCATGTCTGCGTGATTCCCGAACCCGTAGGGTCTACACACTTAAGGTTCGATGATGCTAGGGTTATAAGGAAGATTTGTATGTGATTACCGAATGTTGTTCGGAGTCCCGGATGAGATCCCGGACGTCATGAGGAGTCCCAAAATGGTCCGGAGGTGAAGATTTATATATGGGAAGTCGTCATACGGTCACCGGAAATATTCGGGGGTATACCGGTATTGTACCGGGACCACCGGAGGGGTTCCGGGGGTCCACCGGGAGGGGCCCTGTCCCGGAGGGCCTTATGGCCTGTAGGTGGAAGGGAACCAGCCCTTAATAGGGTTGGGCTCCACCCTCCCGGGGCCCATGCGCCTAGGTTTTGGGGGGGACCCTAAGGGGGGCGCCCCCCTTGCTTGGGGGGCAAGCCCCCTCCCCCTTGCCCCCCCTCTAGATCTCATCTAGAGGGGCCGGCCCCCTTCCCTCTTCTCCCTATAAATACAGGGGTGAGGGAAGGGCTGTAGCACCACTTCCAAGGCGCAGCCCCTCCCCTCCCCAACACCTCTCCTCCTCCACGCGAGCTTGGCGAAGCCCTGCCGGAGAACTGCCACTCCATCACCACCACGCCGTCGTGCTACGGTTGGAGCCATCTTCCTCAACCTCTCCCTCCTCCTTGCTGGATCATGGCGCGGGAGACGTCACCGAGCTGCACGTGTGTTGAATGTGGAGGTGCCGTTGTTCGACGCTAAGATAGGAATCCACCGCGATCTGAATCGCTTCGAGTACGACTCCTTCATCCGCGTTCTTGTAACACTTCCGTCTCGCGATCTTCAAGGGTATGAAGATACACTGCCCTCTCTCTCGTTGCTAGTTACTCCATAGATTAATCTTGGTGATGCGTAGAATTTTTTTAATTTCTGCAACGATCCCCAACAAGTAAACCATTGCTTACGACATTTTTATTATTAATAGGGTTCCCTTAGTGAGAATACCAGGAGTTGAACCCTGGTTGTTGGGTGCACCACCACGACCCAACCATTGGGGTACTGCCCCGTTCTCAACTTGTGCCTTTTAATCCGGCTATCTAATAATAGGAGAAACAACCCTAGCCATGCTACACACCAACAAACAATTTTTATTTTTATTTTTTTAGAAAAGGAGGATGACCCCCAACCTCTGCATCTGGGCGATGCATATGGCCACTTTATTAATTATTCTCACAAGACCTTACAAAGTAATACAACAACAAGACTAAAGCCACCGTCTAAGCAACTGTCGCTATACCTATCCAATGATGAAGGGACGCTGATAGTCTGGGCCTAATACCACACAGACATCGCAGCCAAACCTAAACATCTAAGACCTGAGGTCCCAACCAGGATGTCTGGCGGGTATGGGGCACCTACCAGTTCGGCACACTCCTCAGCCAGGACGTCTGCCGGGTATGAGGCCGCCGCAGCCACCTGCCACCAATCCATCTTCAGAGTTGTACTGTTAATTAACAATTAACGACAACACACAGACTTACCAAATTGGACTGAGATTTAGCACAAGCGTTAAGCGAAACTACAGTTGTTCCTCTGGAGTTTTCTGAGCATCACAAGGCTGCGCCAAATCCTATCAGTTCGGTGAGACATTCGTTCGACGTAACTTTTCCACGCCTCTGAATCGTAAAAGAATATATGAATCCAGGACGCTGCCCACCATGGACTGATGGCGATCACTTGTATACCCAAGTGAACACTCCTTTTCAAATGCACTCCCTCTATAAAGAAATATAAAAAGTTATCTAAGAACTCTTATATTTCTTTACGGAGGAAGTACTACTCTACCACGCTCAAATTTCGGTGAAGGACTACAAAGTAGCATTACAAGAAAGTGATGGCTCTTGCGCACGCTCCCCAGCTCCTGCGACGCGTCGCTCCGGCGTCCGCAGTCACCCAAGCAGCCGCTGCCACCCAAGCCGCCGCTACCAACTGCGCTCCCGACCCGCCCTCCTCAATCTCACCGGCCTTCCCTCCCGGTTTCCCCTCCCCGAGGTTCGCCCGTGAGGCGCTGGTGTGGTCGCTCTTTCCGCAGCTCTCCTAGGCGTCGCGAGATCTAGCCTTGCCGCTTAGGTTGGCTGCTGAATCCAGCTCCCCCTTTGTCTCGGATTCGCAACCGATGGAGATTCCGCACGACTCTGCTGCTGCCCCAGTCGTGCCGGCTGCCGCTTCTAGGGTCAGCTTCGCCGTCAATGCAACGCTGCTAGACTCCACCCCCTCCCTCGCCGGCTATTCTTGGCGCCCATCGCCCCTGCATCAAATCGGAGTCCAGCCGGACCTTCAACGCCCGGCCATGCTCCTGCTCAAGCCCCAAGCTCCCCACGCCTTCCGCTCCGCATGTGGTCAACGCCGAGGAAGGGTGGTTGCCAGTGCGACCGAAGTACTGATGGAGGGCCCAATCCCGCAGCTACCGACATTCAAGATGGAGCGCCTCTGCTTCTTACTCCCCTTCTGGATGTGCAGACTTTGTGAAGTTCCGAGATCGGGTTTGCCATCGATGCCTTGACAGAGGCCATTGCAAAGCTAGCTGCCGCAACCCCTTCAAGTGTCTTTGTTGCCGTCAGTTCGGCCACCGCGCAAGATCCTGCTTCAACCCCCTGAAGACGCCACCAACGCCACCTCCTATGTGTGCGTCGCCTACGGCCACCGTGCAATGGCTGCCTAGTTCTTCTGCAGCATGCCTACGCCCTGCTGGACCAATTCCCCGCTCGCAAGCAGCCGCTGGGAGGCTGGTCGACAGCGAGCCCGGACCTATCCCTGCCTCAGGCCGAAGAGCATGGATCAGAACGCACAACCGCTCAGCTGAAACGTCGTGTCGAGACTCTGTTACCACTGTCACCCTCGATTCTCATGGACGCTCATCTCCGACATCGCCGCGCACCACCTCTTGAGACATCATCGAGATCAAGACTTCTAACTCTGCCATGGTCTTGCCTCTGCCATCACCGCGCACCACCGAGGACATCATCGAGATCGAGACTACCAACTCTGCCATGGGCTGGCTCTGCGAAACCACCGCCTGCCTAGACGCCAGGATCCAGCCGTCCTTCTTGCTGGATGATAGTGAGACGCGATCGGAGGCGCGCCAGAGCCCGCCGAACGCAACACCGGAGACCGTTGCTGCTTCGCCCTCGGTGGCCAGGTCGCCTTCCACGGAGCCAGAATCGGACACCCCTGTCCACATCCCCATGTCCACCCCTCCAGGAAGCCCGTCCGCCTCGCCACCAAGATCCCCGCTCTTTGTTGCCCGTCAGCCACCGCTACTACCTGTGCCAAGCTCCACTCCACCGCACCGGCCTGCAAACAGGAGGAAGACACTTGCGGGTATGGTTGGCTTCAACATGACCAGGTGTAGCCCACGCCTTCGAGCAAAGAACAGAAAGGTGCCTGTGGCACAGATGGCCGAGAGACTGTTATGCCAGCGCTTGGGAATCATAGATGAAGGACAACAGCTCACGGAAGACGCCATTGGCAAGTTCGTCGACATGTTTCAGGGAAGGCTTCCGGACATAGCTGTTCAGCCCTTAGGGCTCTGTTCAACCTTGATTGTGACCTTGCTACAGCTGTTGAAGACGCCCTGTTGGAACATGGAGGTGAGGTCGGCCCTGAACTACAGGCGTCAGCCGAGGAGATCGCCGGCACGTCGGCATGATCGGACCGGTGCAAGTCCCAGTTGATGTTGCCCCTTCTCCATGTTAGCTACAACCCTGAAATGCATGTTGTACGCCTGCTTGTTGCTGGTCTTGAGGGCCGCGGCTAGCTATTACCCTGGCGAGGCGCCCTTAGATGTGTGTTGCAACTGTTGTTGGCTGTTGAGTTGTGCTTTGTTCCACTTTGAGTTGGTGTGCGGTACGCCTAGAGCTGATCATGTTTGGGTCTGCTCCTCTGATGTGATCCGAGTCCATCAATGTTAGATCAAAACTTGAGTGTTCTTAGTTGGAATGTCTGAGGCTTAAACTGTCCTGATCGTCGCACTGCCATCTACGAGACCGTCATTGCTACTCCCTGTCATATCATTTGTTTTCAAGAAACAAAGCTCGAGCAGGTCGACCCTTTCACTGCTTCCCACATGGGAGGGCACAGATTGAAGAAATTTGCTCAACGTCTGGCAACGGGTACCCGCGGCGACATTCTGCTTCTCTGGGATGAGAACTTTGTCTCCGTCCAGGATGTGTCCTTCGGTGCTTTTTTCCTCTCTGCCAAAGTCACCATTGCTTCATCATGCACTTCATTCAAGCTAACATCTGTCTATGGCCCGATTTGAAGCAACCTCAAAGACGCCTCCTTCCAGGAGCTGGCCCAGGAGAAGCCCCCCACTGGAGATAAATGGTTGGTCACCGGTGACTTTAACCAAATATATAGAGCTAGAGACAAAAACCGTGCAAATGTTGATCGGAGTCGAATTGTCCGTTTCCGTAATGCACTCAATGCGTGTGAACTTAAAGAGATACACCTTCAAAACCAGAAATTTACTTGGAGCAACGAGCGAAACGATCCAACTATGAGCAAGCTCGACTCTTTCGTCTGCAATGAGGATTGGGACGTCAAATTTGGCACACATCTTCTGCATGCTCTTTCATCTTCGCTCTCTGACCATTGCCCACTTCTCCTTGCCAATGATAAAGGGCCGCCGAGAAACAAGTGCTTCCGCCTTGAAAACTTTTGGACCAAAATGCCTGGGTTCCAAGATATTGTCCAAGGAGTTTGGGGCAGAGAGGTGAACCACGTGGACCCCTACAACATTCTCTTTCACAAAATGAAAAAGACGAGCCAAGCGCTTAAAAAATGGAGCAAGATGATTTTTGCACATTCGAAGGTGCAAGTCCACATGGCCCTAGAGGTAATTCTTCGTTTGGATGAGGCCCAAGACTCCCGACCCCTCAGTGTTGATGAGCGCGATCTCCGTAGGAGGCTAAAGCGCAAGGTGATTAGTCTATCTGTGCTTGAGCGTGCCCGAAAAAGGCAATGTTTGAGAATCACCAACCTCAAAGTTGGAGATGCCAACACCCATTTTTTTCATCTCTGTGTCAGTCATAGAAGAAGAAAGAATTTCATCCACCGCCTCAAGCACAATAGTGGATGGGTCACTGATCATGATCACAAGAAGTCCATCATCCAAACCACTTCCTGGAGGTAACAAAAAGGGGTCCACCTCGCAGCATTGACATTCATTGGAATAATATTCCGGTCCCTGCATGTGACCTTTCGGATCTTGGGGCTGCCTTCACAGAGGAAGAGGTTAAGAGGGCAATCTGGGATCTCCCAAGTGACAAAGCGCCGGGGCCGGATGGCTTCACCGGTGCCTTCTTCAAGGACTGTTGGGAAATCATCAAAGGGGACATTATGATCGTCGTCAATCACTTCTCCAACTTGCACACCGCCAATCTCCATTGGCTCAACTCGGCGAACATCGCCCTCATCCCTAAGAAGGATGGTGCAGAGTGCATCTCAGATTTCCGGCCCATTAGTCTCATCCACGCCATTGCTAAGATCATCGCTAAGATGATGGCCACGCGCCTTGCCCCGCACATGCAAAGCCTAGTCTCAAATGCCCAAAGCGCTTTTATAAAGAAGAGAAGTATCCATGATAATTTCATGTATGTCAAAAACTTGGCAAGGAAGCTTCACCGCCGCAAAACCCCAACTTTGCTCTTCAAGCTCGACATCAAGAAAGCTTTTGATTCGGTGCGATGGGATTTCCTTTTTGATCTCCTATGACACCTCGGCTTCCCAAGCAGATTTCGAGAGTGGGTTTCATCCCTCCTGTCCACGGCCACATCGAGAGTCTTGATCAATGGAGTGATGGGTGACCCGCTGAAGCATGATTGTGGGCTGCGACAGGGAGACCCCATGTCTCCCCTTTTGTTCGTCCTGGTGATTGACCCTCTACACCACCTTCTAAACAAGGCCACTGCTCAGGGACACCTCCAACCGCTTTGTGGAAGAGCCACGACCATCCGTGCATCGCTATATGCCGACAACGCGGCCATATTTGTCAAGCCTATCAAAGAAGATGTTCAATTCCTTGCATCCACCCTGGCCTCCTTTGGGGAAGTCACCGGCCTCGTCACTAACTGCACCAAAAGCCTTGTGGCCCCTATTTGTTGCGGCGATGTTGATCTTGATGATATTCTCCATGCTTTCCCGGCTGTTCGCACTTCGTTCCCGATGAGATACCTTGGGCTGCCGTTGTCCGTTAGGCGTCTCAAGCGGATTCATTTTCAGCACCTCGAGGATAAGGTGGCCAGCAAGCTCCCACCTTGGCAAAGCAGACATGTCGCCACTGCGGGCCGAGCCGTTCTGTTTAAGGCCGTCCTCACCGCTATTGCCATATATCACCTTACGCCTCTCGACATCCCGGTGGAGGTTCTGAAGAAAATTGATAGACTACGGTGCGCCTATCTTTGGGCGGGCACGAATATAGTTTTCGGTGGAAAATGCAAAATAAACTAGGACCTTGTTTGCAAGCCGGAGAAGAATGGTGGCCTGGGCGTGTTAAATTTGGACAAATTTGCTAAGGCTCTTCGGCTTAGGTGGCTTTGGTTGGAGTGGAAGGATCCCACAAAACCATGGTTTGGTATGGGCACGCCGTGCAGAGATGATGACCGGACGTTTTTTTGCGGCTGCCACCCGCGTCACGATGGGCAACGGACGAACGGCAAAATTTTGGAACTCCTCTTGGCTACAGGGCTTGCGACCCCGTGACATCGTGCCTCACATCTTTGACCTCTCTCGAAAGAAAAACTATTCCGTCCAGGAAGCTCTACACAGCAATCCGTGGATCTCTAACATCGACATTTCCAATAGCCTTTCCCTTGGTCACGTCCAAGAGTTTGCAAATCTTTGGGGAAAGCTGAATTCTGTCACCCTTGAAGAGGGGATGGAGGATTCAATTGTATGGAAGTTCACTAAAGATGGTATGTACTCCGCCTCTTCGGCATACAAGGCACAATTTGAAGGGCTTACTACTTCGTATCTAGTGCAATCGGTCTGGAAGGTGTGGGCTCCCCCGCGGTGCAAATTTTTTGCTTGGCTTGTTCTGCAAAATAGGATCTGGACGTCCGATCGCCTAAGTAGGCGGGGTTGGCCCAATTGTGGTGTATGCCCTCTATGCAAGCGATGTCAGGAATCTGCGGCTCATCTCCTCTTCCAATGCTGATTCACTCTTCGGGTGTGGAATGGTATTATTCCGTGGCTAGGATTGCACCACGTTAACTCAGCCACCTGGGCGACGAGGGTCTCGGTGAGAGATTGGTGGACCAACAACATACACACTCGGGTTGGATCTCCCAAGGCGCTGGCCTCTCTGATGATGCTCATCTCATGGGAGATTTGGACCCAACGCAATGCTAGAGTCTTCCGTAACACGGCCGTCCCTTCGATGGTTCTCATTTCCAAGATTAAAGATGAGGTGTCTCTTTGGGCTTTGGCCGGTGCGAAGCAGTTGGGTATTGTAATACCGCGAGAGTAGTTCTTTCTTTATTATCGTCTCTTTTGCGGCTTTGTTCTAAAACTTTTTCCTTATTCAATGAAATGGCAAATCTTTTGCGTTGTTTCAAAAAAATAAAAAAAAATCGGTGAAGAAGCAAATTCCGGCGAGCACCACACTTGTCTTCACAACGCTAACTTGGATGACAGCAAAAGCGTCAAAAGAGACTGCTAAACAAAGCAGCAGCCTCGGAAAAGAGTGGACAGTCACAAAGCGAGGCCGCGTCCATGTGAATGTGATGTCGCCCGCCGCGGGGAATAAAACTGCCACCCATGGAGGAACAGATGTTGGCGCCTCCGACCACCACCCACCCCACCTGTGCCGCTTTCCATCAAGGATAAGTAGATGTAGACGCACACTTGGTTTTAGTAGAGGAGCTTTTGCATGACACTGTCCACACTGACTAGTAATCCCGTAATCTCAGCAGCAGCAGAGGTGAGTGGCGCGAGCAATCATGGTGCTTGTCGCTGGTCTTGTTTAAGAGCCGCGTGACTCGCGTGCCAGTAAACAACTACTCCGTCCGTCTGGAATTATTTGTCGCTCAAAAGGAGGGACGTGGCATCTGTTTGAGCGACGGGTAATTCGGGACGGAGGCAGTACAAATCAAACAGAAAGTGAGGAAATGGAAGCGCAAGCACACTTGCATTGCGCAATGGAAGAACACATCATACCCGTCCAAAACTTGTTCAGAATCCAAATCTGGCATAGACCGCAACGGAGCGGCCGGGAAGGGGAACGGCACACGTCTATTCCTCTCTCGGGACACACAGAATAAATGTGACTACGGCAGGAGTAGATGGGAAGCATGCATGCATGAGGTCACCGGAAATAACTCCCCCTATCAGATGAGCGACCCAACAGAAATCTGTTTCTTGAAGGATGCGGAGGCACATTTCAGTTCAGGGTAGGGCGACGCTGCTGATGTTTGCTGCCACTCTACCACCATTGGCAGCCCGCACCATGTGGCCTGACGACACCCTCATGCACTTTGGTTCATGGCAACTAGCCAAGACCCGACAGGTGCCATGCCAAACATGAATGCATACTCAGATGACTCAGATGCTCTGTCTCGCATTTATGGAAGATCTCATGAATGGACTTAACAAGCAAAAACATATGAATAGATTGAACTCCATGCAGACTGAAGAGGTAAAACATGAATGGATGGATGGATCCATGCATGCAAACACAAGAGAAACCAAGGCAGCATCGAAACTGAACTGTTAAGTTTCACCCTACCCAGAGCCATGACTGAACTTTCCATTGGGGAGCAGGCAGGCGGCAGTCCAAGTCATGATAAACAAGCAATCAATGTTAAGAAATAATAGGTGAACCACGGTTGCCAGCATGATCATGCTGCACACACAGAAAGGGACACCCTTTTTTCTTTTTCCCTTTTCTTTTGTTATCCTTGATGACCACAATGAGAACATGCTGCTATCCAACTGGTAAAGGGGTTCTTACTTCTTAGTTTAATGATCCCTTGACACGTTGGCATATTATTATTGTTCAAGTAGATGAGTGCATTCTACTGCCCCACCAGGAAAAAGGGCACAAATGTTGTTAGTGTTGGATGAGCTGGCAGATAAACTACCTAAAATCATGGAAATGGCATGCAGCTTCCCCTAATGCTACACAGCGAAATCCATCTACAAAACTAGTACACCACTACTTCTGCTGATAATAGTGTCTAGTGATCTTTACCATGACAGGAAAATAGACAAGAAGGGTATATAAGCTAAGCACAGCGGTGGGCAGAGGGTGTTTATAACTTCTCCAGACTCCAGAAGCAGAGCACAGAAAGGTCTAATCAATTTCAGTATAGTTTTAGCCATTTCCTTGCAGAACACCTCATGAAAGGTTTATCGAATCAGAATTAATGTTAATCCATGCTATTGTGTGTGTATCCACCTTATCATTGTGGAACAGCCCAAATGTCTGACATGCTCGCCTGCCCTTTGGTGAACCAATGATATTTTTGACATTTAAACAGAAATGTTTCTAGACAATTTTCACTGCTACCACTGTACTCTATGATGGACCAAGTTCAAAGATTTTCAGTTTTGCCTCAGAATTAAACGACGACATGGCATTTTGAACAATTGTGCGCAATAAATTCAGTATTCATGCACATCTAATTCTAAAAACATTTCACCATCCTGAATACATCTACTGAACATTCTACTGCCTTATCCTATTTATAGACAGTTCCATCTAGCTAGCAAATATACTAGATTACTACTAGTCAAATAAAGTACTCCCTCTGATCCATAATAAGTGTAATAGTTTTAGTTCAAATTTGAACTAAAAATATGACACTTACTATGGGTCGGAGGGAGTACATTATAAGCAAGAGAAAGTAGTGCAACTTTATGCTGGCGAGAAAAAAAAATTCAAAAGAATCATTGGTCCGACACAGATGAAGCAAACAAGGATAATGCTATATAAAATGATTGTCTAAGAAGATAAGCATATAGAATCAGGGATCTAGAAATGTTTATTATTGTATCATATTTTCGTTGCAGAAATTGCCCGTGAAGGGAGGATAAAATTGCCAGCCATCATCTTGATCGCTCAAGAGCAGATCACTGCTCCTATAAAAGAACACCTCCCTAGCTGCAAAATCACCTGAATATCTACACACCTTGCAATAACAACAAATAAGGCACTCACTCAAGGGAGGATGATCGAAATCATCCAGCTCTCAGCTATTATACACCTGCAACATGGACAGAAAACAAACATTCATACATAGGCTCATCGGTCAACCAAGCTCCCTGCTCAAATGATCGGACAAGCGGAATGCGGAAAAGGATCATGGATTTTACCTGAACCGGAGGGAATTCTGGCGATGATCAAAGGAGCAGCAGGAGTAGGAACTGAGGATGACCCTGATCCATTCCACTAAAACCCCAGAGCAAGAAGCCTCTTTTGAGTTTGGACACCACAAGTGAAAAAAATCGACTTAAAAACTCATCACAAGCCCAAGAAACGAACAACAACAACCTAAAGGTAATCAAAGCGTCGCCATAGCTGCGTGCATACAGTTTTCTCTCCTTCCTTGGTTTCTCCTTCTGCAGAAATTAACAGAAACAGATGTGGTGATAACAAGTGGACAACAGCCTGCTACTGCCCGGACTCCTCCTCGGAGTCGCCGTCCTCGCGCTCGTCCTCCCCGTCCTCCTGCTGCTGCTGGTGGTGGTGCTGCTGTTCGTGGTGGTGGTGCTGGTGGGGGTGCGGGTGCGGGTGCTGCAGCTGCCCGCTGGCCCCGGCGGCGCCGCCGACCTGGTGGTAGAACTGGCTGAGCACCCCTATGTGGCCCTCCTGCGACAGGCCGAGCTCCAGCCCCGGTATGGCCGCGGCCGCGTGGCCGGCGAACATGGGCGCGAACCCGATGTGGCCACCCATGCCCCCCGCGCCGCCGCCCGGCAGCTCGATCCCGGCGGGGAGGCCAATCCGCTGCATGAGGCCGCCGATGCCCCCGCCGTCGGCGCCGGAGGAGTTCATGAAGCCGGCCTGCGAGAAGCCCGCGGAGGCCGGCGGCGGCCCCCACATGTGGTGGTGGTGGTGCGGGCGGCCGGCGAGCGCGGAGGTGGGCGAGGGGAGCGAGGGCGCGACGGAGGAGAGCGCGGACGCCGGTATGGTGCCCGTGCCGGTGGCGGCGACGATGGCCGGCTCGGCCTGCTGCAGCAGCCACTGCACGGTCTCGCCGTCGGACTTGTGGCCGAGCTCGCGCGTGAGCTGGAAGATCCGCGCGGCGCAGAGCGCCGGCATCCGGATCCGGCGCCCCCGGCCGTCCACCTTGGTGTGGCGGTCCTTGTTGGAGCTCCGCTTGGGCCCCAGCGCCTGCACCCTCCGGTCCCCCGCCGCCGCCGCCGCGGCCACCACCGCCTGCTGCTGCTGCTGCTGCTGCTGCTCCTTCCCCCCGCCCCCGCCCCCATCCTCCTGCTGCTGATGCACCTGGATTTGCAGGTGCTGCTGATGCGGCGGCTGCTGCTGCTCCTGCGACGGCGGGTGGTGGTACTGCTCGCGATCCAGCTGCTGCTGCTGGTGGTGCTGCTGCTGGTGGTGCTGGGCGGGCGTGGAGGAGGGGGAGGAGGTGGTGGTGGTGGCCGTCGCCGCGGAGGTGGGCTCCGCTTTGTTTAGCGGTGGGGGAGGGGGGAACTTGGGGTCCATCTCCACACCCACACGCAAAACAACCACACCAACTTGCCGTCCGTCCCCCAAAATCAACAGCTTTCCTCCTCTCCTTCTTCGTCTTCCTCCTGCCAAATCGCCCTCCCCGCCTCCCTCCCCTTCCCCAAAAACCAGGCAAGAACAAGGGAGGAGGAGACCAATAATGGACCGCAGATGGCGATGGGGAGAGAAGAGAAGACGCCGAGGAGAGAGAGATAGGGGAGGGGGGAATAAGAAAATCTAGGGAAAGATAGATAGATAGATAGATACCACGCCCACTTTCTGGATTTACCGGACTTTCTTCCTCCCCTGCGATGTCTTTTCCTGCTGCTCCTCCTCCGCTGTCATTTCTTGGCTTTTTTAGCTTTTTTCAGCTTTGGTGTGTTGGGAGCTGCTAATCTTGTCCAGGGTTAGGGTTAGGATCTAGGCTAGTAACTTGAGTGATGAAGTGCTTTGGTGGAGTAGTAATTTTTACTGCCCTCTTTTGGAGTTCAAGCTGTGGTTGGTGGGGGTACAACTCAACTGAGTGAGGTGACTGAGACTGACTGAGGCAGGCGGGGTAAAATGGGGGAATGGTGGAAAGGGGGAGGAAAGCTGTCAGACAACAACTGCATTCAGGCATTTTGTTACATCCAACAACAGCTGCTATGCTGTAGTATTTGGAATACTACAGCCTGTGAGTCCTGGCACGTGGCTGCTTATATCTGTATTGCAGCCTACGATTTTTGTATCTCAAAGTTTTGGATTGCTCACTCGCAAAAAAAGGAAAGTTTTGGATTGCTCACTGGCAAAAAAAGAAAGTTTTGGATTGCTTTGAGAGAAATACAACATCACTTTTTATTTTATACTCCCTTGTCTCAAAATGCAACACGTTTTATGACACACATTTTGAGACACGCGTGGCACTGGCTAATTGTCCGTGTGTTGCAATGGAGCCATACATATTCTGTAGGTTCAACATTAATCGTGTGCAACATATACTTTAAACCCACCATATTCTAATGTAGAAAATGATTTGATTGGATTGAGTTAATGTAAAAGATTTGATTTTATTTGATTGCTCATGTCTGGCATACAGCTATAATGGTTTGATTTGATTTGATTGCGTTAATGCAATTACATTGCATCTATCGTTGAAGGGGCTGCAAAAGATTTGATTTGATTGGATTTAGTTATTGCAATACATCGGGCGTACGACCACCAACTTTCGTTTAATAGTAGAGATTCATGTTGCAGATTTCAAACGAAACCGAATGTTACTCCATCTAAAGTTTTACCAGACAAACATCTGATTTATCTGCCAAAAAAAATCTTAATTAAAAAAAGTTGTAGGGTCTCTCTCATTCAAAATATTTTCAAACAAAATTTAGAGGATTCAAATCCTTAGATTTAAGAATTCATTCACACAACATTTTGAAGGAAATTTAATTGTGCACTCAGACCTCTTGAAAATATCTATTGTTTTTCTGTGACACGGTCAAACAAATGAAAAACACAGTAGGATTTGAATGAGCTTGATGTATCTATTTTGCATCTTTAGAACGAACAAAAGATGCCCTAATAATATCTTAAACATCAAACTTGTATCATTATTTGGTTTACAAAAAATTACTTTCATAGCGTATATACCTTTTTCGTAAGATGATATGCCGTGACCTATAAACTTACATTTAGGATCAGATAAAGTATCAAAACACTAGTTTGTTGTTACTTAGAAACGCATCAATGGTCCAAGATGCTATATATCCACCTTGGGTCGTAGTATTATCTAAACTGTCATTATTTTTTATAAGCTATTTAATTGTTAGCGCAATCATTTGTTCTTGTTTCCGATATAGCTTGCCATTCATGTCGAAGGTAGCGCAATCATATATTAAAGGAAAAGTGTCACGCATTTTCTGTAGCATGCCATTTTTCATGCCATCTTTGACTTGTGTGCTTGATCTATCGGGAGTCCTGTCAAGTACAACGGTTACACAATTTTTGCACCCATAATATTCTTTACTTTTGTAGGCAAAAAAACATCAATCATGTGAACTAGTACAATCTTACTAGCCATGGAAAAAACATCTTGACCTGGTCGAGGATCACCGTAGCACATGAGGGGAAAAAAACTACAAAATGTTCGAAGGTTTGATTCGCCATTTCAAGTCCATACATGAGGTGTTTAGAAAAATACCATTTCTAAATATGGTAAAATGTAAAAACTTCATGCAACTATTTTCCTTTTTTGGGGAATGTTTCATGCAACTTGTGCAGGAGTAGGTGCTATGTAGGTGTAGCGGTGGTGGTGCATCTATAGATTCCTGGCCGTCCCCGTCCGTTCCTTTCGCTCCCGGGTCTCCACCAATGGGCGCCGGCAGTGTGGCTTCTCCAGATTTTTCTTTCTTTATTTTCATGATGATGGGATGGAGGACGGGAATGGATAAGCTCGTGAATGCGGCAGTGGGAGTGGGCCAGGCTCCGGTCAAACTTGATGGCCCAGTGAACCGGGCCTTAACCAACCAACCAACCCCGTGTTCATTCCTCTCGCCCGACAGCCTAATTGGCATCTAGTTACTCCACTTGGACTTGATATGAATGTCTCACAAAAAAAAAACTTGGACTTGATTTTTTTATTATTTTTGCGAAGAAACTTGGACTTGATATAACGAGCCTACCGAAATTTCCAGTTCAGACCAGTTGTTAGCTTTTGTAGGGCATGCAGCACGTACTCTACACACCAGCCAGCATTGCGTAGTTTCGTTGATTGCATGGACAATAAAATGGTTTCGTTGACGCCGAACACAGGGCGAGTCTCCTCGTCGATTGCAGGACGACGACGTCTGAATGAGACCTGACCACACACCAGTACTGGGACTCATCTTTTTCTAGTAAAAGTCAGAGAAGAGAGGAAGAAAAAAAAACCGCAGAATGGGCAGACTGAATATCTTGTCTGTAAGACTAACATGCACCCGACCCGACCGACGGGGACAAATTATTGGAGCACGCGGAGGCCAATCGGCGACACGGCACGCCACTCTCGATCGAAACGAATACTCCTCCCTTCCTGATGCTCGACGGGTGCAGTTGCTTCTTTAGGAACCTGTCGACGTGACGCGCCGTTTGCAGTGTTTCGAATGTGTGTTCGACGCCGATCATCACCACGTGAAGTGAAGAAAAAGGGAAACGAAGAAAAGCACTGCATGCATGCATGCCGGAAGCGCTCTCGATCGTCGGTGACAACCGGACTCCTGCATGCCTGCACCGACGCGGTGGAAACGGCCAGCTAGCCGGAGGCCAGAGCAGTCCTTTGGGCATGCAGCACGGCAGGAAAATCAACCGGCATTCAAACCCTCTCGATTCATTTCGAGCGGGAGGAAGAGGGAAAACACGCACCGACGAACAGAGCAACAGCGTCGTGACAGGGACACGCGAAATCCGAGCTCATCCACAGCCCCGACGGACGCAGATATTCGGCATGCACCACGCACGTATAAGTACGAGCATTGCTCCCGGCCCATGAGAAGCCGAGGGGCCGCCAAAAGATCTGGAGGAAACCTGATGAGAAAGAATATCTGGAAAGAAATGCCCGTCGATCATAGTTTCCAAACGGATAACGTACGTCCGTCGGTGTAGGTGTAGCCATCGGCATAAATGTGCAGCTGTTCTCTACTGCAAAAAAAGAAATAGAAATGTAACGTGCGGTCTTCTGCCCAATCAGCGTCGCTCCAAGCATGACACCATCAAACTTGGCATCCAACCCACAACAACCGGTTCCACCGATCAGTTTTGGACAGATATTTTATATCACTCTCTTTTCTTTTTTTGGTTTCTGATGACATGCATGCTCACGCGTGTCCAATTCTTTTATCCAAAAATTGCATGTCCAGTTACTCAATCAAGAAGTAAAAACGTAGTCTTTCTCAAAAAAAAGAAAGAGGAAGTAAAAATGTAAGAAAACTCGACGTTTAATATATCGCCAATATGTCTTGATGTCTATTTTTTTTTGCGAGGGTAAAGGGAGTTTTTATTGCATAATCATAGAGTTACAGTCGAGAGGCCATACATCCTCAATGCAAGGAGGAATCGAGCCTAGCCACACAGCAGTAGCACGCTTCGTACGGCTATAGTTAGCCAGCCGATCGGCAACTCTATTCTGAACACGACTAAGTTTCTGAGGAATAAACTCCCTAATACCAGATAAGTGTTTGATCTCCTTCACTAAATGGCCATAAGCAGACCGTTGGAGGGCATCCGAAGCCAGACATGATAGAGCTTCGGAAGAATCCGATTGAAGAAACACCGGGGCCTCGGAGTGCTCAATGGCCAACGCCATGCCTTGCATCATCGCATGTAGTTCCGCCTCCAACGGATCATTACAGTGAAAGACATATCTGTAAGCTGCAAAAAGGATGACCCTTTCATGGTTCCTAAGTGTCATCCCCACCGCCCCCGAGCCGTCAACGGCCTGGAAGGAGCCATCGACGGACAGGGCCACAGTCCCAGTCGGTGGTGCCGGCCATGGCAGGTCACCGGCCTTAACCTTGTGGCGCGGTACCACCGGGGCTTCCAAGGGCATCTTGCCTTTGACAATCTCCTCCACCGTAAATTTGCCAGCCAAGTTGATAGATTTATAGTAGCTGTCCAGGAATTCAACGGAGACCATCACTGGGGTGCTTCCTTACCATGATAAACATCATTACGGATCTGCCAAATCCTCCAAATCAACAAGATTACCATGTCTGCAACTGCCTCCGAGCATGCGCTGAGAAGTGACATGAGCCATTCCTTCCCATTATCAACCAGAATGCCATCGGCCGGCAGAGGCCATCTTCGACGCATGTTAACCCACAATATTCTTGCGTGCGTGCAAGTAACCAAAGCATGGAACGTAGATTCCTCCTTAACTCCACACAGAGGGCACATGGATCTAGTTGCTACGTGCCTCCTGTTTTTGCATTGTTGTGTTGCTAGCGTGCCGGTTGCCACTCTCCAAGCATTAATCTTCATCTTGATCTCTAATTAACTTGCTGCATGAGACCGGCCGGCGGTGATCAACAGCATAAATAAACCAAGAAGAAATAGAGCCATGCGATGGGTGCTACGTGGGGATTTCATGTGTGTCCAAATTAACGCATGCATGCGACATGCCTCTCCTTGAGCCTTTTGTTTCCTACTCCTTCCGTTCACAAATATAAGATGTTTTTAATATTACTCCCTCCATCCTGAAATACTTGTCGAAGAAATGCATAAAAATGGATGTCTCTAAAACTAAAATACGTCTAGATACATCCATTCCTCCGACAAGTATTTCCGGACGGAGGGAGTACAATGTAAACTACACATGGATTGAAGTGTGTGAATAAATAAACAAAAATGTGTCTACGTACATCTAATTATGTTAAAAGCTAAAAACATCTTATATATGGTTTACCTCCGTCCAACGCGTTGGAAAAAGATGCCTTCCTTTACCCTGTTTCATGGCTGTGACATGTTGCGATGCATGAGGACAGGTTAATAGTATCGGGAGCAGATCGATCAAAGTCAGGTAGGATATATACACAACGCATGCATAGTTGCTGAGGTAGACCGTAGCCAGTGGCCCTGTTCATCTATCTTTTTTCCTCCCGTTTCCGAGATGTGATCCTCGGGTGAGTGCCGTGAGAGGCCAAATTCACTGTTTTGACCCTTTTGCCCATTTTTAGCCGTATCTGACCCCTCTCCGGAATTTTTTTCAAATCTGACCCGTTTCCCTACTGCCACCCGATCTGGCGGTAGGCTAAAACGTCCTACCACCATAGTCTGTGGCGGTAGGGACCTGGTCAACATAGACGGCGTCGTCTGCCGTGCTGACGTGGATAAGTGGCTACCGCCACGGTTGGCTGCGGTAGGGTTAGGCAGCCTACCGCCTGAGACAATGGCGGTAGGGTGTTGAATGCACAAAACCAATGGCTGGGTGGTTTGGTGGGGCCCACAAGCCACCCATTCGTCCCCAAATCCTTTCTTCCGCGAGCTCAGCCCCTCTCCCCCCTCTCTCCCCCATCCTAGGGCTCCATTAAATTCATCTCTATTGCTTGAGTTTTCTCCGGTAGATTGAGGCCATTTTCATCACTCCAGGTACCTCGCCCATTCTCTTCATTTTGGTTGGTTGGAATCAACTTATTTGATGGCATTAATTCCTTTTATGCAAACCCTAGTTGTGCTCCTTTTTGTGTGAAATCAATGGATTTGATGGATGGTAGATCTAGATCTAAGGTTGTATATGTGTGATTGACCATGTGTAGTGTGCTAACTTTGTTGTTTGTAGCTAGATCTATGGTTATTGTTTTGGTTATTTCTAGGGTTAGGGTTAGTGTTAAGCAAAGTCATTATTTAGTTGTTAGGGTTAAGCCATGATATTTTGTTCTTTAGTTGTTATTTGTTTTGTTGCTTAAATGTATTGCATATAACTTTTATCGATCCATGGGATGCCAATGGATATTGACCTATATTATGTTGCCGCCTATTGTTGCCATTTTCTAAAATTTATTTAGATGGATAGTCTCGTGAATCTTCATTATTTGGATAAGGAGACATTTATGAATGGCAATGACGATGAAGGGGAAGAGCACATGGTATTTGAGTATAGCCCAACCTATGAGGATGCAGTTGTGAAAGTTAGAAGTGTGTTACATTGGATGAACCCAAATGATGAGGTTAAACTTATTGGAAGGTATGATGTTGGAGTGGGGGTGAACTCTCGATTGAAGAGTATGCCTATCACCTCGGAATTGCATTGGAAGGTGTACAAGGGTAAAGTAGAGCAATCACAAGACAACTCACTTGAATTATTTGCCACCAAGGTTGATGCTCCTCTGCTACAAATTGACTTGAACCGGCATGCCTCCTCCCGAATACATGATGCTAGGGTCGAGGTGTATGTCCCCAATTCTTATAGCCAAGTAGTCAACCAAATGAAGCGGAGATGAATGATAGAGCCATATTAGTTCAAGACCCGAAGATTCATGCTATGGCTCATGTTGATGATGACGATACTGGTCATGATGATGATGATGCTTATGCGGAAGAAGAAGAGATTCATTACAATCCAATAGGTAACTTGGATATCATTGTCCATCAACAATACATGGATCGCAGCCTCCCATATAACCGTATGTGTGGTTATGGCTCGGATGACGAGGGTCCTGAGGAAGATTTGGACGAGGATGGACTCACAGTGCAAGAAAATCGATTCTTCAAGGAGGTGCACGGCAAGGAAAGAGGACCCCCATTGTTTCGTGATCTTAGCCTTGCCGACCATGCCATTGTTGATGGTGGCATGAGACTGGGGTTGGTTGAACCAACACCGTGCCCGAGAGTCGGCGATCCAAGGCCAAAGGGTGAGGACGAGAATGCTCATTTGAAAAAAGGCATCAAGTTTGGGTGCTTTCAAGAGTTCAAGATGTGGTTGAGTGACTACGTCATTCGGAACCATAGGCCATTTGTTGTTGGTCATTCGAACCAAGAGGTGCGTTACACCGTGAAGTGTGAGAAAGAAGGTTGCCCATGGAAGGTTCGTGGAAGAAAAATTCATGAAACGGGGCAATGGGAGTTGAAAAGTTGTGAAGCTACGCACGAGTGCATATCGCCAGACAAAGCTGACTGAAGCAAGGGCCACCGTCAACTCACGTCAGAGTTTCTTGGCTACAAATTATTGAATGATATATCCCATGACCCAACCGTGAAGGCGAAGTTTCTCATGAGTATTGTTGAAAAAATGTACGAATACAAGGTCAATTATGGGAAGGTATGGAAGGCCAAGGCAAATGCTATTAGGATGTTGCATGGTGATAATGCGGCCGCATACAATATTCTTCCGAGGATGTTGGGGGCCATTGCACATAAAAACCTAGGCATGCGGCATGAGGTTGAGGACATTGACGGAGTGTTTCATCGTGCCTTCTCGAGCTTTGGGCAATGCATCGAGGCATTTAAGCATTGTCGTCTGGTGTTGTCTATAGATGTCACTTTCTTGACCGGCTAATACAAGGGCACTCTAATGGTGGCAATGGCTCATTCGTCCAATGATAACGTGTTGCCGGTGGCCTTTGCTTTAGTTCCTTCTGAGCATGACGAGAATTGGGAGTGGTTCATGGGGCATGTGAGTGTTGGAAATATGCCCTAGAGGCAATAATAAAATGGTTATTATTGTATTTCCTTGTTCATGATAATTGTCTATTGTTCATGTTATAATTGTATTAACTGGAAACCGTAATACATGTGTGAATACATAGACCACAACATGTCCTTAGTGAGCCTCTAGTTGACTAGCTCGTTGATCAATAGATGGTTATGGTTTCCTGACAATGGACATTGGATGTCATTGATAACGGGATCACATCATTAGAAGAATGATGTGATGGACAAGACCCAAATCCTAAGCATAGCGCAAGATCATGTAGTTCGTTTGCTAAAAGCTTTTTCTAATGTCAAGTATCATTTCCTTAGACCATGAGATTGTGCAACTCCCGGATACCATAGGAATGCTTTGGGTGTACCAAACGTCACAACGTAACTAGGTGGCTATAAAGGTGCACTACAGGTATCTCCAAAATTGTCTGTTGGGTTGGCACGAATCGAGACTAGGATTTGTCACTCCGTATGACGGAGAGGTATCTCTGGGCCCACTCGGTAATGCATCATCATAATGAGCTCAATGTGACTAAGTAGTTGGTCATGGGATCATGCATTACGGAACGAGTAAAGTGACTTGCCGGTAACGAGATTGAACGAGGTATTGGGATACCGACGATCGAGTCTCGGGCAAGTAACGTACCGATTGACAAAGGGAATTGTATACGGGATTGCTTGAATCCCCGACATCATGGTTCATTCGACGAGATCATCATGGAACATGTGGGAGCCAACATGGGTATCCAGATCCCGCTGTTGGTTATTGGCTGGAGAGCTATCTCGGTCATGTCTGCATGATTCCCGAACCCGTAGGGTCTACACACTTAAGGTTCGATGATGCTAGGGTTATAAGGGAAGTTCGTATGTGGTTAACGAATGTTGTTCGGAGTCCCGGATGAGATCTTGGACGTCACGAGGAGTTCCGGAATGGTCCGGAGGTAAAGAATGATATATAGGAAGTGAGGTTTTGGCCACCGAAAGTATATCGGGCGTCACTGGTAATGTACCGGGACCACCGGAAGGGTTCCGGGGGTCCATCGGGAGGGGCCACCAGCCCCAGAGGCTTGCATGGGTCAAGATTGGGAAGGGACCAGCCCTTGAGTGGGCTGGTGTGCCTCCCACCAAGGCCCAAGGCGCAGCTAGGAGGAGAGATGGGAAACCCTAGGCGCAGATGGGCCTAAAGGCCCACCCTAGGGCGCGCCCCCCTCTCTCCCCCTCTTGGCCGCCCCCTCCAAGTTCCATCTAGGGCTGCCGCGCCCCTAGGGTGGGAACCCTAGATAGGGGCGCAGCCGCCTCCCCTCCTCCTATATATAGTGGTGTTTTTGGGGATGCCAAAGGCACGAGTCTCTCTCTCTCTCTCGGCGCAGCCCTACCTCTCCACATCCTCGTACTTCCTAGTGCTTGGCGAAGCCCTGCTGGAAACCACACAGCTCCACCACCACCACGACGTCGTGTTGCTACTGGAGTTGTCTTCCCCAACCTCTCCCTCCTCCTTGCTGGATCAAGGCGCGGGAGACGTCACCGGGTTGCACGTGTGTTGAACGCGGAAGCGCCGTTGTTCGGTGCTGAGATCGGAATCGACTACGATCTGAATTGCTGCGTGTACGACTCCTCCAACCGCGTTCTTGTAACGCTTCCGCATCGTGATCTTCAAGCGTATGAAGATACACTCCCCTCTCTCTTGTTGCCAGAATCTCCATAGATTGATCTTGGTGATGCATAGAATTTTTTTGAATTTCTGCTACGTTCCCCAACAGTGGCATCATGAGCTAGGTCTATTGCATAGATTCTATGCACGAGTAGAACACAAGTAGTTGTGGGCGTTGGTTTGTTCAGTATGCTTACCGTTACTAGTCATATCTTGTTTCGACGGTATTGTGGGATGATGCGGCCCAGACCGACCTTACACATACACTTACGTGAGACAGGTTCCACCGACTGACATGCACTTGTTGCATAAGGTGGCTAGTGGGTGCCAGTCTCTCCCACTTTAGTCAGATCGGATTCGATGAAAAGGGTCCTTATGAAGGGTAAATAGCAATTGGCATATCACCGTTGTGGCTTTGCGTAGGTAAGAAACATTTTTGCCGGAAACCCATAGCAGCCACGTAAAACATGCAACAACAATTTGAGGACGTCTAACTTGTTTTTGCAGGGTGTGCTATGTGATGTGATATGGCCAAAAGAATGTGATGAATGATATGTGATGTATGAGATTGATCATGTTCTTGTAATAGGAATCACGACTTGCGTGTCGATGAGTATGACAACCGGCAGGAGCCATATGAGTTGTCTTAATTTATTGTATGACCTGCGTGTCATTGAACAATGCCATGTAATTACTTTACTTTATTGCTAACCATTATCCATAGTAGTAGAAGTAATAGTTGGCGAGACAACTTCATGGAGACACGATGATGGAGATCATGGTGTCATGCCGGTGACGAAGGTGATCATGCCGCGCATCACAGATGGAGATCAAAGGCGCAAGATGATAATGGCCATATCATGTCACTTTATGATTTGCATGTGATGTTTGTCATGTTTACATCTTATTTTCTTAGAACGACGATAGCATAAATAAGATGATCTCTCACTAAAATTTCAAGAAAGTGTTCCCCCTAACTGTGCACCGTTGCTAAGGTTCGTTGTTTCGAAGCATCACGTGATGATCGGGTGTGATAGATTCTAACATTTGCATACAGCGGGTGTAAGCCAGATTTACACATGCAAAACACTTAGGTTGACTTGACGAGCCTAACATGTATAGACATGGCCTCGGAACACAAGAGACCGAAAGGTCGAACATGAGTCGTATAGTGGATACGATCAACATGAAGATGTTCACCAATGATGACTAGTCCGTCTCACGTGATGATCGAACGGCCTAGTTGACTCGGATCATGTATCACTTAGATGACTATAGGGATGTCTATCTGAGTGGGAGTTCATTAGATGAACTTAATTATCCTGAACATAGTCAAAAGGTCTTTGCAAATTATGTCGTAGCTCGCATTTTAGTTCTACTGTTTTAGATATGTTCCTAGAGAAAATTTAGTTGAAAGTTGATACTAGCAATTATGCGGACTGGGTCCGTAAACTGAGGATTGTCCTCATTGCTGCGCAGAAGGCTTATGTCCTTAATGCACCGCTCAGTGCGCTGAACCTCGAACGTCGTCTGTGGATGTTGTGAACATCTGACATACATGTTTTGATGACTATGTGATAGTTCAGTAATGTTAAACGGTTTAGAATTGAGGCGTCGAAGACTATTTTTGAAACGTCGCAGAACATATGATATGTTCCAAGGGCTGAAATTGGGATTTCAGGCTAGTGCCCACGTCAAGAGGTATGAGACCTCTGACGAGTTTGTTAGCCTACAAACTAAGGGAGAAAAGCTCAATCGTTGAGCATGTGCTCAGATTGTCTGAGTACTACAATCACTTGAATCGAGTGGGAGTTAATCTTCCACATGAGATAGTGATGTTTCTCCAAAGTCACTGCCACCAAGCTACTAGAGCTTCGTGATGAAATATAACATATTAGGGATAAATATGATGATCCTTGAGCTATTCACGATGTTTGACACCGCGAAAGTAGAAATCAAGAAGGAGCATCAATTGTTGATGGTTAGTGAAACCACTAGTTTCAAGAAGAGCAAGGGCAAGAAGGGATACTTCATGAAACAACAAAACAGTTGCTGCTCTAGTGAAGAAACCCAAGGTTGAACCCAAACCTGAGACTAAGTGCTTCTATAATAAGGGGAACGATCACTGGAGCAGAATTACCCTAGATACTTGGTAGGTAAGAAGGCAGGCAAGGTCGACAGAAGTATATTGGATATATATTATATTAATGTGTACTTTACTAGTACTCCTAGTAGCACCATGGTAATAGATACCGGTTCGGTTGCTAAGTGTTAGTAACTCGAAATAAAAGGCTACGGAATAAGCGGAGACTAGCTAAAGGCGAGGTGACGATATGTGTTGGAAGTATTTCGAAGGTTGATGTGATCAAACATTTGAAAGAGTAATCATGCCCTTACATCATGTTTTGATGTTGATGACAATATACATGTAGAGGACTAACAATGGTTGTTAAGTAAATCTCAGGTGTTAGTCCCCGGTTCATTGAAGTGTGTGGATCAAGAGCATACAAAGTGATTTTACTCAAGGATGAAGCATAAAAATTGATTTCATATTTGTTTTCTTGAGTATATGATCTCGCATTATTAAGAGGGGATCGGTAGGGTTAGTGAAAGACTTACTCAAGCTACAACAATTCCTAGCTTCAATAACAACTTAGGCCACACAAAAATACTTTGGTGCACATGTATTTTTTGCTCCCATGCCGGATGTCCGAGCTGCCATTCGGATGACCGGCTCACTGATGTTTAGACACCAGTAGGTCTGCACGTTCACGCCGGATGTCCGGGCTGCACCCCGGATGTCCGGGACCCCCAGCCACGCCGGATGTCCGGACTTTTCCTCGGATGTCCGGCTCCCTGTCATCCCGACTCTAGTAGGTTTGCTCGTTGTTGCTGGACGTCCGGGCTTCGCCCCGGATGTCCAGGCTTTCCCGTGTTGCCGGATGTCCGGGCTTGCCCTGGATGTCCAGCCCCTTTGTTTTTATCCATGCTTCTCCTCTGTTCTTCAAGTGCCTCGCCAGCCCGGATGTCCGGTCACCCTGGCCGGATGTCCGGCCTGCCCGTTCACTTGTGCTACAACGGCCACAATTGTGCTCACACTATATATAGCCCTTCTTCCCCATGGGGGAGGGTTGACCACTCACTTTGAACAAACCCTAGAACACATTTCACTCTCTCTCTCACTCCTCCACACCAAATCTTAGATCCCCAAGGGATTTGAGAGCATTTGAGAGAAGTTGTCCAATCAAGTGACAGATCCACTCCTTCTCCTTCTTTGCACCAAAGGAATTCGTGATTTGAGCAAGTCTTGAGCTTTTCCCCATCGTTCTTGTTACTCTTGGAGGTTGGAGACTCCTAGGCGGTAGGAGTCTTTAGGAGAGGAATCAAACTTTGTGATTACCCCCAGAAAAGTTTGTGAGGGTTTGGAGACCACCCCAAGGTCTACCACTACTGGTTCAGAAACGCCTCCGTGGTGTTGTCTCAAAGGGAGAATAGGGTGAGCCTTCGTGGCATTGGTGTGCCTTCGTGGTAACATCCACCTCTCTAACGGTGACTAGCTTCCCTCCAAGGAAGTGAACATCGGCATACATCCTCGTCTCCCGGAGTTGCGGTTATTCCTAACCCAAACTTTCTACTTGTGGTTACTTGTCTCTTTGCACTTACTAATATCATATTGTGCTTGTTTACTTACATGCTCGTGTTACTTGCTTAGTACTTAGTACTCACTTGCAATTGTTAGGCTCACCTTCATATTCCGCATTATTGCCTAAAATTGGTAAGTAATATTAAAATTTGTAATTGTATCTATTCACCCCCCCTCTAGGTCCATCTCGATCCTTTCAACATCGCATGCTCCCTCTACCATCGGGATCGGTGTTAAACCTAAATAATTGTTATTTGGTGTTTGCATTGAGCATAGACATGATTGGATTATGTCTATCGCAATACGGTTATTCATTTAAGGAGAATAATGGTTACTCTGTTTATTTGAATAATACCTTCAATGGTCTTGCACCTAAAATGAATGGTTTATTGAATCTCGATCGTAGTGATACACATGTTCATGCCAAAAGATATAAGATAGTAATGATAGTATCACCTACTTGTGGCACTGCCATTGGAGTCATATTGGTATAAAACGCATGAAGAAGCTCCATGTTGATGGATCTTTGGACTCACTCATTTTTGAAAAGATTGAGACACGCGAACCATGTCTATGAAGAAACTCCATGCAGATAGATCATTTGGACTCACCTGACTTTGAATCACTTGAGACATGCAAATCATACCATATGGGCAAGATGACTGAAAGGCCTCGTTTTCAGTAAGATGGAACAAGAAATCAACTTGTTGGAAGTAATACATTTCGATGTGTGCAGTCCAGTGAGTGCTGAGGCACGCAGTGGATATCGTTATGTTCTTACTTCACAGATGATTTGAGTAGATGCTAAGTATATTTACTTGATGAAACACAAGTCTGAATTATTGAAAAGGTTCAAGTAATTTCAGAGTGAAGTTGAAGATCGTTGTAACAAGAGGATAAAATGTCTATGATATGATTATAGAGATGAATATCTGAGTTACGAGTTTGGCACACAATTAAGACATTATGGAAATTGTTTCACAACTAATACCGCCTGGAACACCATAGTGTGATGGTGTCCGAACATCATAGCTGCACCCTATTGGATATGGTGCATGCCATGATGTCTCTTATCGAATTACCACTATCGCTTATGGGTTAGGCATTAGAGACAACCACATTCACTTTAAATAGGTCACTACGTAATTCCATTGAGATGACACTGTATGAACTATGGTTTAGAGAAACCTAAGCTGTCGTTTCTGAAAAGTTTGGGGCTGCGACGCTTATGTGAAAAAAGGTTTCATCCTGATAAGCTCGAACCCAAAACGGATAAATGCATCTTCATAGGACACCCAAAATAGTTGGGTATACCTCCTATTTCAGGTCCGGAAGCAAAAGTGATTGTTTCTAGAAAACGGGTCCTTTCTCGAGAAAAAGTTTCTCTCGAAAGAATTGAGTGGGAGGATGGTGGAGACTTGATGAGGTTATTGAACCGTCATTTCAACTAGTGTGTAGCCGGGCATGGGAAATTGCTCCTATGGCGCCTACACCAATTGAAGTGGAAGCTTATGATAGTGATCATGAAACTTCAGATCAAGTCACTACCAAATCTCGTAGGTCGACAAGGATGCATACGACTTCAAAGTGGTACATAATCCTGTCTTGGAGGTCATGTTGCTAGACAATAATGAACCTATGAGCTATGGAGAAGTGATGGTGGGCCTGGATTCCGACGAATGGCTCGAGGCCATAAAATCCGAGAGGATCCATGTATAAAAACAAAGTATAGACTTTGGAAGAACTACTTGATGGTCGTAAGGCTGTTGGGTACAGATGGATTTTAAAAGGAAGACAGACAATGATGGTAAGTGTCACCATTAAGAAAGCTCGACTTGTCGCTAAGATGTTTTCCGACAAGTTCAAGGGGTTGACTACAATGAGACTTCCTCACTCGTAGCGATGCTAAGAGTCTGTTGCAATTATATTAGAAGTTACTGCATTATTTATGAAATCTTGCAGATAGGATGTCAAAACATTGTTTCCTCGATGATTTTCTTGAGGAAAGGTTGTATGTGATACAACCAGAAGGTTTTGTCAATCCTAAAAGATGCTAACATGTATGCAAAGCTCCAGCAATCCTTCTGAGGACTGGAGTAAGCATCTCGGAGTTGGAATATACGCTTTGATGATCAAAGATTTTGGGTTTATACAAAGTTTATGAGAAACTTGTATTTCCAAAGAAGTGAGTGGGAGCACTATAGAATTTCTGATGAGTATATGTTGTTAGGATATTGTTGATCAGAAATGATGTAGAATTTTTGGAAAGCATATAGGGTTATTTGAATAGTGTTTTTCAATGGAAAACCTGGATTAAGCTACTTGAACATTGAGCACCAAGATCTATAAGGATAGATCAAAACGCTTAATAGTACTTTCAGATGAACACATACCGTGACAAGATTTTGAAGGAGTTCAAAATAGATCGACAAAGAAGGAGTTCTTGGCTGTGTTATAAGGTGTGAGTATTGAGTAAGACTCAAGACCTGACCACGGCGGAAGAGAGAGAAAGGACGAAGGTCGTCCCCTATGCTTTAGATGTAGACTCTACAATATGATATGCTGTGTACCGCACCTGAAGTGTGCCTTGCCATGAGTCAGTCAAGGGGTACAAGAGTGATCCAGGAATGGATCACATGACAACGGTCAAACTTATCCTTAGTAAGTAGTGGATTAAGGAATTTTCTCGATTATGGAGGTGGTAAAAGAGTTCGTCGTAAAGGGTTACATCGATGCAAACTTTGATACTAATCTGGATGACTATGAGTAGTAAACCGGATTCATATAGTAGAACAATTATTTGTAATAGTTCCAAATAGCACGTGGTAGCTGCATCTACAAGATGATGTAGAGATTTGTAAAGCACACACGGATCTAAAAGGTTCAGACCCGTTGACTAATAACCTCTCTCACAAGCGAGATATGATCAAACCCCATGGGTGTTGGATTCATTACAATCACATAGTGATGTGAACTAGATTATTGACTCTAGTGCAAGTGGGAGACTGTTGGAAATATGCCCTAGAGGCAATAATAAAATGGTTATTATTGTATTTCCTTGTTCATGATAATTGTCTATTGTTCATGTTATAATTGTATTAACTGGAAACCGTAATACATTTGTGAATACATAGACCACAACATGTCCCTAGTGAGCCTCTAGTTGACTAGCTTGTTGATCAATAGATGGTTATGGTTTCCTAACCATGGACATGTCATTGATAACGGGATCACATCATTAGGAGAATGATGTGATGGACAAGACCCAAATCCTAAGCATAGCGCAAGATCGTGTAGTTCGTTTGCTAAAAGCTTTTCTAATGTCAAGTATCATTTCCTTAGACCATGAGATTGTGCAACTCCCGGATACCGTAGGAATGCTTTGGGTGTACCAAACGTCACAACGTAACTGGGTGGCTATAAAGGTGCACTACAGGTATCTCCGAAAGTGTTTGTTGGGTTGGCACGAATTGAGACTGGGATTTGTCACTCCATATGACAGAGAGGTATCTTTGGGCCCACTCGATAATGCATCATCATAATGAGCTCAATGTGACTAAGTAGTTGGTCGGGATCATGCATTACAAAACAAGTAAAGTGACTTGCCGGTAACGAGATTGAACGAGGTATTGGGATACCGACGATCGAGTCTCGGGCAAGTAACGTACCGATTGACAAAGGGAATTGTATACGGGATTGCTTGAATCCCCGACATCATGGTTCATCCGACGAGATCATCGTGGAACATGTGGGAGCCAACATGGGTATCTAAATCCCGCTGTTGGTTATTGGCTGGAGAGCTATCTCGGTCATGTCTGCATGATTCCCGAACCCGTAGGGTCTACACACTTAAGGTTCGATGACGCTAGGGTTATAAGGGCTGTTTGGAGTCCCGGATGAGATCCCGGACGTCACGAGGAGTTCCGGAATGGTCCGGAGGTAAAGAGTGATATATAGGAAGTGAGGTTTTGGCCACCGAAAGTATATCGGGCGTCACCGGTAATGTACCGGGACCACCGGAAGGGTTCCGGGGGTCCACCGGGAGGGGCCACCAGCCCCAGAGGCTTGCATGGGTCAAGAGTGGGAAGATACCAGCCCTTGAGTGGGCTGGTGTGCCTCCCACCAAGGCCCAAGGCGCAGCTAGGAGGGGAGAGGGGAAACCCTAGGCGCAGATGGGCCTAAAGGCCCACCCTAGGGCGCGCCCCCTATCTCCCCCTCTTGGCCGCCCCCTCCAAGTTCCAACTAGAGCTGCCGCACCCCTAGGGTGGGAACCCTAGATAGGGGCGCAGCCACCTCCCCTCCTCCTATATATAGTGGTGTTTTGGGGGCTGCCAAAGACACGAGTCTCTCTCTCTCTCGACGCAGCCCTACCTCTCCACATCCTCGTACTTCCTAGTGCTTGGCGAAGCCCTGCTGGAAACCACGCAGCTCCACCACCACCACGACGTCGTGTTGCTGCTGGAGTTGTCTTCCCCAACCTCTCCCTCCTCCTTGCTGGATCAAGGCGCGAGAGACGTCACTGGGCTGCACGTGTGTTGAACGCGGAGGCGTCGTTGTTCGGTGCTTAGATCGGAATCGACTGTGATCTGAAATGCTGCGTGTACGACTCCTCCAACCGCGTTCTGGTAACGCTTCCGCATCGTGATCTTCAATGGTATGAAGATACACTCCCCTCTCTCTTATTGCTAGAATCTCCATAGATTGATCTTGGTGATGCATAGAATTTTTTTGAATTTCTGCTACATTCCCCAA
Source organism: Triticum dicoccoides (assembly GCF_002162155.2). NCBI lineage: Eukaryota > Viridiplantae > Streptophyta > Magnoliopsida > Poales > Poaceae > Triticum > Triticum dicoccoides. The sequence goes on along the minus strand of NC_041385.1, from coordinate 744,301,368 downwards.
CAGTGAGGACCAAGGTGATTGGGAAGAGGGAGGTATGCATCATATCAGACCGGCACCATAGCATTCTCAAGGCCATAGAAGTTGTCATTCCCGGGCTTCCAAAGCTTTATCTCCGATGGTGCATGAGGCATTTCATGGCGAACTTTTACCGGGCATGCAAGAGCAAGGAGTTCTGCAAAGACCATACCCATGTTTGTGTGGCATTCATCATCGATGCATTCGAAATCCGGTATGATAAACTCTTCAAGGCTTTATGGGGAGAAGCATAACTGGTCACGCGCTTACGATGAAGGAGGTTGGGGATATGGTGACATGACGAGCAACATGGTTGAATGCTTTAACAATGTGCTTAAGGGCGTCCGTTCTTTGCCGATGACTGCAATACTGAAATACACCTTCTTCAAGCTGAACGAGTATTTTCTTAGGCATTCCCAAACCACCGCAATATGGATAGGTGAGAAAAAAGAGTATCCTGGCAAGGTTGATGATTGGTTGAGGTTTCAAGTAGGCAAGTCCTCGCATCAACAAATCATTAGATTCAACGACAAAGAAATGATCTACCAAGTTGACGAGCCAGGTGGCACAACACGACATGGTGTGGCTTACGGCGGTGTTGCGTATGAGGTGCACCTCAAGAACCAAGGGTGTCAGTGTGATAGGCCTCATAAGTACCACTGGTCGTGCTCGCATTTGATGACGGCGGCCAAGGCGAGAAACTTGCATGTTTCTGGTGGGAGGACCGTGCGGTTGCAGGAGTTCACATTGGAAGCCACGAGGTTGACATGGGCGCCTTGATTTCATCCTTTCCTTGACCAGTCAGAGTGGCCTGCGTATGATGGCCCACAGATCGTGCCTGATCCTGAACTCATGGTGCCTACAAAGGGAAGAAGAAGAAAGAAGAGGTTTAGGAGTGACATGGATGATCTAGCTGGATACACCGGAATGAAATAGTTTGGTAGCGGTCATTTCATGGAGCCACCGGACATCAACAACTGTGGACAATGTGACGATCAGGGACACAATGTTAGGACATGCAGCAAAAAACCAGGGACCGATGCCATCACGAGCTCTAGCCAAACAGGTGTTCGTAGAGGAGGTTCCAAAGGCACACGAGGAGGTAGGACTGGTGGCCATGGAGGACGGACTAGTCTTAGAGGTAGTGCACGAGGTGGGACTACTATTCGTGGGCGTGGAGGATGGGCGAGTCTTAGAGGCGCCGGTGGAGGTGGTCGTGCTTCAGGTCTTACTAGGATGAGGAGGATCGATAGAGGAAGGCCTATTGACGTTTTGCTTAACCCGGGTGGTTGAAATAATATGAATGGTACTTGTTGTTTTTTGTAATCACTCTTATTTCATTTCCTCTATTCATTATGTTGATATCTTTCACTAACAACCACTCTTATTTTTGTAGGCATGGCTTCATCCGGTTCCATGACGAGGCCGCCCTGTGCTGACCGTGAAGACATGCCGAACAAGTGGGAGAACGCCAACCTGGATGAGGTGAAGGAAAAAGATATGAAAACCTCACCATGTTGGTGTGGAGATGTATGCAAGGTGAAGGTTTCCACCGACCGCAAGAAGTCATGGACGGAAGGGAGAAGATTTTGTGTGTGTCCCAACTATGCACATGATCGGGTGCTTCCAACAAACGCCTATGACATACCACCAGTATGGACAAAGAGTAATCTCAAATTTTGTCCAACTTCAACTCATAATCCTAACAACAAATTTGTTTATCCTATGCAGTCACCGCCTCCTCTTTGCAAGTACTTCACATGGATATATCAAGATGTTCCAGAGGATGTTAAAAAGGACCAATATCGAGATTGTCTTAGGAGGCAATGACTGTTTGAAGAAGCATTTCAGAGAGGCTTGGATGAAGAGCGTCGTCAGAAGGAGAAGATGGAACGAAAGAAATGCAAACAGGAAAGGGCACACAAAGAGAAGGTTGCTCATGAAGAAGAGAGGGCAAGCAAGCTTGCAAGGGCTCGTGATGCACATGAGGAGGATGAGGCATGTTACAAGAAGGGAAAAGGGCCCATGTTTCCTTAGTGATCTTGAGATGCATCTATTGAAGTTGTATGTCTGAGACTGTTCGATGGTATTTCGTGTGTCAGATACTTGATGATATTGCGATGCTTGAGACTATTCTATGCCACTATGTATGAACTATTTGTGATCTTTAGTGTTGAACTATTTGTGACTGAAAAATTGTCAGACAAATTGTTATTGTAATATTGTCAGCTATATATGAATGTTGATTGCCTATGTACCTACTTTGTCTAACATGTTGCCATGTTAAATTATTTTTGCATAGACTTCATCCATACCGCCACAGTCTACGATGGTAGGGTGTGGTGGCCTACCGCCATAGGTAGTGGCGATAGGCCCAGCAGCTCACGCGCCATACCAGACAAGGTGTCTCGCTAGCCACGCGACAGGAAGGGATCCTACCACCACTGGCTATGGTGGTAGGATGTGGTTGCCTACCGCCGTAGGTAGTGGCGGTAGGCCCTGCAGGCCCTGCAACTCGCGCGCCACACCAGACAAGGTGTCTGGCTAGCCGCGTGATAGGAAGGGATCCTACCGCCACCGGCTATGGCGGTAGGGTGTGGTTACCTACCGCCGTAGGCAGTGGCGGTAGGCCCTGCATGCCCTGCAACTCGCGCGCCACACCAAACAAGGTATCTGGCTGGCCGTGCGACGGGAAAGGATCCTACCGCCACCGGCTATGGCGATAGGGTGTGGTTTCCTACCGCCATAGGCAGTGGCAGGTTGATCCCTGCAAAACTACACAAGCAAAAGGTTAGAGATGGAAAATTTCGTTGTAAACATTGTTGCACAGGGCAAAATGAAAAAAAAAATAAGCAACACCCGGTACTTAGTTCAAATGACACATATCATGTCCGATAATTGAAATAAGAAGCAACACCCGGTACTTAGTTCAAATGACATGTATCATATCCGAAAGTTCAAATGACACACATCATGCCCGGTAGAATCCTAAGCATAAATTCTCTACACCGGGAAAATGCTCCTAAACTTTTTGATATGCTCAATTTATTCTTCACGCTCTCGATTTGGCCTGAGTTGAATATCATTGGGTCCAGCCCAATGGCCTAGCACATCCTTCACGCCGCGGAACCAAGCCCATCGAGCACGTTAGTTCGGGTTCTCAGACACTCCCTATTTGATTGCCCATCCAATAACCAGCCCGGGTCTTGATAAGTCGAGCTCGCGGAATTCATCAATGCTTACGGAGAACCCTATCTCCATTGCCAAAGAGTGTTTACAATCACCTTCCTTCTTCTCCACCTCATCAAGAATCTTCTCCTTTTCTTTCACGGTCTCTTCAGAGTACTCACAAACCATGTACTTGCTGAAATCCGTCCTAACCGCATTCGCTTCCTCAACACTCTTAATCCATTGTTGAAGCTGCCTCATCATACTAACGCGTCGGTATTCTTCACACTTTTCATACAATATCTGCAAAGTCGCCTTGTTTTCCATCCTACATGAATTTTATGTTAAGCAACTTCAAATGACATACACAAAAAGATAACTTAAATCAAGTCACAACAAACACACATGATAGCTTACTTAAAATATCATAGGAGCACAAAGTTATTAAGGAGTTCAAATAACAAAGCTTGCATGAAACATAAGGAGTGGTTCAACTAAAGCAAATGATAAAGGGTACATGCCATTATACTTCAAATGACTCTACGATATCATGTAGTTCAACCCCTTTTATTCCACGTACGGGTCCGGGTTGCAACAAATGACATCATTTCTTTCACGGACCCAAGCCCAAAAATAAGCCCGACTAGCTATCGGCGAAGATGGTTGCCTAACTAGCCAGTTGTAAGGGCATATTTATCCCTAAGGTGTTTTGGTGTTTGATGACAATGCTTTTGCAGACTAATCGTGTGCCTTGAGTATCTCAGACTATTCGTCACTAAGCACAAGACGGTTTGGTGCCCCTTGAAGACTATTGAAGACAGCGTTTTTCTATGGTTCTTTTTGGTGGTTTGAGTCGTAGGATAGCCGTACTATTAAGAGGGGGTCCGTGGTAGAAAGGTTCGGGTGGAACCATCACATACACGTTTTATTCCTTTTCCCGCCTTTCCCTTTGCACTTTGGAGCACCTTCCGTTATCTTCATATTTTGCAAAAAGAAGGATTCCTAGTGTTGCTGTTCTGAGGCATGCGGTAGTACTGCTCTTAGGAGTGGTAGTACCGCAGGCTCCCGCGGTAGTACCGCACGCTGTTGCGGTAGTACCGTAGGTGCCCATGGTAGTACCGCTCTTAAGGAGCAGTAGTACTGTGGCCTCGGACCTAGTTCCGCAACACGAGCGGAAGTAGGGGCGAATGTGATTTTTTACATCGATCCCTGCGCGGTAGTATAGCTCGCCAGGCGTGGTAGTACCGTGTAGGATTTTTGCACCATCTGTTTTTCAGCGGAAGTAGGCACAAATGTATTTTTATTCATCCGCGCCCTTCCCAGGACTAGTCCACTCCAGCCTTGCGGTAGTACCGCAGTACCGCGCCAGCGGAAGTACCGCCCTCAGCCCTTGCGGCTCTGGCCTGGACTAGCGCCAGCAGTAGCCACGGTAGTACCGCGGCCCGACGCAGTAGTACCGCTGGTCTAGAGCAGTAGTACTAAGCCCTTGCGGTAGTACCGTTGGTCAGGAGCGGTAGTACCGCAAGTCATGGGCTGGTTAAGTGGATGACGGTTGGATTTGTCCCACCACTATATAAGGGGTGTGCTACCTCTTGAGCACTACGTTGGATTTCCCCGAAGAGGAGAGGATGATGCAGCAAAGTAGCGTAAGTATTTCCCTCAGTTTTTGAGAACCAAGGTATCAATCCAGTAGGAGATCACACACAAGTCCCTTGTACCTACACAAAACGATAGCAACTCGCAACCAACACTTAGGGGTTGTCAATCCCTTCACGGTCACTTACGAGAGTGAGATCTGATAGAGATAATATTTTTGGTATTTTTGATAGATAGATGCAAAGTAAAAAGTAAAAGGCAAAGTAAAACAAAGCAAGTAAATAAAGTAATGGAGATTGATATGATGAGAATAGACCCGGGGGCCATAGGTTTCATTAGTGGCTTCTCTCAAGAGCATAAGTATTCTACGGTGGGTGAACAAATTACTGTTGAGCAATTGATAGAAAAGCAAATAATTATGAGATTATCTAGGTATGATCATCTATATAGGCATCACGTCAAAACAAGTAGATCGAAGCGATTCTGCATCTACTACTATTACTCCACTCATCGACCGCTATCCAGCATGCATCTAGAGTATTAAGTAAAAACAGAGTAACGCCGTAAGCAAGATGACATGATGTAGATGGATAAATTCATGCAATATGATAAAAAACCCATCTTGTTATCCTCGATGGCAACAATACAATACGTGCCTTGCAACTCTTTCTGTCACTGAGTAAGGACACTGCAAGATTGAACCCAAAGCTAAGCACTTCTCCCATTGCAAGAACTACCAATCTAGTTGGCCAAACCATAAAGATAATTCGAAGAGACTTGCAAAGATAACTCAATCATACATAAAAGAATTCAGAGAAGAATCAAATATTGTTCATAGATAAGCTGGATCATAAACCCACAATTCATCGGTCTCAACAAACACACCGCAAAAAGAAGATTACATCGAATAGATCTCCACAAGAGAGGGGGAGAACATTGTATTGAGATCCAAAAAGAGAGAAGAAGCCATCTAGCTAATAACTATGGACCCGAAGGTCTGAAGTAAACTACTCACACTTCATCGGAGAGCCTATGGTGTTGATGTAGAAGCCCTCCATGGTAGATGCCCTCTTCGGCGGAGCTCCGGAACAGGCCCCAAGATGGGATCTCGCGGATACAGAAGGTTGCGGCGATGGAATTAGGTTTTTGGCTCCGTATCTGATCTGACGAGGGTACGTAGGTATATATAGGAGGAAGGAGTACGTCGGTGGAGCTCCGAGGGGCCCACGAGGTAGGGGGGCGCGCCCTCCACCCTCGTGGCCTCCTCGGAAACTTCTTGGAGTAGGGTCCAAGTCTCCTGGATCACGTTCGGTTGAAAAATCACGTTCCCGAAGGTTTTATTCCGTTTGATATTCTGTTTCTTCGAAACACTAAAATAGACAAAAACAACAATGCTGGGCTGGGCCTCCGGTTAATAGGTTAGTCCCAAAAATAATATAAAAGTGGAAAATAAAGCCCAATATAGTCCAAAACAGTAGACAAAGTAGCTTGGAGTAATCAAAAATTATAGATACGTTGGAGACGTATCAAGCATCCCCAAGCTTAATTCTTGCTCGTCCTCGAGTAGGTAAATGATAAAAAAGAATTTTTGATGCGGAGTGATACTTTGGCATAATTTCAATGTTAATCTTCTTAATTGTGACATGAATATTCAGATTCGAAAGATTCAAGACAAAAGTTCATATTAACATAATAGTAATAATACTTAAAGCATACTAATCAAAGCAATCATGTCTTCTCAAAATAGCATGGTTAAAGAAAGTTATCCCTACAAAATCATATAGTCTGGCTATGCTCTATCTTCATCACACAAAGTATTTAATCATGCACAACCCCGATGACGAGCCAAGCAATTGTTTCATACTTTAGGAATCTCAAACTTTTTCAACTTTCACGCAATACATGAGCGTGAGCCATGGACATAGCACTATAGGTGGAATAGAACGGTGGTTGTGGAGAAGACAAAAAAGGAGAAGATAGTCTCACATCAACTAGGCGTATCAACGGGCTATGGAGATGCCCATCAATAGATATCAATGTGAGTGAGTAGGGATTGCCATGCAACGGATGCACTAGAGCTATAAGTATATGAAAGCTCAACAAAAGAAACTAAGTGGGTGTGCATCCAACTTGCTTGCTCACGAAGACCTAGGGCACTTTTGAGGAAGCCCATCATTGGAATATCCAAGCCAAGTTCTATAATGAAAAATTCCCACTAGTATATGAAAGTGACAACATATGAGACTCTCTATCATGAAGATCATGGTGCTTATTTTGAAGCACAAGTGTGGAAAAAGGATAGTAGCATTGTCCCTTCTCTCTTTTTCTCTCATTTTTTTATATATTTTTTTATTTTGGTGGGCTTCTTTGGCCTCTCTTTTTTGTTTGGGCTTCTTTGGCCTCTTTTATTTTTCATAAAGTCTGGAGTCTCATCCCGACTTATGGGGGAATCATAGTCTCCATCATCCTTTCCTCACTGGGACAATGCTCTAATAATGATGATCATCACACTTTTATTTTTCTTACAACTCAACAATTACAACTCGATACTTGAACAAAGTATGACTCTATATGAATGCCTCCGGTGGTGTACCGGGATATGCAATGAATCAAGAGTGACATGTATGAAAGAATTATGAACGGTGGCTTTGCCACAAATACAATGTCAACTACATGTTCATGCAAAAAGCAATATGACAAAAGTAATGTGTGTCATATGAGCGGAACGGTGGAGAGTTGCATGGCAATATATCTCGGAATGGCTATGGAAATGCCATGATAGGTAGGTATGGTGGCTGTTTTGAGGAAGGTATATGGTGGGTGTATGATACCGGCGAGAAGTGCACGGTATTAGAGAGGCTAGCAATGACGGAAGGGTGAGAGTGCTTATAATCCATAGACTCAACATTAATCAAAAGAACTCATGCACTTATTGCAAAAAATTAGAAGTCATCAAAAACCAAAGCATTAAACGCATACTCCTTGGGGGATAGATTGGTAGGAAAAGACCATCGCTCGTCCCCGACTGCCACTCATAAGGAAGACAATCAAAAATAAAATTATGCTCCGACTTCATCACAAGCGGTTCACCATACGTGCATGCTACGGGAATCACAAACTTCAACGCAAGCATTCTTTAAATTCATAATTACCCCTACTAGCATTGCTTTAATATTATCACCTTCATATCTCAAAACAATTATCAAGCATCAAACTTATCTTAGTATTCAATGCACTCAAAAGAAAGTTTCACAAATCTTGAATACCAAGTATATTAACTTTAAGCAAATTACCATGCTACTAACAACTCTCAAAATAATCTAAGTGAAGCATGAGAGATCAATAGTTTCTTTAAAACAAATCCACCACCATGCTCTAAAAGATCTAAGTGAAGCACTAGAGCAAAAATTATTACGCTCAAAAGATATAAGTGAAGCACTATGAGCAAAACTATCAAGCTCAAAAGATATAAGTGAAGCACTATGAGCAAAACTATCAAGCTCAAAAGAAATAAGTGAAGCACTATGAGCAAAACTATCAAGCTCAAAAGATATAAGTGAAGCACATAGAGTATTCTAGCAAATTCCATATCATGTATGGCTCTCTCAAAAGGTGTGTACAGCAAATATGATTGTGGCAAACTAACAAGAAAAGACACAAATAATACAAGACGCTCCAAGCAAAACACATGACATGTACTGAATAAAAATATAGCTCCAAGTAAATTACCGATGGAAGTAGACGAAAGAGGGGATGCCTTCCGGGGCATCCCCAAGCTTTGACTTTTTGGTGTCCTTGGATTATCTTGGGGGTGCCATGGGCATCCCCAAGCTTAGGCTCTTGTCACTCTTTGTTCCATAATCCATCAAAAGAATTCACCCAAAACTTGAAAACTTCACAACACAAAACTCAATAGAAATCTCGTGAGCTCCGTTAGTGAAAGAAAACAAAAGACTACTTCAAGGTACTGTAATGAACTCATTATTTATTTATATTGGTGTTAAACATACTGTATTCCAACTTCCTTATGGTTGATAAACTAATTTATTGGCCATAGATGCATTGAAATAAGCAAACAACACACGAAAAACAGAATTTTTCAAAAATAGAACAGTCTGTAGAAATCTGTAACTAACACAAACTTCTGGAACTCTAAAAAATTCTACCAAAATAGTACGCACTAGACAATTTGTTTATTGAACAGCATCAAAAAGAATCAATGCAAAATCTCGTTCCTGTGATTTATTGAATGTTTTCTCGTGAGCGCAAAGTTTCTGTTTTTCAGCAGAATCAAATCAACTATCATCATAGCTTATCCTATAGGTTCTACTTGGCACAAACAATAATTAAAACACAAAAACACATCTAAACAGAAAATAAAAACAAAATTTAACACTAAACAGGAACAAAAACAAAGAACACAAAATAAAATTGGGTTGCCTCCCAACAAGCGCTATCGTTTAACGCCCCTAGCTAGGCATAAAAGCGAAGATAGATTTAAGTTTTGCCATCTTTGGTAGGCAATCCATAGGTGGCTCTCATGATAGATTCATATGGTAGTTTTATTTTGTTTCTAGGGAAGTGTTCCATACCCTTTCTCAAGGGAAATTGGAATCTAATATTCCCTTCCTTCATATCAATAATCGCACCAATCGTTCTAAGGAAAGGTCTACCAAGAATAATAGGACATGAAGGATTGCAATCTATATCAAAAACGATAAAACCTACGGGCACATAATTCCTATTGGCAACAATAAGAACATCATTAATTCTTCCCATAGGCTTTTTAATAGTGGAATCCACAAGATGCAAATTTAGAGAGCAATCTTCAAAGTCACGGAAATCTAGCAAATCATACAAAGTTTTGGGAATAGTGGAGACACTAGCATCCAAATCACACAAGGCATGAAACTCATAATATTTAATTTTAATTTTGATAGTAGGTTCCCACTCATCATAGAGTTTTCTAGGGATAGAAACTTTCAACTCAAGTTTTTCTTCATAAGATTGCATCATGGCATCAGCAATGTGTTCGGTAAAGGCCTTATTTTGACTATAAGCATGAGGAGAATCTAGCATGGATCGCAACAAGGAAAGACAACCAATCAAAGAGCAATTTTCATAATTAAATTCCTTGAGATCCAAAATAGTGGGTTTAGCAACATCAGGGTTTTTATTTATTTCAATCCCACTTTCATCAATTTCATCATCAAGATCTAGAAACTCAGAATTCTTAGGACGCCTTCTAGGTAAAGGAAGATCATATTTAGATTCATCAAGATTCATATTGCAAAACAAGGATTTAATAGGGGACACATCAATAACTTTTAGATCTTCATCTTGATTTTCATAGGAATCGGAAGAACACACTTTAATAAAGGCATCTTTGGAAGCACGCATCCTAGCGGTTCTTTCCTTGCACTCATCAATGGAAATTCTCATAGCTTTAAGAGACTCATTGATATCATGCTTAGGAGGAATAGATCTAAGCTTTAAAGAATCAATTTCAAGAGAAATTCTATCAACGTTCCTAGCCAAATCATCAACTTTAAGCAATTTTTCTTCAAGCAAGGCATTAAAATTCTTTTGTGAATTCATAAACTCTTTAACACTACTCTCAAATTCAGAGGGCATCTTATTAAAATTTCCATAAGAGTTGTTGTAGGAATTTCCATAATTATTAGAAGGATTACTAGGATAAGGCCTAGGATTAAAATTCCCTCTATACGCGTTATTTCCAAAACTATTCCTTCCAACAAAATTCACATCCATAGATTCATTATTATTCTCAATCAAAGTAGATAAAGGCATATCATTGGGATCAAGAGAAGTATTTTTAGTAGCAAACATCTTCATAAGTTCATCCATCTTTTCACTCAAAACATTGATTTCTTCTATAGCATGCACCTTTTTACTAGAAGTTCTTTCGGTATGCCATTGAGAATAATTAGCCATAATATTGTCAAGCAATTTTGTAGCATCTCCTAACGTAATTTCCATAAAAGTGCCTCCCGCGGCCGAATCTAAAAGATTTCTAGAAGCAAAATTCAATCCGGCATAAAAGTTTTGTATGATCATTCATAAATTCAAACCATGAGTAGGGCAATTGCGAAGCATTAATTTCATTCTTTCCCAAGATTGGGCAACATGCTCATGATCAAGTTGTTTAAAATTCATGATATCGTTCCTAAGAGTGATAATCTTAGCGGGAGGAAAATACTTAGAGATAAAAGCATCTTTGCACTTGTTCCAAGAATCAATACTATTTTTAGGCAAAGATGAAAACCAAACTTTAGCATGACCTCTAAGTGAAAACGGAAATAACTTTAATTTGACAATATTGTTATCTGTATCTTTCTTCTTTTGCATATCACACAAATCAACAAAATTGTTTAGATGAGTAGCAGCATCTTCACTAGGAAGGCCGGCGAATTGATCTTTCATAACAAGATTCGACAAAGCGGTATTGATTTCACAAGACTCGTCATTATTAAGAGGAGAAATCGGAGTACTAAGGAAATCATTATTATTGGTATTCGAGAAATCACACAATTTGGTATTATCTTGTGCCATGGCAACAAGTAATCCAACACACAAGCAAAGGCAAACGAGAAAAAGGCAAAAGAGAAAGAGAGGAGGAGATTGGGAAAGAGAGGGCGAATAAAATGGCAAGGGTGAAGTGGGGGAGAGGAAAACGAGAGGCAAATAATGTAATGCGAGAGATAGGGATTGTGATGGGTACTTGGTATCGTTGACTTTTGCGCGAACTCCCCGGCAACGGCGCCAGGAATTCTTCTTGCTACCTCTTGAGCACTGCGTTGGATTTCCCAAAAGAGGAGAGGATGATGCAGTAAAGTAGCGTAAGTATTTCCCTCAGTTTTTGAGAACCAAGGTTTCAATCCAGTAGGAGATCACACACAAGTACCTCGTACCTACACAAAACGATAGCAACTCGCAACCAACGCTTAGGGGTTTTCAATCCCTTCACGGTCACTTACGAGAGTGAGATCTGATAGAGATAATATTTTTGGTATTTTTGATAGATAGATGCAAAGTAAAAAGTAAAAGGCAAAGTAAAACAAAGCAAGTAAATAAAGTAATGGAGATTGATATGATTAGAATAGACCCGGGGGCCATAGGTTTCACTAGTGGCTTCTCTCAAGAGCATAAGTATTCTACGGTGGGTAAACAAATTACTGTTGAGCAATTGATAGAAAATCGAATAATTATGAGATTATCTAGGTATGATCATGTATATAGGCATCACGTCCAAAACAAGTAGATCGAAACGATTCTGCATCTACTATTATTACTCCACTCATCGAACGCTATCCAGCATGCATCTAGAGTATTAAGTAAAAACAGAGTAACGTCGTAAGCAAGATGACATGATGTAGAGGGATAAATTCATGCAATATGATAAAAATCCCATCTTGTTATCCTCGATGGCAACAATACAATACGTGCCTTGCAACTCTTTCTGTCACTGAGTAAGGACACTGCAAGATTGAACCCAAAGCTAAGCACTTCTCCCATTGCAAGAACTACCAATCTAGTTGGCCAAACCATAAAGATAATTCGAAGAGACTTGCAAAGATAACTCAATCATACATAAAAGAATTCAGAGAAGAATCAAATATTGTTCATAGATAAGCTGGATCATAAACCCACAATTCATCGGTCTCAACAAACACACCGCAAAAAGAAGATTACATCAAATAGATCTCCACAAGAGAGGGGGAGAACATTGTATTGAGATCCAAAAAGAGAGAAGAAGCCATCTATCTAATAACTATGGACCCGAAGGTCTGAAGTAAACTACTCACACTTCATCGAAGAGGCTATGGTGTTGATGTAGAAGCCCTCTGTGGTAGATGCCCTCTCCGGCGGAGCTCCGGAACAGGCCCCAAGATGGGATCTCGCGGATACAGAAGGTTGCGGCGGTGGAATTAGGTTTTTGGCTCCGTATCTGATCTAACGGGGGTACGTAGGTATACATAGGAGGAAGGAGTACGTCGTTGGAGCTCTAAGGGGCCCATGAGGTAGGGGGCGCGCCCAGGGGGGCGCCCTCCACCCTTGTGGCCTCCTCGGAAACTTCTTGGAGTAGGGTCCAAGTCTCCTAGATCATGTTCGGTTGGAAAATCACGTTCCCGAAGGTTTTATTCCGTTTGGACTCCGTTTGATATTTTGTTTCTTCGAAACACTGAAATAGGCAAAAAAACAGCAATTCTGGGCTGGGCCTCGGGTTAATAGGTTAGTCCCAAAAATAATATAAAAGTGGAAAATAAAGCCCAATATAGTCCAAAACAGTAGACAAAGTAGCATGGAGTAATCAAAAATTATAGATACGTTGGAGACGTATGAGGGTGTCTTCTTCCTTTAGTTGACTACCTCTTCCAACCCTAAGCTCCATTGTTACTCCAAGCTCCATTTTCGCCCGATCTCCCTCCCTAGCCAATCAAACTTGTTGATTTGCTCAGGATTGGGTGAGAAGGCCCCGATCTACACTTCCACCAAGAGAAATTTGATTCCCCCCACTAATCCCTAGCGGATCTTGTTACTCTTGGGTGTTTGAGCACCCTAGACGGTTGAGGTCACCGCGGAGCCATAGTCCATTGTGGTGAAGCTTCGTGGTGTCATTAGGAGCCTCCAATTAAGTTGTGTAGATTGCCCCAACCTTGTTTGTAAAGGTTCGGTCGCCGCCGTCAAGGGCACCAATAGTGGAATCACGACATCTCGCATTGTGTGAGGGCGTGAGGAGAATATGGTGGCCCTAGTGGCTTCTTGGGGAGCATTGTGCCTCCACACCACTCTAACGGAGACGTACTTCCCCTCAAAAGGAAGGAACTTCGGTAACACATCCTTGTCTTCACCGGCTCCTCTCTTGGTTATCTCGTGCCTTTACTTGTGCAAGTTTAGTTGTGTTACTTTCCTTGTTTACTTGCTTGCTTGTTGTTGTTGCATCATATAGGTTGCTCACCTAGTCGCATATCTAGACAACCTACTTTGATGCAAACTTTAATTTGGTAAAGAAAAGCTAAAAATTGTTAGTTGCCTATTCACCCCCCTCTCTAGTCAACTATATCGATCCTTTCAATTGGTATCAGAGCCTCGTATCTTTATTAAGGACTTTGCCATCCGAAGAGTATGGTTGACACCGCAGATGGTGTGGAGGAGCACTCCGGTGTGAATCCTAGCTCGTCTACGGCTGATGGGGGAACCGCGGTCTCTCGTGAGGAATTCAATGTGGCTTTGGACACATTGAAAACCTCCATGACGACCGAGGTTGAAAGCATGTTTACTAAATTCTTAGGACTTAAACTATCTACCTCGCCGATGAAAGTGGGTGATCCCACTAACAAGGTGACGGATGCTAACTCCGACAAGGGGGAAGATAATAGTGAAAAGGGTCCTTCTACTAGTGGTAGAAATGGCACTGGCATCTTTGCCCATGTGGAACCTCCAACTTATGGAGGACCGATTCCCTCCACTCATTTAAATCATGTCGGTCCTCCTCCTAAGATTGTGACAAATAAGGATTTTGATTCTTGGGTGTATCGCTTCAAGCGTCATTTAAATCATGTGAATACTAATCTTTGGAGAATCATTGAAGGAGGTTTCTATCCACATGACCGAAGCAACTTCACCCCTAGAGAAGCCATGGATAATCAATTCAATGAGAATGCTCTCTTCATCATCCAAGATGCAATTCTCCCCGAAGATCTCCCTCATCTTCGACCCTACGCCATGGCCAAAGACGCATGGCATTGCGTTGTGTCTCTCTATCGGGGAAGCACAAGCATTCAACGCTCCAACTATGAAGTGGTGCAAGATGAAGCCGATGAGTTTGCAATGAAAGAAGATGAAGAACCTCGTGAGCTCTTTTGGAGAGTAACCAAACTCGCGGTCTCACTCCGAGATCATGGGAGCAAGGACACGGATGACAATTGGATCAAGCGCAAGTTCCTCAAGGCCATGACGCCCTACAACAAGGCCATGTCCTCTGTCATCCGTCAAAGACCGGACTTCCACTCCATGACCTCAAGTGAAGTGTTGGATGAGTTCATTGCTATGAGCATCTTGGACAAGACCGCCGACAACATGGTGCTCCGTCCTCAAAGAACAAAGAAGTCCAATCTTGCCTTGAAGGCCAAGGTCATTGCAGAAGAAGAGGAAGATGAGGAGGGCAATCCCGAGGATACAAAATATGATTATCATGATCACATGGCTCTTGCTTCAAGGCAATTTTGGAGCAAGAAGAACACAAGGCCCAATTTCAACAAGAACAATTAAAGTGGGTTCAAGGGCAAGCAACGAGTGAGAACTTGTTACAATTGTGGCAATGTGAGTCACTTTATTGTGGATTGTCCTTACGAGAAGCGGGAAGACAATGGTGGCAAGCTCATTCGAAAAGACAAAGCCAAGTCCATCCCCAACAAGAACAACTTCACCAAAAAGACTACTACTCGAGGGTTAGTGGTTCAAGAAGAATACCATGAGGATGACGATGATGATGAAGATGGAGAAGCAATGGCCATGGCCTCCGTTGCCATTGCCACAACTCCCCGGGTGTCTCTCTTCGATTCACCCAACGAGAACATCACCGCCAAGTGCCTCATGGCTAAAGCCACTAACAAGGTAACCCCCAACATCAAAACCACCATCATTACTAATCCTTCCTTGATGGATTGCATTGATGTGAATGAGGGGTCTAATGAAGAGGTGAATGATTTTGAGTCTTTTATGAGTAAACTCAAGGGCAAATCCAAGAAGCACTTTGTTGCTCTCTTGGAACAACTTGGTGAAGCCAATGACATGATCGAGGCTCATGAAGAAACCATCTCTAAGATGGAAGGTCATAGTCGTGACTATGCCGATGAGATATCGAGTCTCTCTAATGCTCTTGAGGAAGAGTGTGGGCATCGTTTGGCTCTTGAGGAGTCACACAACGATGACCATGCTAAATTAAAGAAAAATCTTGATCATGCTCTTGTTGTCTCTCGTGTGGTAAACTCCGAGAAGGCTAAACTTGGGGTTGACCTTGCTAGACTCAAAGAGGAGTTTGATTTAATTGACAAGGCTCACAAGGCCTTGAAGGGTACTCATGCTAGCCTCAAGGAGTCTCATGTTCAACTCCAAGTGAAGCTAACCAAGGAGAAAGCCACTTTTCCTCATATGGTCTTAATTGATAACGCAAATGCTACTAACCCGTGTTGTGAGCATGTGCATCTTGTGGAGGAGAATGCCCAGTTGAAAGAGCAATTGAAGAAAGGCCTTGTGACATGCATTCAAGGTGAGAAAAACCTCAATGACCTTTTGAGCAATCAAAAGGAAGTTGTGGCCAAGGAGGGAGTTGGGTTCGCACCCAAGTCCAAGAACAAGAAGAAGAATGACAAGACCAAACAACCTCCTCCTCTCATGCAAACATTTGTGAAGGAGGGAGAGAGTGCTACTAAGGAGAAGAAGAACAATGTGAAGGGTGGTGATGTCAAGAAGGGCAATGCCACCCCTTCCAACAAAGCCGGTGACTTTAACCCTTCTTATGTGTTATGCCATGCTAGTGATGGACATGTTTATGCTAAATTTGTTGGTTCCCCTTATGAGGTCATTGAATGGTCTATTTGGGTTCCCAAGACCCTTGTTACTAACATCAAAGGACCCATTACTCAATGGGTACCTAAAACCAAGAATTGATTTCGTGTAGGTGTTTGCTTCCGGTGGAGGATCATGGTTTCTCGATAGTGGAGCAACAAATCATAGGACTGGAAGCAAGGAGTTGGTGGTGGATGTGCAAAGGATTCCATCTATGCCCACCAATGTCGAGTGGGGTGATGCATCGTCCTCTAAGGTATTGGCCATTGGGGCTTGGCAAGGTTGTCATTTCTCATGATCTCACGATCAAGAAAGGCATGCTTGTTGAGTCCCTTGCGTACAATATTCTTTCCGTTTGTCAACTTGCACTCATGGGCTTTGCTACTTTCTTTGATGTTGATACCGTGGCCCTCTTGTGGAGCAAGACTCTTAAAGTAGCCTTTGTTGGGCATGTCGAGAACGGTCTTTATGTGATTAACTTCTCGAAGCGACCCACTAAGATCGCGACATGCCTAATGGCTAAAGTTGATGTGGGATGGCTTTGGCATCGCCGTTTAGCCCACGTCAATATGAGATCTTTGCAAAGCCTTCTCAAGGGGGACCATGTCCGGGGACTAACGAATGTTAGCTTTGCCAAAGATCGTGCTTGCAGTGCTTGTATCGAGGGAAAGCTTCATGAGACGACTCACCCTCCCTCAACTATCATCTACTCGAAGAGACCCTTGGAGCTCCTTCACATGGATCTCTTTGGGCCTCCTTCATTTGATAGTCTTGGGGGTAGGAAGTATTGCTTGGTGATCGTGGATGACTATTCAAGATATACTTGGGTATATTTCTTCAAGAGGAAGAGCGAGACTCAACAAACCATCATCGACTTTGCAAATGAAGCTCAATGGTAACATGATGCAAAGATCTTGATCATAAGGAGTGACAATGGCACCGAGTTCAAGAACTACACCTTGGATGAGTTTCTCAGTGATGAGGGGATCAAGCATCAATATGCCGCACCTTACACCCCTCAACAAAATAGTGTACCTGAGAGTAAGAACCGGACATTGATGGATGCGGCAAGGACCATGATGGCGGAGTTCAAGTCTCCTTATAACTTTTGGGCCGAAGCCATCAACACAGCATGTCATGCATCAAATCGGCTCTACCTCCACAAAGGCTTGGACAAGACTCCCTATGAAATTCTTACCGGTAACAAGCCCAACCTCAAGTACTTCTGGGTGTTCGGGTGTAAGTGTTTCATTCTCAAGAAAGGTGTTCGTTTGTCTAAATTTGAGGCTAGAGCTTATGAGGGCATATTTGTTGGTTATGCTACAAACTCTCATGCTTACCGTGTCCTCAGCAAGTCCACCGGATTCATTGAGGAGACGTGTAACGTGGAGTTTGACGAGAATAACGGCTCCCAAGTGGAGCAAAGTGGTACTTGTGATGTAGGTGATGAAATTCCTCCCCAAGCCATAAGAAGAATGGGTGTTGGTCATATCCTACCCATTGAGAAACCCCTTGTGGCCGAAGGAGAAGGACAATGCTCCACTCAAGTGGAGCCATCACCAACCCAAGACCCACACGCTTCCGAAGAACAAAGTGAAGGCCCTCAACCTCATGAGCAAGATCAAGGGCAAGATCAACCTCAATATGATGGTGAACAACCGAATGATGCCCAAGGTCAAGCTCTTCCCTTCGAGCAAGTTCAAGATCAAGGGCAAGCTCAAGATGATCAAGTTACACCTCCTCTCTTCACATCCGAGGAGGATTTAGAGCATCGTGCCGTGAAGATCGCCTCCAAGCTCACCACCAAAGGTCATCTTATGGAGAATGTGGTGGGAAGCCTAAGAAAGGGGGTAAGCACTCGTAGACAATTAGCAAACTATTGTGAACATCATGATTTGTTTCTTGTGTCGAACCCCAAAAGGTTCATGAGGCGCTCGAGGACCCGAATTGGCTCAATGCCATGCATGAAGAACTCAACAACTTTGAGCACAACCAAGTGTGGAAATTAGTGCCAAGGCCAACCGGGAATCATAATGTCATAGGCACAAGTGGATATTCGAGAACAGGCAAGATGCTCATGGGATTATTGTTCGCAACAAGGCACGCTTGGTGGCACAAGGCTACTCCCAAGTCGAGGGTATCGACTACGGTGAAACCTTTGCCCCCGTTGCTTGCCTTGAATCTATTAGTTTGTTGATTGCTTATGCTTCTCATCATAATTTCACGTTGCAACAAATGGATGTGAAGAGTGATTTTCTTAATGGTCACATTAATGAGTTGGTGTATGTCAAACAACCTCCCGGGTTCGAAGATCCCTACTTCCTTGATCATGTGTACCAACTCCATAAGGCGCTCTATGGCCTTAAACAAGCCCCACGTGCGTGGTGTGAGCATCTTACAGAGTTGTTACAAGATGGTGAGTTCGAAATCAGGAAAATTGACCCCACTCTTTTTACTAAGAAGGTCAAAGGGGAGTTGTTTGTGTGCCAACTATATGTTGATGATATTATTTTTGGTTCCCCTAACAAAGCTTTCAATGAAGAATTTGCCGCACTCATGACCTCAAAGTTCAAGATGTCTATGATGGGAGAGTTGAAGTTCTTCCTCGGGTTCGAAATCAAGCAAAGAAGAGAAGGAACCTTCATAAACCAAGCCAAATACACTCAAGACATGCTAAAGAGATTCAAGCTAAGTGATGTCAAGCCGGCCTCCACCCCAATGCCCACCAAGTGCCAACTTGACATTGATCCAAATGGTAAAGCGGTGGATCAAAAGGTATTTCTCTCCATGGTTGGCTCCTGCTTTACCTTTGTGCATCTAGACCGGATATCATGTTAAGTGTGGGAATTTGTGCATGATTTCAAGCCGCACCAAAGGAAAGTCACTTGGTGGCGGTCAAGCGAATCTTTCGATATTTGGCTCATACCCCAAACTTTGGCTTATGGTACCCAAGAGGAGCAAACTTCAAACTTGAGGGATATTCGGATTCCGATTGGGCGGGAGACAAAGTGGATAGGAAGTCCACTTCCGGAGGGTGCCAATTTCTTGGTTGCTCTTTGGTTAGTTGGTCTTCCAAGAAGCAAAGTTGTGTGTCTCTCTCGTCCACCGAAGTGGAGTATGTGGCGGCCGGTAGTTGTTGTGCACAACTCTTATGGATGAGGCAAACTTTAAAGGATTACGGTGTCATTTGTGACAAAGTGCCTCTTTGGTGTGATAATGAAAGTGCCATCAAGATTTCACTCAACCCGGTGCAACACTTCAAGACGAAGCATATTGAGATTCAGTATCACTTCATCCGGGATCATATTAGGCGAGGGGAGATCGAGCTCAACTATGTAAACACTCATGATAACCTTGCAGATATTTTCACGAAGCCCTTGGATGAAGCAAGATTTCGCGAGTTAAGGAATGAGCTAAATATCATTGATTCGAGCAATGTGACTTGAACCCTTGCACACCCCACCACTCTCAACTTGTTGTCTAGTTTAGGTGTAGGCATGGACATAGGGGGAGTGTTGTTCTATCAATGAACTCTCCCTCCCCCCATTATGCATAAATTGATCAACTCTTTCACATTCGCCATTTTTGATGGTACTTGTGCTTCAAAGACGAGTTTTGGTCATGTGCCCAAGGATAATTCTTCGCGGTGCCATACCAATCGACTCAAACATAGGTGGCTCCGACCACCGCCCTCTCCTTGGAGAGGCCAGTTCTCGTTTTGTGGTTCTTGTTGTCGCTTGTTTTTCTCTCTTTGTGTCTAGCCTGTGCTTGTGGTGCCTCGTTCGTCAGCTCGTTGGTGTGTTCGTTCGCTAGAAGGTTCCGTGCAAAGCTTTGTCTTTCTTTGGTTGAAACTGCATTGTCTTGGGTTCACGGTACTACCGTGGCATGCCGCGGTACTACCACAAGGACACGGTACTACCACAACCAGCACGACAGTAATTTTTTACTGTCGCTGGTGGAGCAGTACTTCCGCCCGGGCGGTACTACTGCGAGGACGCGCGGTACTACCATGGAGTAGCGAGCACGCGGGGGTTAAGAGCGGGCAGGGGGAGTTCCCACTCCCCCATACCCATTCACTCTTTCTTCCCCCACGCTGCCTCTCTCGCCCACGAACGGCGCCGGAGGCCCTCGCCGGATCTCCGTCCCCAGCCGCTCTCCTCGGATCCTGACTGGTGGGATCGTTCCCTACCACGCCCTCTTGCCATGGACCAAGGTTTCTCCCCAAATCCCTCTCTTGTTGGCTTGTTCTTGTGCTTCTAGGTTTTTGGGGAGATGCATGCGGTTCTTGAGATTCTAGGCTAAGTCTATGCAAGAGTAGGATGTAGGAGAGTAGTAATGCGTAGAGATGGTACTTGATTTGTTGCCCCATGGTAGATTTGATCGACCGTAGTACCGCTTTGTTGGTGCGGTAGTACTCAGATCTAGTGGCAGTGTCGGATCTGACTCCATGCAGTACTACCGCACCTCCCGTGCGGTACTACCGCCGGAGCGGTACTACCGCATCTCCAGCGCGGTACTACCGCCCGCAGGGTACTACCGTGACTTAGAGCGGCACTAATTTTTTAGTACCGCGCTCACAAGCAGTGCTACCGTGTTGTCAAATCTCTCATGTGACAATTATCAAATGATCGTTCTACTTGTTTCACAGCTTTGTTGTGTTCTTTGCATTGATCCTTCTCGCTTTTTGTGTGTGTTCTTGTGCTTTGTGTCTTAGGTGGTGGCTCTGGTACCTCTGCTCACCGTTCCAATCCAAGCCGTGACACGGGCTCCAAGCATCTGCGCAATCAAGATGAAGCTCCAGAGGGCTCCCGTGCCCCCCAATGCAGGACCAAGTCTACCGCCTCCAAGGACAAGGAACCCACCATGGGTATGGATGAGATACCACTCGCTGAGTACATCTCTCAAAGGAGGATCAACCCCTATGTGCAACCTCGTGCCAACTCCCGAGGGAATGATATGTTCTGGACCAAGCAGCAGAATCTCATTTATCTAGATGTGATCAAGGCCAAGCGGAACATCTATGTGGACGTGCACTGGATCGACATGCATCATCTAAGGGAAGCAAAGCACCGATACTACTTTGGCGAGGCTCTGGATCTTGTGGAGCAATTTGGCATTGAGCACATCATCTCTTTCCACAAAGATTATGATCCTGAGATTGTGGCTCACTTCTTTGCTTCGGTGTACTTTCATCCTGATGAGGAACATACTATGACTTGGATGACCAATGGTCAGAAGCTGTCTGCTACTTGGAAGGAGTTCATGACTTTGCTTGGTGTTCAGGATGAGGGGCTAGCCACACCCCAAGGCGCTCGTGCTCATGGCAATCCCGAGTCAGCCAACAAGAACAGGCTTCAGCCCTTCTATGTTGAGAAGAAGCTCTCCAATGGCAAGTCATCTTGGGTGCTCAACTCCTTCCTTGACATCATGTACCAGATCTTCCGCAACTCTCTCTTTCCTCGCATTGGTGACAAGGACAAGGTACATGCTTATTTGGTGGACATGCTACTTCTGTGTGAGGAAGCGCGCAACTCTCAGTTGCCACCACTTGATGTCTCACATATCATGTGGTTTGAGCTTCAGTTTGCGGTATTCAACCGCAAGGTCCCCATCTATGGACCTTATCTGTTTTAGTTGATCTCGGCAACTTGGGAGAAGGAGTTCCCTCAGGAGGAGTTTGAGGCCCCTGGTTGGATTCGACACGAGTCCATCAAGCTCTGTGTCAAGACTCAGTGGGCTAACACCACTTCTCGTGCTGAGGCCACGGCTGCCATGGATGTGGATGCACATGAGGATGAGGAGGAGGCAGAGGACAAGGTCAGCTCTGAGGGTTTCATCCCTCCGACCTCTGAGCCATCTCGGGCTAAGAGGCTGAAGAACAAGATGAAGGCTCTGTTCTGTATGCAAGCTCAGGGGCAATATCGGGCTCACGTTGCTTCCAAGGAGAGTCACTGTCGCGACAAGAGGATCTTGAGGAAGCTTGGCGAGGAGGTGTCAAGCGGTTCTGAGAAGCACATCACTCCTGAGGCTGACTGGATGGCCAAGCAAGGCCTCGTGTGGACGGATTCTGAGGAGGACAACGAGGAGACCGTTCCCACTGCCGAGTCTGACGAGGAGCGTGTGTTTGACTACTCCGCTTGAGCCACCACTTGTGTTTTAGGTGTCCTCTCTGCCTTTTTGGCGTCTCGATGCCAAAGGGGGAGAGAGAGTAGGGATTTGCGAGTCTTGTGTCGTGCTTGTGTTTTGCTTTGCTCGCGTTTGTTCCGTTGAACCTTGCTTGCTTTGGTTTAGTTTGCTCGTGAGACTTGGTCTATCATATGGTGTAAGACATATGCACCCTATCGTACCCTACTTAAGCTTATGTTATATTGTGCTATTTGTGTTATGATCATGTTTATCATCTTGTCTAGTGTTAGCCTTATTGTTGCCTATATGCTTTGTTTACAAAATATAGGGGGAGTGTTCATCCTAGTATATGTGTCGTGCAGTCCAAAGCACTTATCTAGAGAGCACGCATCTAGGGGGAGCTCGTCTATATTTTGGAGTTGTGGGGTTTGGATATGTTCTATATTGTTTCCCTTTGTGCAAATCCCGTATTGCAATCAGTCCACCAAAAAGGGGGAGATTGTAAGGGCATATTTATCCCTAAGGTGTTCTGGTGATTGATGACAATGCTTTTGCGGACTAATCATGTGCCTTGAGTATCTCAGACTATTCGTCACTAGGCACAAGACGGTTTGGTGCCCCTCGAAGACTATTGAAGACGGCGTTTTTCTACGGTTCTTTTCGGTGGTTTGAGTCGTAGGATAGCCATACTATTAAGAGGGGGTCCGCGGTGGAAAGGTTCGGGTGGAATCATCACATACACGTTTTCTTCCTTTTCCCACCTTTCCCTTTGCACTTTGGAGCACCTTCCGTTATCTTCATATTTTGCAAAAAGAAGGATTCCTAGTGTTGCTGTTTTGAGGCATGCGGTAGTACTGCTCTTAGGAGCGGTAGTACCGCAGGCACCCATGGTAGTACCACACGCCGTTGCGGTAGTACCGTAGGTGCCCACGGTAGTACCGCTCTTAAGGAGCGGTAGTACCATGGCCTCGGACCTAGTTCCGCAACACGAGCGGAAGTAGGGGCGGATGTAATTTTTACATCCGCTCCCTGCGCGGTAGTACCGCTCGCCTGGCGTGGTAGTACCATGTCGGATTTTTGCACCATCTGTTTTTCAGCGGAAGTAGGCACGGATGTTTTTTATTCATCCGTACCCTTCCTAGGACTAGTCCACTCCAGCCTTGCGGTAGTACCGCAAAGGGGAGCGGTAGTACCGCGCCGGCGGAAGTACCACTCTCAGCCCTTGCGGCTCTGGCCTGGACTAGCGCCTGCCGTAGCTGCGGTAGTACCGCGGCCCTTGCGGTGGTACCATGAGCCCTTGCGGTAGTACGCTGGTCCGGACCAGTAGTACCGTAAGCCCTTGCGGTAGTACCACTGGTCAGGAGCGGTAGTACCGCAAGTCACGGGCTGGTTAAGTGGATAACGGTTGGATTTGTCCCTCCACTATATAAGGGGTGTCTTCTTCCTCTAGTTGACTACCTCTTCCAACCCTAAGCTCCATTGTTGCTCCAAGCTCCATTTTCACCCGATCTCCCTCCCTAGCCAATCAAACTTGTTGATTTGCTCAGGATTGGGTGAGAAGGCCCAGATCTACACTTCCACCAAGAGAAATTTTATTCCCCCCACTAATCCCTAGCGGATCTTGTTACTCTGGGGTGTTTGAGCACCCTAGATGGTTGAGGTCACCGCGGAGCCATAGTCCATTGTGGTGAAGCTTTGTGGTGTCGTTGGGAGCCTCCAATTAAGTTGTGGAGATTGCCCCAACCTTGTTTGTAAAGGTTCGGTTGCCGCCTTCAAGGGCACCAATAGTGGAATCACGACATCTCGCATTATGTGAGGGCGTGAGGAGAATATGGTGGCCCTAGTGGCTTCTTGGGGAGCATTGCGCCTCCACACCGCTCTAACGGGGACGTACTTCCCCTCAAAAGGAAGGAACTTCAGTAACACATCCTCGTCTTCACCGGCTCCACTCTTGGTTATCTCGTGCCTTTACTTGTGCACGTTTAGTTGTGTTACTTTCCTTGTTTACATGCTTGCTTGTTGTTGTTGCATCATATAGGTTGCTCACCTAGTCGCATATCTAGACAACCTACTTTGATGCAAACTTTAATTTGGTAAAGAAAAGCTAAAAATTGTTAGTTGCCTATTCACCCCCCCTCTAGTCAACTATATCGATCCTTTCACCAGTCAATGATCTGGCCAGGATTTTCAAGTCAATCTCATGCACTTCATCCCTTGTACCGCACAATGCAATTTGCCTTGCAAGAGCACGTCTATGAAATTTCTCTTGCTTGTTGAGCTTGATTATGTTTTTTTGTTTAGCTTCATAGAACTCATCTTTGTCATCGTCGCACTCCGTCACATAGTACTTTGAATAGTCTCTACAAGCTGCATTCAACTCATCGACGGCTTCGACCCATAGCTTCATCTTATCCTCAATGACTTCGCATTCACGCTTCTCCGCCGCCTCCGCGGAAGGCTCAATCAAGATGATCGGTCCCATCCTACAAGTCGAGGGGTAACTATAACGGTCATCGTAAGCATAACCTTAACCACTAACCCTAGCACAGCCCCACCCCATATTTGGTCATCTCACACCAAAAACCCAAAGGCATCATTATTATCGTCAACTTAAGTCATAAGCATAACCCTAAGCACTAACCCTAACCACAACCCTACAATTTACTATGAAGTGGCAGATCCACTAACTTGGCACTATAGTAAGCACATATATAACCTTACAAATCAACTTGATAGTTGATTTAACACAAAATGACTAAAACTTAAGTTATAAGCATAACCCTAAGCACTAACCCTAACCACAACATATGTTTCTACTATGAAGTGTCAGATTCACTAACTTGGCACTATAGTAAGCACATATATAACCTTACAAATCAACTTGGTTGATTTAATACAAAATGACTAAAGCTAGGGTTTGCAACAAAGTGAATAATGCAACCAAATGAGATGATTCCAACCAACAAAAGTGAGAGGGGTGATAGAGATACCCTCAAAGATGAAAATAGTCCGGATCCACCGGTCAAATCTCAAAGAATGAAGATGGATTTGGGAGGGCTTCAATGGGGAGGGAGGTGGAAAAGAGAAGACCAGCTCGGGGAAGAAAGATGCGGAATGGGTGGGTGTTTAAGGGGGTGGAGGGTACCTTATCCTTTTCTAGTGATTGGGGTGAGGGCACGACCCTACCGCCATAGTCTCCGGCGGTAGGACTGTGTACCCTACCGCCAAAGACTATGGCAGTACGATCATGCCCTCACCCCAGCAGTAGAACAGACCCTTAAACATCAGTTTTCACAGTTTTTCAGAGCAAACAACATCATATATGCACCAGTTTTCATAGCATAATATAGAAGTTCATAATATGTAATGAATAGAGCACAAATAGTAGAAAATAAGTCCAACATAACACTTGGAATATAAGTCCTCAAGTCCAACATAACACTTCAAATATAATTCCTCAAGTCCAAAGCAAACTAAAAGCTCATGATAGTTCAACATGGCCAAACACTAGTTTAACATGCCCAAACACTAGTTCATGATCCCTTTCTTCCTCTCTTAGAGCACCCCTCATTCACGATCTTCTTGCGGCGACGAGGAAGCGGCTTTTGGAATGGTGATGGGCTGAGTGGATCTTCATGAGGGTGAGAAACCCTTTTTGTTTGGGAGGCCGGTGGTGCATCCATCATTTGTGACATGTTCATCTCTTCTGGGGCTTCTTCGTCCTGCAAGTCCACCTCCACTTCCTCCTCAGATTCACCGGAGTCGCTGCCACCACCGGCGTGGCTAGAAGAAGCACTGGCGTGGCTAGTATTAGCATCGGCGTGGCTAGAAGAAGCAACGGCTCCACTTGACTGCACCATCGATGTGCTCAGAGCATGCACATCTACGGCAACCGGGCTTGCGCATCCAAGAATGGTGACTAGCTTCTGGCAACATTTCATGAAACACTGCAGCAGCAACAACAACAACAACAACAACAACAACAACAAAGAGACAAGCATTTTTAATGCAACGGAGTAAGGACTTGTGAACTAAAAAGACTTGTGAAATAAAAAGACGATAAGGACTTCAAGTGCTTACTTTCACCGTTTCCCTCAAGGTAGCATCCGCCTCTGGAGTCCCGAGGTTATGGATTAGTGCATTCGAGCCTTCGATGATACTTCTATTGAGCTCAAAAGTCTGAAAATTCAACGTAAGCTCAAAAGTTTGCACAATCAAGATAATATGAATCCACTCTACAAATAGGTTCACAAGACTTACCACTCTATCAGTCAAGGGCACATACTCTCTATGAGAACCTTGTGTACTTCTCACTATGGCGTCATACTCATCATCTGATTCATTGTTTGCATCATGATTTGCGAGATCTGCGTCGGTCCATCGTGGCCCAAACGCACCCGAAATCGCCTCCCATTGTCATACCACTTTAGATGAGTTTCTTTGTAATCCCTCATGTCTGTCAAAGTCATATCAGTCTCTCTAGAACCGAGCCTCTGCATCCACATCTCGACATACCTAGCATGGCGTTGTCCCCACTCAAGCACAATCTGGTTATTCTTTCGGTTCTGACTGCAAAGAATGACAACAACAAAGCATAAGAAACAATTTTAAAGCTTGTATTGTTGGTTAACATAGCCTCGGTTAGGTAACTCACTTGTGAAGCTCAAGTCCACCCGTGCTTGCTGGCTCCGGTGGGGTGCGTTGCCTTATACCAAATTGCAAGGCCACTCGATGTGGTAGATGCCACTCGACATCATAAATGCATATGAGATGGCACCTGATCCGCCAAAGATGAGAGTCCCTAGTGCACATCTGGTTCAATGTGAAACCCCTATTTGCCTCGTAAGGCCTCCAGTTAACCTGTGAAAGAGTTATTAGTTTGTCCAATACATTTGATGAAAGCTTAGAGAAAATATTGAATTGGTATACCTGACGATATGTGAGGTTGTCCATCTCGTTGATAAAGTTCTTGTACAAAGACTTGTTCTTGCTTCAAAAAATTCTAACCCTGTCCCAAGAGAATGCCACGGTGGGCAGTCGAAAAACATCATCTTCTTCATCAAGGCCTACCCACACGTGCGGTGAAGGATGCTTTTCAGGACGCCCAACCGGCAAATGGTCCCACATCCAGACCGAGAGGCGCCAAATACATCCGCCCATGCATGGCTTCTTGGTGGTTTTCCTACATGTGACGTCGAGCTGCAAACCAACAATCAAAGTATGATTTCTTTCTTCTTGTACAATTCTATTCGCAAAAAAAGAAGAATATGTAGTACAATTATGTTTTTCACACACGTGGACTATAGCTAGGACTAGTGCTTGTTTACATCCTCCTAATTTTTTTTAATAAAAGTTCATCTAGTAAAATGTACTAGCATAGAATTCTGGACTGGATGTCTTGTATGATCCTAAAATGACATTCATATGAGTTGGAGGAGTGCTCTTTGTAGGAATTCATGAAAACATACTACCATGCTTAATGGATATTTGCATAACTTGTTACCTGACGATATAAGTAGGCGAGCCCAGCATACCCCCAGCTATACTTCTCGTCCCAGTCGGCCAAGAAGTCAAGAAACATCCAAGGAGCTACGTCTCCAGAGCAGTCTCCAAAGACCACCTGTGATAGGAGGTGCCACACGTACGCTCGATCATACTGCTCCACAGTCTCCTCATTGGCATCTGCAGGGCATCCTGACCTATGCTGCTGGAGCCAAGGGAATGGGACGCCGTTTGTCTTGTTGTCAGTCCTTCCCTGCTCACTAAGAGAGGTCCAGAAGTCACCGATGAGAGCGGTAACCCTCGCAGGCCAGTTCTTGCTGTCCACTAGTCCGGTGAGAGCCTTGCCGTCAATGGGAAGCCCGGTGATCATGGCCAAGTCCTCCAACGTCATCGTCAGCTCGTCACAAGGGAGATGAAAGTTCTGCTTCTCCGGCCGCCAACGATCAACGAGGGCGGTGAGAGCTGAATGGTACATCGACGGCGGCACGCGCTTGAACTGAAGAACAAAGGATAGGAGCCCGACACGCTCAAAGTACGGCTCATAGCGCACGTCATATACCATCGGGTTTGCCGACGTGTGGCTCCTAAATCGCACCACAGCAAGTGTCTGTAAAAAATAAAGAAATATGTCAGAAACTTCCTTCATTAAAAAAACAAAAGCATGAACATGTCAAAAGAAAGTCTGTCAAAATTGTTACCTCTCCACGCCCGATAGCACGGGCACGATGATCCTTGTCAAAAGCAAGGTCAAGCCCCGTATACAAACGCCCATTGTCCTCATCCTCGGCCATCCTAACATATATATAATTTTTTCACTTATTAGACAACATCGTCTATACATATGAATAAATAAAACTATAACCATACATCTTCAATTATAAACTGCAAAATATGAAAATACCATACTATTTATATGCATTCTCGGTCACAACATTTGCAACTATATGAAATACACAAATTTTCACACTATGCATTAACCACCTACCAATTTTGCAAGAAAATCATCCTCACAATTTTGCAATATATTAACCATCTACGAATTTGCAATGCCTTCATCCTCACAATCTTGCATTCACCATACAGAAAAATTTCTCATACAATTCATATCTACATAACAAAAAAAATGGACAAACATATATGCATTCACCAACATATCCTCACATATCTTGCAATGCTTTCACCCACACATCCTTACATAAGCCTACTACTTAATCATATACTACTAAACAACTAAAACATCATTAAAAAAATCAACATCAAAACCTAGGTTGCACCTAGTGCCAAAAATAGCTTCAAAAATAAAAAAAGCATTGCGAAAAGAGATTGGAGGGATTGGAGGAGCTTACCGGCCTCTTCGATTTGCCCCAAAGATCCGCAAAAATGGTGGAGGGAAGAGGGAGATCGAGGGAGGGGATCGGGAGCAGCAGAGAGCCACCGCTCGGCTCTGTTCGAGACGAGGAGAGGAGGAAGAACGGGCTGGTGGGTGGGATGGGGCCCGCCCGCAGCCACAAAGCACGGAATTGCCTGTTCGACACCTACCGCCACCCGATCCGGCGGTAGGGAGCGACACCCTATCGCCACGGACTGTGCCGGTAGGCACTTATCCACGTCAGCAGGTAGACGGCTGAAGGAAATATGCCCTAGAGGCAATAATAAAGTTATTATTTATTTCCTTATAATCATGATAAATGTTTATTATTCATGCTAGAATTGTATTTTCCGGAAACATAATACATGTGTGAATACATAGACAAACAGAGTGTCACTAGTATGCCTCTACTTGACTAGCTCGTTAATCAAAGATGGTTATGTTTCCTAACCATGAACAATGAGTTGTTATTTGATTAACGAGGTCACATCATTAGTAGAATGATCTGATTGACATGACCCATTCCATTAGCTTAGCACCTGATCGTTTAGTATGTTGCTATTGCTTTCTTCATGACTTATACATGTTCCTACGACTATGAGATTATGCAACTCCCGTTTACCGGAGGAACACTTTGGGTACTACCAAACGTCACAAAGTAAATGGGTGATTATAAAGGAGTACTACAGGTGTCTCCAATGGTCGATGTTGGGTTGGCGTATTTCGAGATTAGGATTTGTCACTCCGATTGTCGGAGAGGTATCTCTGGGCCCTCTCGGTAATACACATCACATAAGCCTTGCAAGCATTACAACTAATATGTTAGTTGTGAGATGATGTATTATGGAACGAGTAAAGAGACTTGCCGTTAACGAGATTGAACTAGGTATTGGATACCGACGATCGAATCTCGGGCAAGTAACATACCGATGACAAAGGGAACAACGTATGTTGTTATGCGGTCTGACCGATAAAGATCTTCGTAGAATATGTAGGAGCCAATATGGGCATCCAGGTCCCGCTATTGTTTATTGACCAGAGACATGTCTCGGTCATGTCTACATTGTTCTCGAACCCGTAGGGTCCGCACGCTTAAGGTTACGATGACAGTTATATTATGAGTTTATGCATTTTGATGTACCGAAGGTTGTTCGGAGTCCCGGATGTGATCACGGACATGACGAGGAGTCTCGAAATGGTCGAGACGTAAAGATTGATATATTGGAAGCCTATGTTTGGACATCGGAAGTGTTCCGGGTGAAATCGGGATTTTACCGAGTTACCGGGAGGTTACCGGAACCCCCCGGGAGCCATATGGGCCATCATGGGCCTTAGTGGAAAGGAGAAAGGGGCAGCCCAAGGTGGCTGCGCCTCTTTCCCCTCCCCTAGTCCTATTAGGACTAGGAGAAGGTGGCCGGCCCCCCTCTCTCCCTTCCCCTCCGAGGAATCCTAGTTGGACTAGGATTGGGGGGAGGAATCCTACTCCCAGAGGGAGTAGGACTCTCCTGCGCCTCCCTCTTTGGCCGGCCAGCCTCCCCTCCTCTCCTCCTTTATATACGGAGGCAGGGGCACCTCTAAACACACAAGTTGACCCAAGTTGATCCACGTGATCGATTCCTTAGCCGTGTGCGGTGCCCCCTGCCACCATATTCCTCGATAATACTGTAGCGGAGTTTAGGCGAAGCCCTGCTGCTGTAGTTCATCAAGATCGTCACCACGCCGTCGTGCTGACGAAACTCTTCCCCGACACTTTGCTGGATCGGAGTCCGGGGATCGTCATCGAGCTGAACGTGTGCTCGAACTCGGAGGTGCCGTAGTTTCGGTGCTTGATCGGTTGGATCGTGAAGACGTACGACTACTTCCTCTACATCGTGTCATTGCTTCCGCAGTCGGTCTGCGTTGGGTACGTAGACAACACTCTCCTCTCGTTGCTATGCATCACATGATCCTGTGTGCGCGTAGGAAAATTTTTGAAATTACTACGAATCCCAACAGTGGCATCCGAGCCTAGGTTAATGATGTTGATGTTATATGCACGAGTAGAACACAAGTGAGTTGTGGACGATACAAGTCATACTGCCTACCAGCATGTCATATTTTGGTTCAGCGGTATTGTTGGACGAGACGACCCGGACCAACCTTACGCGTACGCTTACGCGAGACCGGTTCCCTCGACGTGCTTTGCACAGAGATGGCTTGCGGGCGACTGCCTCTCCAACTTTAGTTGAACCAAGTATGGCTACGCCCGGTCCTTGCGAAGGTTAAAACGGAGTCTATTTGACAAACTATCGTTGTGGTTTTGATGCGTAGGTGAGATTGGTTCTTACTTAAGCCCGTAGCAGCCACGTAAAACATGCAACAACAAAGTAGAGGACGTCTAACTTGTTTTTGCAGGGCATGTTGTGATGTGATATGGTCAAGGCATGATGCTGAATTTTATTGTATGAGATGATCATGTTCTGTAACCAAGTTATCGGCAACTGGCAGGAGCCATATGGTTGTCGCTTTATTGTATGCAATGCAATCGCGATGTAATGCTTTACTTTATTACTAAACGGTAGTGATAGTCGTGGAAGCATAAGATTGGCGAGACGACAACGATGCTACGATGGAGATCAAGGTGTCGCGCCGGTGACGATGGTGATCATGACGGTGCTTCGGAGATGGAGATCACAAGCACAAGATAATGATGGCCATATCATATCACTTATATTGATTGCATGTGATGTTTATCTTTTTATGCATCTTATCTTGCTTTGATTGACGGTAGCATTATAAGATGATCTCTCACTAAATTATCAAGAAGTGTTCTCCCTGAGTATGCACCGTTGCAAAAGTTCTTCGTGCTGAGACACCACGTGATGATCGGGTGTGATAGGCTCTACGTTCAAATACAACGGGTGCAAAACAGTTGCGCACGCAGAATACTCAGGTTAAACTTGACGAGCCTAGCATATGCAGATATGGCCTCGGAACACGGAGACCGAAAGATCGAGCGTGAATCATATAGTAGATATGATCAACATAATGATGTTCACCGATGAAACTACTCCATCTCACGTGATGATCGGACATGGTTTAGTTGATTTGGATCACGTGATCACTTAGAGGATTAGAGGGATATCTATCTAAGTGGGAGTTCTTTAATAATATGATTAATTGAACTTAAAATTTATCATGAACTTAGTCCCTGATAGTATCTTGCTTGTTTATGTTGATTGTAGATAGATGGCTCGTGCTGTTGTTCCGTTAAATTTTAATGCGTTCCTTGAGAAAGCAAAGTTGAAAGATGATGGTAGCAATTACACGGACTGGGTCCGTAACTTGAGGATTATCCTCATTGCTGCACAGAAGAATTACGTCCTGGAAGCACCGCTGGGTGCCAGGCCTGCTGCTGGAGCTACACCAGATGTTATGAACGTCTGGCAGAGCAAAGCTGATGACTACTCGATAGTTCAGTGTGCCATGCTTTACGGCTTAGAATCGGGACTTCAACGACGTTTTGAACGTCATGGAGCATATGAGATGTTCCAGGAGTTGAAGTTAATATTTCAAGCAAATGCCCGGATTGAGAGATATGAAGTCTCCAATAAGTTCTATAGCTGCAAGATGGAAGAGAACAGTTCTGTCAGTGAGCATATACTCAAAATGTCTGGGTATAATAATCACTTGATTCAATTGGGAGTTAATCTTCCAGATGATTGCGTCATTGACAGAATTCTCCAATCACTGCCACCAAGCTACAAGAGCTTCGTGATGAACTATAATATGCAAGGGATGAACAAGACTATTCCCGAGCTCTTCGCAATGCTAAAAGCTGCGGAGGTAGAAATCAAGAAGGAGCATCAAGTGTTGATGGTTAACAAGACCACTAGTTTCAAGAAAAAGGGCAAAGGGAAGAAAAAAGGGGAACTTCAAAAAGAACGGCAAGCAAGTTGCTGCTCAAGAGAAGAAACCCAAGTCTAGACCTAAGCCTGAAACTGAGTGCTTCTACTGCAAGCAGACTGGTCACTGGAAGCGGAACTGCCCCAAGTATTTGGCGGATAAGAAGGATGGCAAGGTGAACATAGGTATATGTGATATACATGTTATTGATGTGTACCTTACCAATGCTCGCAGTAGCACCTGGGTATTTGATACTGGTTCTGTTGCTAATATTTGCAACTCGAAACAGGGACTACAGAATAAGCGGGCACTGGCAAAGGACGAGGTGACGATGCGCGTGGGAAACGGTTCCAAAGTCGATGTGATCGCGGTCGGCACGCTACCTCTACATCTACCTTCGGGATTAATATTAGACCTAAATAATTGTTATTTGGTGCCAGCGTTGAGCATGAACATTATATCTGGATCTTGTTTAATGCGAGACGGTTATTCATTTAAATCAGAGAATAATGGTTGTTCTATTTATATGAGTAATATCTTTTATGGTCATGCACCCTTGAAGAGTGGTCTATTCTTACTAAATCTCGATAGTAGTAATACACATATTCATAATGTTGAAACCAAAAGATACAGAGTTGATAATGAAATTGCAACTTATTTGTGGCACTGTCGTTTAGGTCATATCGGTGTAAAACGCATGAAGAAACTCCATACTAATGGACTTTTGGAACCACTTGATTATGAATCACTTGGTACTTGCGAACCGTGCCTCATGGGCAAGATGACTAAAACACCGTTCTCCGGTACTATGGAGAGAGCAACAGATTTGTTGGAAATCATACATACCGATGTATGTGGTCCGATGAATATTGAGGCTCGTGGCGGATATCGTTATTTTCTCACCTTCACAGATGATTTGAGCAGATATGGATATATCTACTTAATGAAGCATAAGTCTGAAACATTTGAAAAGTTCAAAGAATTTCAGAGTGAAGTTGAAAATCATCGTAACAAGAAAATAAAGTTTCTATGATCTGATCGTGGAGGAGAATATTTGAGTTACGAGTTTGGTGTACATTTGAAAAACTGTGGAATAGTTTCGCAACTCACGCCCCCCGGAACACCACAGCGTAATGGTGTGTCCGAACGTCGTAATCGTACTTTACTAGATATGGTGCGATCTATGATGTCTCTTACAGATTTACCGCTATCATTTTGGGGATATGCTTTAGAGACGGCCGCATTCACGTTAAATAGGGCACCATCAAAATCCGTTGAGACGACGCCTTATGAACTATGGTTTGGCAAGAAACCAAAGTTGTCGTTTCTTAAAGTTTGGGGCTGCGATGCTTATGTGAAAAAACTTCAACCTGATAAGCTCGAACCCAAATCGGAGAAATGTGTATTCATAGGATACCCAAAGGAAACTGTTGGGTACACCTTCTATCACATATCCGAAGGCAAAACATTTGTTGCTAAGAATGGATCATTTCTAGAGAAGGAGTTTCTCTCGAAAGAAGTGAGTGGGAGGAAAGTAGAACTTGACGAGGTAACTGTACCTGCTCCCTTACTGGAAAGTAGTTCATCACAGAAAACTGTTTCAGTGACACCTACACCAGTTAGTGAGGAAGCCAATGATAATGATCATGAAACTTCAGATCAAGATACTACTGAACTTCGTAGATCAACCAGAGTAAGATCCGCACCAGAGTGGTACGGTAATCCTGTTCTGGAGGTCATGCTACTAGATCATGATGAACCTACGAACTATGAAGAAGCGATGGTGAGCCCAGATTCCGCAAAGTGGCTAGAAGCCATGAAATCTGAGATGGGATCCATGTATGAGAACAAAGTATGGACTTTGGTTGACTTGCCCGATGATCAGCAAGCGATTGAGAATAAATGGATCTTTAAGAAGAAGACTGACGCTGATGGTAATGTTACTGTCTACAAAGCTCGACTTGTCGCAAAAGGTTTTCGGCAAGTTCAAGGAATTGACTACGATGAGACCTTCTCACCCGTAGCGATGCTTAAGTCCGTCCGAATCATGTTAGCAATTGCCGCATTTTATGATTATGAAATTTGGCAAATGGATGTCAAAACTGCATTCCTGAATGGATTCCTGGAAGAAGAGTTGTATATGATGCAACCAGAAGGTTTTGTCGATCCAAAGGGAGCTAACAAAGTGTGCAAGCTCCAGCGATCCATTTATGGACTGGTGCAAGCCTCTCGGAGTTGGAATAAACGTTTTGATAGTGTGATCAAAGCATTTGGTTTTATACAGACTTTTGGAGAAGTCTGTATTTACAAGAAAGTGAGTGGGAGCTCTGTAGCATTTCTGATATTATATGTGGATGACATATTACTGATTGGAAATGATATAGAATTTCTGGATAGCATAAAGGGATACTTGAATAAAAGTTTTTCAATGAAAGACCTCGGTGAAGCTGCTTACATATTAGGCATTAAGATCTATAGAGACAGATCAAGACGCTTAATTGGACTTTCACAAAGCACATACCTTGACAAAATTTTGAAGAAATTCAAAATGGATCAAGCAAAGAAAGGGTTCTTGCCTGTGTTACAAGGTGTGAAATTGAGTAAGACTCAATGCCCGACCACTGCAGAAGATAGAGAGAATATGAAAGATGTTCCCTATGCATCAGCCATAGGCTCTATCATATATGCAATGCTGTGTACCAGACCTGATGTATGCCTTGCTATAAGTTTAGCAGGGAGGTACCAAAGTAATCCAGGAATGGATCACTGGACAGCGGTCAAGAACATCCTGAAATACCTGAAAAGGATTAAGGATATGTTTCTCGTATATGGAAGTGACAAAGAGCTCATCGTAAAAGGTTACGTTGATGCAAGCTTTGACACTGATCCGGACGATTCTAAATCGCAAACCGGATACGTGTTTACATTAAACGGTGGAGCTGTCAGTTGGTGCAGTTCTAAACAAAGCGTCGTAGCGGGATCTACATGTGAAGCGGAATACATAGCTGCTTCGGAAGCAGCAAATGAAGGAGTCTGGATGAAGGAGTTCATATCCGATCTAGGTGTCATACCTAGTGCATCGGGTCCAATGAAAATCTTTTGTGACAATACTGGTGCAATTGCCTTGGCAAAGGAATCCAGATTTCACAAAAGGACCAAACACATCAAGAGACGCTTCAACTCCATCCGGGATCTAGTCCAGGTGGGAGACATAGAGATTTGCAAGATACATACGGATCTGAATATTGCAGACCCGTTGACTAAGCCTCTTCCACGAGCAAAACATGATCAGCACCAAAGCTCCATGGGTGTTAGATTCATTACAGTGTAATCTAGATTATTGACTCTAGTGCAAGTGGGAGACTGAAGGAAATATGCCCTAGAGGCAATAATAAAGTTATTATTTATTTCCTTATAATCATGATAAATGTTTATTATTCATGCTAGAATTGTATTTTCCGGAAACATAATACATGTGTGAATACATAGACAAACAGAGTGTCACTAGTATGCCTCTACTTGACTAGCTCGTTAATCAAAGATGGTTATGTTTCCTAACCATGAACAATGAGTTGCTATTTGATTAACGAGGTCACATCATTAGTAGAATGATCTGATTGACATGACCCATTCCATTAGCTTAGCACCTGATCGTTTAGTATGTTGCTATTGCTTTCTTCATGACTTATACATGTTCCTACGACTATGAGATTATGCAACTCCCGATTACCGGAGGAACACTTTGGGTACTACCAAACGTCACAACGTAAATGGGTGATTATAAAGGAGTACTACAGGTGTCTCCAATGGTCGATGTTGGGTTGGCGTATTTCGAGATTAGGATTTGTCACTCCGATTGTCGGAGAGGTATCTCTGGGCCCTCTCGGTAATACACATCACATAAGCCTTGCAAGCATTACAACTAATATGTTAGTTGTGAGATGATGTATTACGGAACGAGTAAAGAGACTTGCCGTTAACGAGATTGAACTAGGTATTGGATACCGACGATCGAATCTCGGGCAAGTAACATACCGATGACAAAGGGAACAACGTATGTTGTTATGCGGTCTGACCGATAAAGATCTTCGTAGAATATGTAGGAGCCAATATGGGCATCCAGGTCCCGCTATTGGTTATTGACCAGAGACATGTCTCGGTCATGTCTACATTGTTCTCGAACACGTAGGGTCCGCACGCTTAAGGTTACGATGACAGTTATATTATGAGTTTATGCATTTTGATGTACCGAAGGTTGTTCGGAGTCCCGGATGTGATCACGGACATGACGAGGAGTCTCGAAATGGTCGAGACGTAAAGATTGATATATTGGAAGCCTATGTTTGGACATCGGAAGTGTTCCGGGTGAAATCGGGATTTTACCGGGTTACCGGGAGGTTACCGGAACCCCCCGGGAGCCATATGGGCCATCATGGGCCTTAGTGGAAAGGAGAAAGGGGCAGCCCAAGGTGGCTGCGCCTCTTTCCCCTCCCCTAGTCCTATTAGGACTAGGAGAAGGTGGCCGGCCCCCCTCTCTCCCTTCCCCTCCGAGGAATCCTAGTTGGACTAGGATTGGGGGGAGGAATCCTACTCCCAGAGGGAGTAGGACTCTCCTGTGCCTCCCTCTTTGGCCGGCCAGCCTTCCCTCCTCTCCTCCTTTATATACGGAGGCAGGGGCACCTCTAAACACACAAGTTGACACAAGTTGATCCACGTGATCGATTCCTTAGCCGTGTGCGGTGCCCCCTGCCACCATATTCCTCGATAATACTGTAGCGGAGTTTAGGCGAAGCCCTGCTGCTGTAGTTCATCAAGATCGTCACCACGCCGTCGTGCTGACGAAACTCTTCCCCGACACTTTGCTGGATCGGAGTCCGGGGATCGTCATCGAGCTGAACGTGTGCTCGAACTCGGAGGTGCCGTAGTTTCGGTGCTTGATCGGTTGGATCGTGAAGACGTACGACTACTTCCTCTACGTCGTGTCATTGCTTCCGCAGTCGGTCTGCGTTGGGTACGTAGACAACACTCTCCTCTCGTTGCTATGCATCACATGATCCTGTGTGCGCGTAGGAATTTTTTTGAAATTACTACGAAACCCAACAACGGCGCCGTCGATGTTGACCAGGTCCCTACCGCCACAGGCTACGGCGGTAGGACATTTTAACCTGCCGCTAGCTCGGGTGGTGGTAGGAAAAGAGTCAGATCCGAAAAAAATTCCGGAGAAGGGTCAAATGCGGCTAAAAGTTGGCAAAAGGGTTAAAACAGTGAATTTGGCCGCCGTGAGAAACAAGTGTAAGAAGAGGAATGAGTATTTCAGTTCGGTTGCCACTGCGGAGACAAGAGCATGTGGAGGCAGCACCCACCTCAGACGCAGCCACCACTCGGGGCTGAATAGTTGATCACTGCAGTTTCCACATGCCATGCATTGCAACCATGGGAATGGGAGTCGCTCCCTGCTTGGAGTCTGGAGGTAGCATCCAGTCAAACAGGATGGCGCAGCTGGCTTAACACAAACTGGTTTGGTTCTGAATAAAAGCTCTTTCATTCATCTGGGCCTAACAAACTACTACTAACCTGGACCTGTATTCCTCGCCCGACAGCCTAATAAGTTGAATTGATTCTTTCACTTATAGAAAAGATATCCAAGCACATCCGTTGAGACTTTCCCATAATAATAAAAAAGGCATCCACTGAGACTTGAGAGTGTTATATACGTATGATTCCGTTTCGAGATGCGTGCGCACCCATGTATT
This sequence comes from Triticum dicoccoides, assembly GCF_002162155.2. Taxonomy (NCBI): domain Eukaryota; kingdom Viridiplantae; phylum Streptophyta; class Magnoliopsida; order Poales; family Poaceae; genus Triticum; species Triticum dicoccoides. The sequence continues at coordinate 744,262,362 of NC_041385.1, read as the reverse complement.
CCACTCCGAACCTGAGGCAGGTGGCTGTCCACTTGTGAAGATACTCCATTCCACCGACTCCAACTGCTCGGTGCCTACCTCGGATGCGGCAGACATGCACAAATTGTTCGACGATCGACCGCATGCAGACGCGCGCGCAGGACGACCAATCTGCGGGCGACCGGCGAGAGGCAAACGACGGGGGTTGCCGGGCGCCCCAACTGGCAGGCACGAGCCATACGCCCGAGTAGCCGGCCGGCCGTCAGCAGATACTCCTTCAACGACAGATATAGCACTTCGACTTTCACCTTTCGCGACGGCATGTCATGTCATGGCCTGGCCGCTCAAACGCTCACTGTTCACCTACTGTTGGCTGACACGACGACCATGGCATCTAGCACCGCGTGGAGGGGTGCAGTGGTAGTCCAACTGATCGATCAATTCTTGCAGACCGCGCGTGGAACAGATGCAACGATACCGACTCGATCAATCCAGACATGTGGCTGGTGGAGCGGCGGCAATATCGAATTTGCACTATCCATTGACCGGAGACACTTTTTTGTTTGGACATGGACCGAGGCACTTCGATGGAAAACGAACAGCCAGAGCGTATAAGAACAAAAAGGTGTCGACTGCCTAACAGTCGTCTGAGTTTTATTTTGTTCGATCAAACTATCCCCCGCCGTCCGATCTGTATCCAATAGATCGCAGTCTCCTTGTTTCTCCTCCAGCGTTGACCCGTTGATCCCCCTCCGAGGTTTACCGAACAGCCGGCTCCCACCATCCGTGATCGTTAGCGGCGCCGCACGAGCCACACCATCCCGCTCTACCCGAGTCATTGCGGTGCCTCCGCCGCCTTTGGCCAGCCCGATAACAACAACGTTCTTCACGTTACAATTATCCTTGCACCCCCGTTCGCTGCAACCACCCCCTTAAACCAGTTAAGCCTTTTGCTCGCCTTCCCCTGCGACACAACGGCCCATCACGTCGTCATCGGCACCATCTCGTTCCTGATGTGGCCTCCTTGACGGCGCTGGGGCCTTTCTTCACTTTGGAGCGACGCTTTGCAAAATTTTAACGAAACACGCTGAAATTTTTCAGACATAATAGCAAACCTGGGAATGAAAGAAGATCACGACGAGTGCCAAACAGGTACACTTTAGCTACTTGTGAGTAGTTTAGAATCTGGGTCAATCAAATTTCGCGGGTGCGGGAAGGGACGATCGAAGGTAAGGAAGGAGCTTGCCAAAGAAGCCCTCTCGGTCTATCTTAGGGTGATAGATGACTCCGATATCAATCTTCGGGTGTCAGACGACCCCTTATCTATTTTAGGGATGTGCGGGGGTTGCAGGTTGGCCTAAAAAAATTGGTCATTACCGGTGTTAGAGGGATGGCCGGGGATGGCCGCAGCACGATGGTGGATGACAGTTGAAGGGAGGACGGAGCGACCAGGCTAGCGCGGGAGCCCCGCCGGCCGCGGACGGTGGTTGCTGGCGATTCGGCCTGTGGTACATGAGGCGGTTAGTAGAAAAAGAACTCGGGGAGTCGGTGGTTGAAAAAGGAATCCTGATCGCTAGTTTTGCATCGGACGACTGAAGCGATTCGACTGAACCAAATTGAATTTTCAGTTGACTTATCCCTAGCCGGTTCCAAATGGATAGGTGTATATCAGCGTAGCCATCGCTACACTTGTTATCCTAGAGTCTGGAGCAGAAAAACGAGAAAGAAAATGAAATGATTGGACACACATATCGAGCTTGTCATCCATCCAACCCCCGACCGTTCAACCGGGGTGACCCATTTCTTTCTTGCTGACTTTGTGGTGTCGCTCCAAGCATACGACACGCAAATCGAAGCCGCTACATAACCGATTTTTTGGGTACGATTTCGGTAGGACACACACACACACAACCACGGTCATTCATGTAATTCATCACGTATATGAAGCCACAGGATCGTACAAAAATGGACACAAAAGATTGGACGCGTGAAGTAAGGCCGAATCGAACATGTCATCTAGTACTCTTTTTCTTGACTTTCGGGTGTCACATATGCACATTTCAGCGTCCGGCCAAGCCCACGAAATGACACAAGGAGAAGTGAAAACTCGACGCCTGATTGCTGGTCTCTTTTGGCCGCTGGTTAATTTTTCTCGCTGTATGGATCGATCAGATCAGATGCGTGGTAACTAAATCCAGGGGGTGGATTCCATCTGTCCAAATCATCTCGGTGGCCGGAGATACGCAGGATGTGACTGGTTTCTGGCCGATCGAGTCAATGGTCCTGTACATGCGTGAATGCGTAATTGTATTTGAGGTTGGTACAGCGCTACATGCATGCATACAGGAACGAAACAATCAAACAAGTGATACTAGAGAACTAGGCTGTAGCCTAGTGCAAGGGGGCACGGTGACGTCTCCAATCAGGGTTCGAGCCACGTCGGGAACGAATTTCTGGTTTCTCACAAGGGATACTTCTTCTATATCGATAAATTATGGGTGCTAATGCCCATGAGTTTCACCTTTTTTAAACAAGTGATACTAACTGTAGGAGCAAAAAAAAAACTTTACTTCCGTTTGTTGGGGTCGCTTTCTTTCTTCCAAGAGAAGAAAGAAAGGCGATCTCGCCTCCTGCCGTCAGGGCGTCTTCCTCCGCCGATGTCCTCCGGCGGCTCCCCTCTGCTGACGACCTCGGTCGTCGGTGGTGAGGGGGGTCGCCGGAGCCATGCGTGTGAATTGTTTTAGCCATTAGTTTGTTAGAATTTTGGCTTGTTCATCATCATGACTTCGGCAGTGATGATGGTGGCGCCGACTAATAAATCTTCAAATCCTTCCCCAACGAGGCGATACGTTTTTGGGGTGGATTTGGAAACCAGACTGTTCAACCAAGGATGGTGCGGCGCCGGCGACATCCTCGTAGTGGACCTGTATCCTCGGGCTCCGCCGTTGCGGCGGCGTTTGCTCCAGCGTCGGCGTGGAGCTTGGGAGGTAGTTCAGGAGCAGATGCAGATTGTAGTTTGCATCGACGGCGTCTGTAAGATGGTGGATCTGGGTCCGTGGTTCGTGGCAGGCAGGTATGGTTTCCTCCTCCAACATCTTAGTTGGGCAGGGGTGCCAGATTTGGAGTTCGATGGCGTGTCCGGGGTATTGCCCTGGTCTGATTCGTTCAATGGTAATGGCTTCGCCTTTATTGGCGAGCCACCTTGAAGGTCCGCAAAGCTGCATATCAGCGATGGAGCTGCATCGAGCTCGGGTGTGGAGGTGATCCGTCATATTCTCCTTTGGTGGCTGCTATGGTGGTGCTAGAGGCATGTGACGGGCGTTGGTGTCAAGCTCAGGAGATTTTTCAGTCTTGTTTGTAATTTTACTTCTTGACTGGTGTTTCTGTGTGCAAAGGCTAATGTTCTGCTGTCTTTTCAGTTTTGTCAGGTCTATATGTACGTGGCTTATACTATGATCCTTACGATATAAATGAGACATGTATTACCATGAAAAAAAACTAACTATAGGAATAATAGGCATGTTGCCACTTCGGGGACAGGAGCCAGTGGAGGCAGCAGTCACCACTTGGAGTTGGGAGTTGGGAGTTGGATCCCTGCAGTTTCTCCATGATCCCGACGGCAACCATGCACTGCACGAGTGAGATTTTTTTTTTAGAAATGATGGTCCGTCCGGTGGGCAATCGCTCTCTGTCCGGCGTCCGGTGCCGTCCCCGGGTTGGCCGCCCGGAAGCAACATCCTTCTTTCCTGTCGCCCGTGGTGCACCGCCACGTTGCCCGCGCACATATGCATGCATGGAACCGCCTGCGCCCGCCGGACGAGGCTCCTCTGACGTACTGCAGGGCGCAGTTGGGCCACTGACAGATGGGCCCGAAAGCAAGTTAGCCCACCTGTCAGTGACCCAACTGCGCCCTGCAGTACGTCAGGGGAGCCGAGTCCGCGCCCGCCAGCCACAGACCACCGAGGATCTTTCCGAGCACGCGATTGGCACGGCTGTTCCTGTTCGGTTTGGGCGTATCCTACTCGATCCTATCTCTCTCTCTCTTTTTTTTTGAGAAACAGTCGATCCTATCTTGGCATGGCATGGCAATGGCATGAGCGCATATCAAGTGATACCAACACTGGTATGATACGGTGATACAAGAAAATGTGGTCTGTTGGATCTGTACCCTAGGGACAAGATTCAACATCCACACAAATACACAATCCACTGCCAAATATATGAGGGGGACCTTGAAACTTTTGTAAATTGCTGATTTGCCACTTTGCCTTACGCCATGTCAGTGTCTCCTTTTTTTTTGTGGAGCGGTCATTTCAGTCTCATTCACATGGATGAAGTAAAAAAAGTTAGATCTCACTAGAAATACACCATCCGATGCCAAAAGAAATAAACCTATATGTACCTTTCAGGAGAAGTGAGCAACGCAAAGAAAAAGGGATTACCTCTGCTTGTAATTATTGAGTAAGTTCATGTTTTTTTAGGATCCTTGAGGAGCTCATGTTGGAACGATCAGCTTGTGTCCAGTCTTACCTCGTTATTTAATACTAACAAATATAATTACCGTGTGCATGTGTTGTTTAACCCATACACCCTGATCTAACAAATATACAATTACTTTTCCGCTAACTGTAAGAGCAACATTGAACTGTGCACCGTTCAATGTTACTGGACGTCTTTTGTTGCTTGCCATTCTTATCCAATGGTGGATTCGAAGAATAAAGGTAAAAGCCCCGTTCCTGGACTAAAAACTGCTCCTAATACCTTAGGAACTCAGGTGGCCTGGCAACCACCTCCTTCGAAATACATCAAGATAAATGTCGACGCAAGTTTGGTGAAGGACATTAGTGTCGTGGTTCTAAGTCTGACAGTAATGTAGGGGGTACTAAGGAGAGGCAAGATCCTAGCTATGGAGTAGTTGTGCACACAAGTGTTTTACGAGTTCAGGCCCTTCTCGGAAGAAGTAACAGCCCTACGTCTCGGAGCCCAGAGGCGGTCGACTGGATTATATGTGTGAGAGTTACAGGGGTGCGAACCCTTCTGCCAGTGGAGGGGGGTGGCTTATATAGAGGATGCCAAGACCCCAGCCAGCCTACGTAGCGGAGGGTTAAAGTACATTAAGGCATGGCGTTACTGGTGACGCCTTACATAAAGTGTCATCATGACCATAAAGACTACTTAATTACAGACCGTTTGGATACAGAGTAGATCTTGAACTCATGGTGGTCGAGTGAGTCTTCATGGTCGAGTGTCTTCAAGTTCGTCGAGTGTCTTCCAGTCCGTCGAGTGGAATCTCCCTTGGTCGACTGGAAGACGGTTTCTTCTGTAGATGTCCTTGGGGAGGGTACCTGGAACAGGTTCATGATCCTACCCTAGGTACATGACTTCATCATTCGCCCCCGAATGGATCGAGGTTTGAGTGAGGAAGGAGTTGAGAATTCTTCCGACTCCTCTTTCTATGCTATGAGTACGTCTTGTTCTGGATCAACTGACCGTAGGTGACGGTATCAACTTCTTTTTCAACCGCCTTGATCCATTCTGGTTATAGGTCGAGTGATCTTTCTACACTTGGAGATCTCCGAGCGACGGAACGCAGGAGATCTTCCGTCTGACAAGTTTCTCTGCGGTTAGCGGATTTAGTGGGATCCGAATTTCGGGAAGCGCGCGAAGCGGAGAAGGCCGCGGTACTCGGATGGGATAAGACAGAGACGCCTCGATCCCCGTGCCGCCTTTTTCGCCACGTATCCCTCGTGCGACTGTTTCGGGATTTGACAGGATTGCCCGGGTCCACCAGTCGGCCACTCAGAAGCGACTCCATATAAGGAACCGGGCGGAGGTTTTTGAACAGTGCTCCCTCATTTTCCCCTCTCCCGTCTTCAGATTCATCCGCTGCCCTTGCTATCTATTCAGCGCCGTTGCTCCGTACCAGCCTCATCGGCGACAATGGTGAAGGAGAAGACGTCGGCTTTGGAGCGGGCGAAGAAGGCGACGGCGCAGGCGAAGGGGAGAGCGACCAGTCGGGGTGGATCCTCGTCGCGGTCCCGCCTGCCACAAGGTTGGATCCAAGGGGATTGGATCCGCTCGACCATCACCCAGAAGGATCTTGACGACCTGGCCAACGAGGGGCTGATCGAGCACGGAGCAGCGAGGCTTCCGGGGACGGAGTGGCAGCCGCAGCCTCAGGAGGGTGAGTGTGTCCTCCTAGCGACTCATGTCGATCGTGGATTTTCTTTGCCACCGCATCTTTTCTTTAGGGGGGTTATGAACTTCTTCGGGGCTCAGCTCCACCACTTCACACCCAATTCCATTGCCTATCTCGCCGCTTTCGTTTCTCTGTGCAAAAACTTCCTGGGTTGTCGGCCGCACTGGGGCCTCTTCAAACACATTTTCACCTGTCGCTCCCAGACGGTGAAAAAGGCTAACCCGAATGACGAGAGAACCCAGGTTATTCAGATGTGCGGGGGTCTCGGGGTCCAGATGAGGAGTAAGAGTGATTTTCCGGCTATGACCCTTCCCGAGTCAGTTAGAGGGTGGCAGTCGACCTGGTTCTACTGCCGAGACCAGTCGACTGGGCTCCCTCCCTTCTCCATGAGTCGAGTGAACAAGCTGTCTTCTCTGAAAGTAGTTTCGGAGGAGAAGGCTCAGGTTAAAATGTTGATGGAGCGGGTAGTCCAACTCATTCGCGATGGTGTGACCGGCATGGATCTTCTGGAGGTTTTCCTTCGACGGCGCATCCAGCCACTCCAGTACCGGGGCCACCTGATGTGGTTGTACTCTGATACTGAAGACACCACCCGGGTCCACCCAGAGGAGGTCGACGATGTCACACTGGAGAGGTGGATGACTGCCATCACAGGGAACAAGGACAACCCTCGTGAGGCCAGGAGGATCCCGCCACTCGACCAATCTTATGAGGCAGACAAGGTATGACCACTTATTTACGACTGTAATCATATTCCGTCCATTCTGTTTCGCTGTAGATCAATCGATCGACTTTTTGTCTTGTTTGTTTGTCTTTCAGGCTACCACTGAGTTGTATTCGATGCCCAACGGGGCGCAAGCACAGACTGAGGAGGAGGAGGGAAGTGGAGGTGAAAGTCAAGAGGAGTGGGAATCGGATGGTGACGAGGGTGATGAAGATGCTGGCTCCGATGAGGAGGAGGAGGAGGAGGAAGAGGAGGAGGAAGTTGCGCCTCCCCGTTTTGAAAGAAGGTCCAAGCTTGCTCATGACCCTGCGGTCGAGCGCGGCAAGGGGGCCGCACCTGCTGTGCAATCGACCAAGCGTCCTCGGACGACCTCCCCGGCGCCGACTGAGAAAGCGCCGAAGCAATCTCGAGTGGTGCCGTCGAGGCCGACGAAGGCTTTGCCGAAAATGAAGATGGTGATTCCCACTATTTCTGGGTAATGACATAACTCGTGTCCTCTTTGTTTCTCATGGATTTATTCTTGGTCGATTCGTTAGCTGGTCGACTGATTTCTGAAACTGCAGTGCTACTACTTCTGATACCTCGGCCAGACCTGATGATCAAGAAATGGAGGATGCCGTCACTTCCAACCCTGGTATGACTTTTGAAGTTTTGTTTTCAGTCGGTGGAATCTTCGTTTTTAACTTCGACTCTTTTCTGCAGCTCCATCTAATATCATCATTGATCTTCCTGATGATGATGAAGACGAGGAACCACTGAGGCAGAGGAGGAATAGGAGAGCGTCCGCTGGCAAGGCAGCTTAGGTCGTATCGGCACCTGAGACATTGGTTGCGGAGGGTGATAGTGAAGGAAATATGCCCTAGAGGCAATAATAAAGTTATTATTTATTTCCTTATAATCATGATAAATGTTTATTATTCATGCTAGAATTGTATTTACCGGAAACATAATACATGTGTGAATACATAGACAAACAAAGTGTCACTAGTATGCCTCTACTTGACTAGCTCGTTAATCAAAGATGGTTATGTTTCCTAACCATGAACAATGAGTTGTTATTTGATTAACGAGGTCACATCATTAGTAGAATGATCTGATTGACATGACCCATTCCATTAGCTTAGCATCCGATCGTTTAGTATGTTGCTATTGCTTTCTTCATGACTTATACATGTTCCTATGACTATGAGATTATGCAACTCCCGTTTACCGGAGGAACACTTTGGGTACTACCAAACGTCACAACGTAACTGGGTGATTATAAAGGAGTACTACAGGTGTCTCCAATGGTCGATGTTGGGTTGGCGTATTTCGAGATTAGGATTTGTCACTCCGGTTGTCGGAGAGGTATCTCTGGGCCCTCTCGGTAATACACATCACATAAGCCTTGCAAGCATTACAACTAATATGTTAGTTGTGAGATGATGTATTACGGAACGAGTAAAGAGACTTGCCAGTAACGAGATTGAACTAGGTATTGGATACCGACGATCGAATCTCGGGCAAGTAACATACCGATGACAAAGGGAACAACGTATGTTGTTATGCGGTCTGACCGATAAAGATCTTCGTAGAATATGTAGGAGCCAATATGGGCATCCAGGTCCCGCTATTGGTTATTGACCGGAGACGTGTCTCGGTCATGTCTACATTGTTCTCGAACCCGTAGGGTCCGCACGCTTAAGGTTACGATGACAGTTATATTATGAGTTTATGCATTTTGATGTACCGAAGGTTGTTCGGAGTCCCGGATGTGATCACGGACATGACGAGGAGTCTCGAAATGGTCGAGACGTAAAGATTGATATATTGGAAGCCTATATTTGGTTATCGGAAGTGTTCCGGGTGAAATCGGGATTTTACCGGAATACCGGGAGGGTTACCGGAACCCCCCGGGAACCATATGGGCCATCATGGGCCTTAGTGGAAAGGAGAAAGGGGCAGCCCAAGGGGGCTGCGCGCCTCCCCCCTTCCCCTAGTCCTATTAGGACTAGGAGAGGTGGCCGGCCACCCCTCTCCCTCTTTCCCCCTTGGGAATCCTAGTTGGAATAGGATTGGGGGGGGAGTCCTACTCCCGGTAGGAGTAGGACTCCTCCTGCGCCTCTCCCTCTTGGCCGGCGCCCCCTCCCCCCTTGGCTCCTTTATATACGGAGGCAGGGGCACCTCTAAACACACAAGTTGACACAAGTTGATCCACGTGATCGATTCCTTAGCCGTGTGCGGTGCCCCCTGCCACCATATTCCTCGATAATACTGTAGCGGAGTTTAGGCGAAGCCCTGCTACTGTAGTTCATCAAGATCGTCACCACGCCGTCGTGCTGACGAAACTCTTCCCCGACACTTTGCTGGATCGGAGTCCGGGGATCGTCATCGAGCTGAACGTGTGCTCGAACTCGGAGGTGCCGTAGTTTCGGTGCTTGATCGGTTGGATCGAGAAGACGTACGACTACTTCCTCTACGTCGTGTCATCGCTTCCGCAGTCGGTCTGCGTTGGGTACGTAGACAATACTCTCCCCTCGTTGCTATGCACCACATGATCTTGCGTGTGCGTAGGAAATTTTTTGAAATTACTACGAAACCCATCAGTGGTATGAGAGCCTAGGTTATTTATGTTGATGTTATATGCACGAGTAGAACACAAGTGAGTTGTGGACGATACAAGTCATACTGCCTACCAGCATGTCATACTTTGGTTCGGCGGTATTGTTGGACGAGACGACCCGGACCTACCTTACGCGTACGCTTACGCGAGACCGGTTCCCTCGACGTGCTTTGCACAGAGATGGCTTGCGGGCAACAGTCTCTCCAACTTTAGTTGAACCAAGTGTGGCTACGCCCGGTCCTTGCGAAGGTTAAAACGGAGTCTATTTGACAAACTATCGTTGTGGTTTTGATGCGTAGGTGAGATTGGTTCTTACTTAAGCCCGTAGCAGCCACGTAAAACATGCAACAACAAAGTAGAGGACGTCTAACTTGTTTTTGCAGGGCATGTTGTGATGTGATATGGTCAAAGCATGATGCTGAATTTTATTGTATGAGATGATCATGTTTTGTAACCGAGTTATCGGCAACTGGCAGGAGCCATATGGTTGTCGCTTTATTGTATGCAATGCAATCGCGATGTAATGCTTTACTTTATTACTAAACGGTAGTGATAGTCGTGGAAGCATAAGATTGGCGAGACGACAACGATGCTACGATGGAGATCAAGGTGTCGCGCCGGTGACGATTGTGATCATGACGGTGCTTCGGAGATGGAGATCGCAAGCAAAAGATGATGATGACCATATCATATCACTTATATTGATTGCATGTGATGTTTATCTTTTTATGCATCTTATCTTGCTTTGATTGGCGGTAGCATTATAAGATGATCTCTCACTAAATTATCAAGAAGTGTTCTCCCTGAGTATGCACCGTTGCCAAAGTTCGTCGTGCCCAGACACCACGTGATGATCGGGTGTGATAAGCTCTACGTCCATCTACAACGGGTGCAAGCCAGTTTTGCACACGCAGAATACTCAGGTTAAACTTGACGAGCCTAGCATATGCAGATATGGCCTCGGAACACGGAGATCGAAAGGTCGAGCGTGAATCATATAGTAGATATGATCAACATAACGATGTTCACCATTGAAAACTACTCCATCTCACGTGATGATCGGTCATGGTTTAGTTGATTTGGATCACATAATCACTTAGAGGATTAGAGGGATGTCTATCTAAGTGGGAGTTCTTAAATAATATGATTAATTGAACTTAAATTTATCATGAACTTAGTACCTGATAGTATCTTGCTTGTTTATGTTGATTGTAGATAGATGGCTCGTGCTGTTGTTCCGTTGAATTTTAATGCGTTCCTTGAGAAAGCAAAGTTGAAAGATGATGGTAGCAATTACACGGACTGGGTCCGTAACTTGAGGATTATCCTCATTGCTGCACAGAAAAATTACGTCCTGGAAGCACCGCTGGGTGCCAGGCCTGCTGCTGGAGCTACACCAGATGTTATGAACGTCTGGCAGAGCAAAGCTGATGACTACTCGATAGTTCAGTGTGCCATGCTTTACGGCATAGAATCGGGACTTCAACGACGTTTTGAACGTCATGGAGCATATGAGATGTTCCAGGAGTTGAAGTTAATATTTCAAGCAAATGCCCGAATTGAGAGATATGAAGTCTCCAATAAGTTCTATAGCTGCAAGATGGAGGAGAATAGTTCTGTCAGTGAGCATATACTCAAAATGTCTGGGTATAATAATCACTTGATTCAATTGGGAGTTAATCTTCCGGATGATTGCGTCATTGACAGAATTCTCCAATCACTTCCACCAAGCTACAAGAGCTTCGTGATGAACTATAATATGCAAGGGATGAACAAGACTATTCCCGAGCTCTTCGCAATGCTGAAAGCTGCGGAGGTAGAAATCAAGAAGGAGCATCAAGTGTTGATGGTTAACAAGACCACTAGTTTCAAGAAAAAGGGCAAAGGGAAGAAAAAGGGGAACTTCAAGAAGAACGGCAAGCAAGTTGCTGCTCAAGAGAAGAAACCCAAGTCTGGACCTAAGCCTGAAACTGAGTGCTTCTACTGCAAGCAGACTGGTCACTGGAAGCGGAACTGCCCCAAGTATTTGGCGGATAAGAAGGATGGCAAGGTGAACAAAGGTATATGTGATATACATGTTATTGATGTGTACCTTACTAGAGCTCGCAGTAGCACCTGGGTATTTGATACTGGTTCTGTTGCTAATATTTGCAACTCGAAACAGGGACTACGGAATAAGCGGGCACTGGCAAAGGACGAGGTGACGATGCGCGTGGGAAACGGTTCCAAAGTCGATGTAATCGCAGTCGGCACGCTACCTCTACATCTACCTTCGGGATTAATATTAGACCTAAATAATTGTTATTTGGTGCCAGTGTTGAGCATGAACATTATATCTGGATCTTGTTTAATGCGAGACGGTTATTCATTTAAATCAGAGAATAATGGTTGTTCTATTTATATGAGTAATATCTTTTATGGTCATGCACCCTTGAAGAGTGGTCTATTCTTATTGAATCTCGATAGTAGTAATACACATATTCATAATATTGAAGCCAAAAGATGCAGAGTTGATAATGAAAGTGCAACTTATTTGTGGCACTGTCGTTTAGGTCATATCGGTATAAAGCGCATGAAGAAACTCCATGCTGATGGACTTTTTGGAACCACTTGATTATGAATCACTTGGTACTTGCGATCCGTGCCTCATGGGCAAGATGACTAAAACACCGTTCTCCGGTACTATGGAGAGAGCAACAGATTTGTTGGAAATCATACATACCGATGTATGTGGCCCGATGAATGTTGAGGCTCGTGGCGGATATCGTTATTTTCTCACCTTCACAGATGATTTAAGCAGATATGGGTATATCTACTTAATGAAACATAAGTCTGAAACATTTGAAAAGTTCAAGGAATTTCAGAGTGAAGTTGAAAATCATCGTAACAAGAAAATAAAGTTTCTACGATCTGATCGTGGAGGAGAATATTTGAGTTACGAGTTTGGTGTACATTTGAAAAACTGTGGAATAGTTTCGCAACTCACGCCACCCGGAACACCACAGCGTAATGGTGTGTCCGAACGTCGTAATCGTACTTTACTAGATATGGTGCGATCTATGATGTCTCTTACTGATTTACCGCTATATTTTTGGGGATATGCTTTAGAGACGGCCGCATTCACGTTAAATAGGGCACCATCAAAATCCGTTGAGACGACGCCTTATGAACTGTGGTTTGGCAAGAAACCAAAGTTGTCGTTTCTTAAAGTTTGGGGCTGCGATGCTTATGTGAAAAAGCTTCAACCTGATAAGCTCGAACCCAAATCGGAGAAATGTGTCTTCATAGGATACCCAAAGGAAACTGTTGGGTACACCTTCTATCACAGATCCGAAGGCAAGACATTCGTTGCTAAGAATGGATCATTTCTAGAGAAGGAGTTTCTCTCGAAAGAAGTGAGTGGGAGGAAAGTAGAACTTGACGAGGTAACTGTACCCGCTCCCTTACTGGAAAGTAGTTCATCACAGAAAACTGTTTCAGTGACACCTACACCAGTTAGTGAGGAAGCCAATGATAATGATCATGAAACTTCAGATCAAGATACTGCTGAACCTCGTAGATCAACCAGAGTAAAATCCGCACCAGAGTGGTACGGTAATCCTGTTCTGGAGGTCATGCTACTAGATCATGATGAACCTACGAACTATGAAGAAGCGATGGTGAGCCCAGATTCCGCAAAGTGGCTTGAAGCCATGAAATCTGAGATGGGATCCATGTATGAGAACAAAGTATGGACTTTGGTTGACTTGCCCGATGATCGGCAAGCAATTGAGAATAAATGGATCTTTAAGAAGAAGACTGACGCTGATGGTAATGTTACTGTCTACAAAGCTCGACTTGTCGCAAAAGGTTTTCGGCAAGTTCAAGGGATTGACTACGATGAGACCTTCTCACCCGTAGCGATGCTTAAGTCCGTCCGAATCATGTTAGCAATTGCCGCATTTTATGATTATGAAATTTGGCAAATGGATGTCAAAACTGCATTCCTGAATGGATTTCTGGAAGAAGAGTTGTATATGATGCAACCAGAAGGTTTTTTCGATCCAAAGGGAGCTAACAAAGTGTGCAAGCTCCAGCGATCCATTTATGGACTGGTGCAAGCCTCTCGGAGTTGGAATAAACGTTTTGATAGTGTGATCAAAGCATTTGGTTTTATACAGACGTTCGGAGAAGCCTGTATTTACAAGAAAGTGAGTAGGAGCTCTGTAGCATTTCTGATATTATATGTGGATGACATATTACTGATTGGAAATGATATAGAATTTCTGGATAGCATAAAGGGATACTTGAATAAAAGTTTTTCAATGAAAGACCTCGGTGAAGCTGCTTACATATTAGGCATTAAGATCTATAGAGATAGATCAAGACGCTTAATTGGACTTTCACAAAGCACATACCTTGACAAGATTTTGAAGAAATTCAAAATGGATCAAGCAAAGAAAGGATTCTTGCCTGTACTACAAGGTGTGAAATTGAGTAAGACTCAATGCCCGACCACTGCAGAAGATAGAGAGAATATGAAAGATGTTCCCTATGCATCAGCCATAGGCTCTATCATGTATGCAATGCTGTGTACCAGACCTGATGTGTGCCTTGCTATAAGTTTAGCAGGGAGGTACCAAAGTAATCCAGGAGTGGATCACTGGACAGCGGTCAAGAACATCCTGAAATACCTGAAAAGGACTAAGGATATGTTTCTCGTATATGGAGGTGACAAAGAGCTCATCGTAAAAGGTTACGTTGATGCAAGCTTTGACACTGATCCGGACGATTCTAAATCGCAAACCGGATACGTGTTTACATTAAACGGTGGAGCTGTCAGTTGGTGCAGTTCTAAACAAAGCGTCGTAGCGGGATCTACATGTGAAGCGGAATACATAGCTGCTTCGGAAGCAGCAAATGAAGGAGTCTGGATGAAGGAGTTCATACCCGATCTAGGTGTCATACCTAGTGCATCGGGTCCAATGAAAATCTTTTGTGACAATACTGGTGCAATTGCCTTGGCAAAGGAATCCAGATTTCACAAAAGGACCAAACACATCAAGAGACGCTTCAACTCCATCCGGGATCTAGTCCAGGTGGGAGACATAGAGATTTGCAAGATACATACGGATCTGAATGTTGCAGACCCGTTGGCTAAGCCTCTTCCACGAGCAAAACATGATCAGCACCAAAGCTCCATGAGTGTTAGAATCATTACAGTGTAATCTAGATTATTGACTCTAGTGCAAGTGGGAGACTGAAGGAAATATGCCCTAGAGGCAATAATAAAGTTATTATTTATTTCCTTATAATCATGATAAATGTTTATTATTCATGCTAGAATTGTATTTACCGGAAACATAATACATGTGTGAATACATAGACAAACAAAGTGTCACTAGTATGCCTCTACTTGACTAGCTCGTTAATCAAAGATGGTTATGTTTCCTAACCATGAACAATGAGTTGTTATTTGATTAACGAGGTCACATCATTAGTAGAATGATCTGATTGACATGACCCATTCCATTAGCTTAGCACCCGATCGTTTAGTATGTTGCTATTGCTTTCTTCATGACTTATACATGTTCCTATGACTATGAGATTATGCAACTCCCGTTTACCGGAGGAACACTTTGGGTACTACCAAACGTCACAACGTAACTGGGTGATTATAAAGGAGTACTACAGGTGTCTCCAATGGTTGATGTTGGGTTGGTGTATTTCGAGATTAGGATTTGTCACTCCGATTGTCGGAGAGGTATCTCTGGGCCCTCTCGGTAATACACATCACATAAGCCTTGCAAGCATTACAACTAATATGTTAGTTGTGAGATGATGTATTACGGAACGAGTAAAGAGACTTGCCAGTAACGAGATTTAACTAGGTATTGGATACCGACGATCGAATCTCGGGCAAGTAACATACCGATGACAAAGGGAACAACGTATGTTGTTATGCGGTCTGACCGATAAAGATCTTCGTAGAATATGTAGGAGCCAATATGGGCATCCAGGTCCCGCTATTGGTTATTGACCGGAGACGTGTCTCGGTCATGTCTACATTGATCTCGAACCCGTAGGGTCCGCACGCTTAAGGTTACGATGACAGTTATATTATGAGTTTATGCATTTTGATGTACCGAAGGTTGTTCGGAGTCCCGGATGTGATCACGGACATGACGAGGAGTCTCGAAATGGTCGAGACGTAAAGATTGATATATTGGAAGCCTATATTTGGTTATCGGAAGTGTTCCGGGTGAAATCGGGATTTTACCGGAATACCGGGAGGGTTACCGGAACCCCCCGGGAACCATATGGGCCATCATGGGCCTTAGTGGAAAGGAGAAAGGGGCAGCCCAAGGGGGCTGCGCGCCTCCCCCCTTCCCCTAGTCCTATTAGGACTAGGAGAGGTGGCCGGCCACCCCTCTCCCTCTTTCCCCCTTGGGAATCCTAGTTGGAATAGGATTGGGGGGGGAGTCCTACTCCCGGTAGGAGTAGGACTCCTCCTGCGCCTCTCCCTCTTGGCCGACGCCCCCTCCCCCCTTGGCTCCTTTATATACGGAGGCAGGGGCACCTCTAAACACACAAGTTGACACAAGTTGATCCACGTGATCGATTCCTTAGCCGTGTGCGGTGCCCCCTGCCACCATATTCCTCGATAATACTGTAGCGGAGTTTAGGCGAAGCCCTGCTACTGTAGTTCATCAAGATCGTCACCACGCCGTCGTGCTGACGAAACTCTTCCCCGACACTTTGCTGGATCGGAGTCCGGGGATCGTCATCGAGCTGAACGTGTGCTCGAACTCGGAGGTGCCGTAGTTTCGGTGCTTGATCGGTTGGATCGAGAAGACGTACGACTACTTCCTCTACGTCGTGTCATCGCTTCCGCAGTCGGTCTGCGTTGGGTACGTAGACAATACTCTCCCCTCGTTGCTATGCACCACACGATCTTGCGTGTGCGTAGGAAATTTTTTGAAATTACTACGAAACCCATCAGATAGTGTCACTCAGCCTACCGTATCCTTTGCGGTGCCGCTGACGCCCTTCGTCGTCGAGTGCTGGCCAGCCTTCACTTTTCTCCCCCCACCACATCCCTGAAGACCGAGTGAGCGCTGCTAAAGAAGCCATACGCCAGGCAGTGGTTATGATGGAGAAAGTGAAGGCGATCCGAGACGCCAGTCAAGCAGCTTATGACACCAGTTCAGCCCTTCAGAGCAATGTTCAGGTTGGTCGATCACTGCCTGTTCTGTTAGGATATGTTATCTGAAAACTTTTCTTTCTGAAAATCTTAGTATCTGTCGTACACCCACTGGGCCCGCTGGGTGTGTCGATTGAGAATCTAGATTGGTGGGGGCACGCTGAGTGCACTCACTGGGTGTAGTCCCCAAGGCTATGGTCGACTGCTGGCAGTGGACTATAGTCTTTATGTCTTGAGTTTTTCTTTTTTCTCATTACTGTCTTCACTCGATCTGGTCGAATGGAATCATAAACCGTTGGGGGCACGCTGAGTGCACCCACTGGGTGTAGTCCCCGAGACTGTGGTCGACTGCTGGCAGTCGACTATAGTCTGAAGAACACACACACTCTTTTTTTTGGTCGACTGATCGACTCTGAGTCTTGCTGATAGAACTAGTGGGGGCACGCTGAGTGCACCCACTGGGTGTAGTCCCCGAGACTACAGTTGAATGTTTAGATTCAGCTGTAGTCTTAGAAATACTACAATTTTTCTCTTAGTTCACTCGAAAGTGACCTATCTTTGCCATCTGTCGACTGGTTTTTTGCAGAGATCTTGCGAGCTTGCAGCTCGTTATACTGAATTGGAGAACAAGCATATCCAACTCGAACTTGATCTGAAGCTTGTCCAGGAGAACTTCACGAAGGAGAACGAGGAGGCAAAAGGTATGTTTGGTGAGAATCTTGACGACTGTCTTTGTTTCTTTCCTGTCCCCGAGTCTGATCTTATTATGATTTTGCAGATAAACTGAAGGATGCTCTGAAGAAGAAGGACCTTGACCTCGCTGAGGCGCAGAAAGCGGCTTCGGACAAGACAAAACTTGCAGAAGAGAAGTTGGCTTCCGTCAGCAAACTTGAAGAGGAAAACACTAATCTGAAAGCTGCTCTCGACGTGGCCAACCAGGAGGTCACTCGACTGAAGAATGACAAGATGGTCCTGAGTGACAAAGCTAGCGAATTGGTGGGAAAGAAGAATGACTTGGAGGCTTATCTGGGAGGACTCGCCAAGAAGCTGTTCCTCATGCTTGAAGGTAACCCTTTGTATCTGTCAGGCTTTTTAATCTTAACCTCGCCACCAAACTGTTGCCTTAACTTTGGGGTTGTGTCTACAGAGTTCTGCCAGAACTTTGAGGAGGAGACTGGTCGACTGGAGACGAGCCTGGATCCCATCAATTCTCCTGTGAAGGATGAAACTGCCATGAGCGTGCTCAGACTTGAGTCTTGCGTTGCTGCCGCTGTTGACTATCTTGCAAGGCTGAAGGTTGTGACGTCACGTATCGACACGGCGCTCTGGCCAGGAGAAGCACTTCAGAATGACCTTGAGTCCCTGATGACTCGACTGAACGAAGTTCCAAATCGAGTGCAAGAATGGAAGAAGTCTTCTGCCAGGTGCGGTGCCGAAGTTGCTCTATCTCTTGTCCATGTCCACTGCAAGGATGTGCGAGAAGACAAGCTGGTAGCTCTCAAGGTGGCCAATACCAAGAAGCATGTCTTCCGATCCTTCATGGAGACCTTCATCGCTGCCGCCACTCGGATCGTAGACGGAATCGACCTGGACGAGTTTGTTGCACCTTCCAGCCCTCTGCAGGAGGGGTAAAAAACTTCTATGCTTGATGCTTTGAATTTGCCTCGGAATGCCGAGTGATTTTTGTAACCGATAAACCTTAACAAGCTTGATGCCTGAGCGCTTCTGGATCCGTAGGACGTTATCCGAACTTGGTTTGCCGTTGAATATGTTTGCTTCTGCTTTCGAACAACCATCCTCCTTGGGTTGGAATATATACTAGTGTCTGTGATGCTCTTTTGCAGGTAGGGACGAAGCACAAATTGCAATCGACTTGTACTCATCACGTTTAGGCGAGTGCTGGGCTGCAGCTAAGCCTCCGAGTGGGAGATTTGTTCTCCACTCGACAGGATTTTCGAAACTTAGGCGAGCACTGGGCTGCAGCTAAGCCCCCGAGTGGGAGTTTGCTCTTCACTCGGTAGGATTTTTAGAAACTTATGCGAGCACTGGGCTGCAGCTAAGCCCCCGAGTGGGAGGTTTGCTCTCCACTCGGTAGGATTTAGAAACTTAGGCGAGCACTGGGCTGCAACTAAGCCCCCGAGTGGGAGGTTTGCTCTCCACTCGGTAGGATTTAGAAACTTAGGCGAGCACTGGGCTGCAGCTAAGCCCCCGAGTGGGAGGTTTGCTCTCCACTCGGTAGAATCTTATAAACTTAGGCGAGCACTGGGCTGCAGCTAAGCCCCCGAGTGGGAGGTTTGCTCTCCACTCGGTAGGATTTTATAAACTTAGGCGAGCACTGGGCTGCAGCTAAGCCCCCGAGTGGGAGGTTTGCTCTCCACTCGGTAGGATTTTATAAACTTAGGCGAGCGCTGGGCTGCAGCTAAGCCCCCGAGTGAGAGGTTTGCTCTCCACTCGGTAGGATTTCCAAGGTGTATCTCCGAAGAGGAAGATAGCAGTCGACCTGCGCTTCGCCCTCTTTGCGGAGCGCATGTTGTATTTGTGGCGTAGCTCGGAAGGAGAAGGCAGGAGTCGACCTGCGCCTCGTCCTCCTTGCGGAGCGCACGTTGTATTTGTGGCGTAGCTCAGAAGGAGAAGGTAGGAGTCGACCTGCGCCTTGTCCTCCTTGCGGAGCGCACGTTGTATTTGTGGCGTAGCTCGGAAGGAGAAGGCAGGAGTCGGCCTGCGCCTCATCCTCCTTGCAGAGCGCACGTTGTCTTTTATACTTAGGCAAACACTAGGTTGCAGCTAAGCACCCGAGTGGAAGGCTGGCTTACCACTCGGTAGGATTTTCAAAAACTTAGGCGAGCACTGGGCTGCAGCTAAGCCTCCGAGTGGAAGGCTGGCTTACCACTCGGTAGGATTTTCAAAAACTTAGGCGAGCACTGGGCTGTAGCTAAGCCTCCGAGTGGAAGGCTGGCTTACCACTCGGTAGGATTTTTAGAAACTTAGGCGAGCACTGGGCTGCAGCTAAGCCTCCGAGTGGAAGGCTGGCTTACCACTCAGTAGGATTTTTAGAAACTTAGGCGAGCACTGGGCTTCAACTAAGCCTCCGAGTGGAAGGCTGGCTTACCACTCGGTAGGATTTTTAGAAACTTAGGCGAGCACTGGGCTGCAGCTAAGCCTCCGAGTGGAAGGCTGGCTTACCACTCGGTAGGATTTTGTTTATACTTAGGCGAAACGGATTCGCGGCTAAACCTCCGAGTGGAAGGCTGGCTTACCACTCGGTAGGAGTTTTTTTACAAACTTAGGCGAAACGGATTCGCAGCTAAGCCACCCACTGGGGGATTGATTTATGTAAACAAAAGTAATAACAATCACTGGAAAAATTATGAAACTCTTGTCTTTGATAAATAAACTACAAAAGTACTTTTATTACAACTCATTCGAGTGAATACTTAAGTATAAAAGGGGCGGAGTAGATCCGCATTCCAAGCTCGTGGCTCGTCAATCTGGCGATCGACGTTGTACACACGGTATGCTCCATTGTGGAGAACTTTGGTAACAATGAAGGGGCCTTCCCAAGTAGGGGCGAGTTTGTGTGGCTTCTGTTGGTCCACCCGGAGGACCAAGTCTCCTTCTTGGAAGGCTCGGCTCTTCACATTTCTGGCGTAGAATCGACGCAAGTCTTGCTGATAGATGGTCGATCGGATCATGGCCATCTCCCTTTCTTCTTCCAGAAGGTCGACTGCATCCTGCCGTGCTTGTTCTGCTTCAGCTTCGAAGTAGAGCTCGACTCGCGGTGCATTGTGGAGCAGATCGCTTGGCAGAACCGCCTCGGCTCCGGAGACCAAAAAGAATGGGGTCCTCCCAGTCGACCGATTTGGAGTAGTCCTCAGTCCCCAAAGAACTGATGGAAGCTCGTCCACCCACGCGCCTGCTGCGTGCTTGAGGTCGCGCATCAGCCGGGGTTTCAGTCCTTTGAGAATTAGACTGTTTGCTCTTTCTGCTTGTCCATTCGACTGGGGGTGGGCGACTGAAGCGTAGTCGACTCGTGTGCCTTGAGAAGCGCAGAAAGCTTTGAATTGATCGGAGTCGAAGTTTGACCCATTATCAGTGATGATGCTATGCGGAACTCCATATCTGAATATTAACTTTCTGATGAAGCTGATGGCAGTGCCAGCATCAAGATTTTTAATGGGTTTGGCCTCGATCCACTTGGTGAACTTGTCGACTGCCACCAGTACATGGGTGAAGCCGCTCCTGCCAGTCCTCAGTGGTCCAACCATATCTAAACCCCAAACAGCGAAAGACCAGACGATCGGGATGGTCTTCAAGGATGAGGAAGGTTTGTGTGACATGTTGGAGTAGAACTGACAACCTTCGCACTTGTCAACTATCTCTTTTGCCATTTCATTTGCTCTGGGCCAGTAAAAACCCGCTCGGTATGCTTTAGCCACGATGGTCCGAGAGGACGCATGATGGCCACAGGTCCCCGAGTGGATGTCATTGAGAATCATTCGACCCTCTTCCGGTGTTATGCATTTTTGGCTGACCCCAGTCGCGCTTTCTCTGTACAATTGTCCCTTCATGACGGTAAAGGCCTTGGATCGACAGACGACCTCTCGAGCCTCTTCTTCATTCTCTGGGAGCTCTTTCCTTAGAATATACGCGATATAGGGCACTGTCCAGTCAGGAGTGATAACCAGAACTTCCATGATTAAGTCGACCACAACTGGAACCTCGACTTCAGTCGGATCTGTGGCGCTTTTTGGCTGTGGGGCTTCTTCAGTGAACAAATCTTCTTGAACCGATGGTGTGTGAACATGCTCCAAAAACACGCCACTCGGGATGGCTTCTCTTTTGGAACCTATCTTCGCCAAGTCATCGACTGCTTGATTTTTCAGTCGGGGGACGTGATGGAGCTCTAATCCCTCAAATTTCTTCTCCAGCTTTCTGACTGCATTGTAGTAACCAGTCATGGCTAGGCTTCTGACGTCCCACTCCTTCATCACTTGATTGACCACTAAATCTGAGTCTCCGTAGACCATGAGGCGACGGACGTCGAGTGAAATGGCCATAAGAAACCCGTACAAGAGTGCCTCGTATTCTGCTTCATTGTTGGAGGAATCAAAGTGAATCTGGAGTACATATCTGAGCTTATCTCCTCGGGGGGAAACCAACACTACCCCGGCACCGAAACCATTCAGCATTTTGGAGCCATTGAAGAACATAGTCCAGTGCTCCGAGTGAACTTGAGTCGGTAACTGCTGTTCAGTCCATTCGGCGAGGAAATCCGCTATTGCTTGGGATTTGATAGCTTTCTTTGCCTCAAATCTGATATCTAAGGGAAGAAGTTCAATCGCCCATTTTGCCACTCGACCAGTTGCATATCTGTTGTGTAGAATCTCTGATAAGGGGGCGTCGCTGACGACTATGATGATATGGTTAGAGAAGTAGTGAGCAACTTTCTTCGTGGTCATATAAATCCCATATACAAGCTTCTGATAATGAGGGTATCGTTGCTTGGATGGGGTCAGGACTTCGGAAATGTAATATACCGGGCGCTGAACTTTGAAGGCTTTCCCTTCTTCTTCCCGCTCGACCGTAAGTAAAGTGCTGACGACTTGTCCTGTGGCTGCAATGTAAAGCAGCAAAGGCTCTTTGCTGATCGAGGCAGCAAGCACCGACTGGGTGGAAAGCAGGGTTTTTAACTCTGCAAACGCTGCGTCAGCTTCAGGAGTCCACTCGAACTTATCTGACTTCTTCATCAATTGGTAAAGAGGCAATGCCTTCTCACCGAGACGAGAGATGAATCGACTTAAAGCGGCCAAGCAACCAGTAAGCTTCTGAACATCGTGCACACGCACAGGTCGTTTCATTCGGAGTATAGTGCCCACTTTCTCTGGGTTTGCTCGATTCCTTGTTCGGAAACGAGAAAACCAAGTAACTTTCCACCAGGAACTCCGAATGTGCACTTGGATGGGTTAAGCTTGATATCGTACCTCCTGAGGTTGGAAAATGTTTCAGCGAGGTCAGTTAGCAGGTCGGAACCTTTCCGTGACTTGACCACAATGTCATCCATGTATGCTTCCACATTCCGACTGATTTGAGTGAGCAAACACTTCTGAATCATCCTCATGAACGTGGCTCTGGCATTCTTGAGGCCGAATGGCATGGTGACATAACAGAAGCACCCGAATGGGGTAATGAAAGCTGTTTTGATCTCATCGGGTCCAAACAGACGGATCTGATGGTATCCGGAATAAGCGTCCAAAAAAGACAGTCGCTCGCATCCCGCAGTCGAGTCGACTATTTGGTCGATGCGGGGAAGAGGAAAATGATCTTTTGGGCAGGCCCGATTGATATGCTTAAAATCAATGCACATGCGAAGCAAATTGTCCTTTTTGGGGACCATGACGACGTTGGCGAGCCACTCGGAGTGGTAAATCTCTCGGATAAACTCTGCTGCTAGGAGCCGAGCCACTTCTTCGCCAATAGCCTTCCTTTTCTGGACGGCGGCCCGTCGCAGATGTTCCTTCACAGGTTTTGCTTTTGAATCGACTCGCAGACGATGCTCAGCCAGTCCCCTGGGTACACCCGGCATGTCAGAAGGTTTCCATGCAAAGATGTCCCAGTTCTCACGGAGGAACTGGATGAGCGCTTCTTCCTATTTGGGGTCGAGTGTTGTGGAGATATGAGTCGGAGCAGCATTGGGGTCGGCCGGGTGGATGTGAATTGGTTTTGTCTCACCGGATGACTGGAACGCTGATTCCATAGCAGGCTTTTTGGCTCGCAACAAATCACTTGGGTCTGCATTCCTCTGGTGTTCCTGCCACTCTTCTGCCACCATCTGAGCATCGGCGATCTTTGAGCCCTTCTGGAAGCACTCTTCTGCCTTCTTGCGATTACCAGTAACAGTGATCACGCCTTTAGGGCCAGGCATTTTTAATTTGAGGTACACGTAAAATGGTCGGGCCATAAAACGTGCATAAGCTGGCCTGCCCAAAATAGCATGATAGGCACTCTGGAAATCCACAACCTCAAATGTCAGCTCCTCTTTGCGGAAATTCTTTGAATCACCAAAAACCACATCAAGAGCAATCTGGCCGAGTGACGCGGCCTTCTTGCCAGGAATGACTCCATAGAAACTCATGTTGCTTGTGCTGAGTCTGGACATCGGAATGCCCATCCCTTTCAACGTCTAAGTGTACAGTATATTCAAACTACTGCCGCCATCCATCAACACTTTAGTCAGTTGAGTGCCCTCGACGACTGGGTCGACCACCAGAGCTTGCCTCCCAGGGGTGGCTATGTGCGTTGGGTGATCAAACTGGTCGAATGTGATGGCGGTCTGAGACCACTTCAGATAACTGGGTGTTGCTGGAGCAACTATATTCACCTCTCGGTTTATAACTTTCAGTCGACTTTTGCTCTCAACGTCAGCAAAAATCATCAAAGTAGAATTGACCTGAGGGTATTCCTCGTCACTATCCCCCTTGTCCTCAGCTTTGTCTGACTCCTTTTCCTTGTCCTTGGGCTGTTTCCCCTGGAATTGCTGTATCAGAAGTCGACACTGTCGAGTGGTATGCTTTGGGTAAATGAAATTACCCTCTTCATCTTTCTTCGTGTGAATGTGACACAGCAAATCCATCACGTCATTTCCCTCTTTATCCTTTACTTTTTTGGGGTTCCAAGGCCCCTTGGGTTTCCCTTTGAATTTTCCTTGAGTCACAACTAGGGCTTCTCCAGGAGCAGCTGGCTCGGCTTTCCGCTTCTGCTTCCGACTGGAGTTCCCACCTCCGGTTTCCTGGGCGACTGACTTATGCTTTCCGCTCCGGAGCCGATCCTCTTCCTCACCATTGGCATACTTGGTGGCTATTTCCATCATTTGACTCAGAGACATGTCTCCGGTTCGACCGAATTTCAGGCTTAGCTCTTTGTACTTTACGCCCTCCTTGAAGGCGCAGACCGCCTGGTGATCAGATATATTCTCTACTGTGTGATGCAGTGCGATCCATCTCTGGATGTAATCCCTCAAAGTCTCATTCGATCTGCACACAAGATTGCAGCTCTATCAGTCCTGCTGGTCACTTGCATGTTCCTTCGAACATCCTGACAAACACTCGGGAGAGGTCCTCCCAAGTGTAAATGCTGCTGGGTGTCAACTGATTCAGCCATGCTCTGGCTGACCCTTCCAACATAAGAGGCAGATGCTTCATGGCCACCTCGTCATTCCCGCCGCCGATCTGAACAACCACTCGGTAGTCCTCAAGCCAAGTATCGGGCTTAGACTCACCGTTGAACTTGTTGACTCCAGTCGCCAACCTGAAGTTTGGAGGAATCACCGCGGCTCTGATGGCTCTGCTGAAGCACTCTGGTCCGGAGACATGCACTCGGCTGCTGGTGGGTATATCTCTGTCGTTACCCTCTCTGTGGGCTCTGTTTCGGTCGACCAGACCTTGAACGATGATGGATCTCGCATCAAAGCCTGGTTCCCTGGGGTCGACCGGAATCCTTCGCCCGCCACTGTGCTGGCGTCTATCATCCTGCTATCGAGGCATATAGGACCCACCCCTTGGGGGGAGTAGGCACTCGACGTCGATCATTGCGATCGAATCGGTGATCATACTGTTCATGGTTCCTGTACTGATCGTGTCGGTCACCATGCCCTTCACGCCTCGGGGGCGATCTGGGGCTATGAGCCGACTGGACTGTATTCGCTGCCACAGATCTGCTGTGGATCCTGTTCCGGGACTGCGATAAAACTAAATTCTGATCCCCTGCTGCCCGGAGCAAATCCCTGATCTACATCAAACCTCTGCCAGCCTCTGACTAGGAAGGCCGAATCGATTCTGCTATACGGGCTGCACCTGCCAAATTCTGAATCGGAGTTCAATATACCTGAGTTGCAGGTGGAAAGAGCTGGCGTCGACTGGAGTCTGGAATCCGTTGCCGTGCGCGCTCGTCGAGTGCCCGCTGAAGGTTCTGCAGTCGAGTGCGCTCGGCCAGGTTGGCCAAGCACGCATCCTCCAAGGCGCGAGCCTCAGGGGTTTCTCCAATGATCGGAGTGTGAAGCGCATCCATGTTCCGGCGGCGAAGCTCTTCCCTCTGCTGCGAGTTGAGGGGCTCGGGGAGATATTCCTCATGGGCGTGCGACGGATCGCCTCCGCCGTTGCCCCCCTCGGCACCGGGAAAGCCGGGGGGAACGTGCGGTCCATTGACCATCAGGACTTCCGCCGCTGGATCACTGCTGTCGCACTCGGATGCAGTCTCTGCGGAGCCAGTCGAAAGGTCGAACATGCCGTAGAGAGATTCGTCGGGCTCGATTGCCGCGACTTGGGCGGTGGTCGACTGGCGAGCCACCGCGTGCCTCACCCACCGCTGAAGCCTCGACCGACCGGAGCCCTTACGCCGGCGGGAAGCGGGGAGGGAGGATGAAACGAAAACCGGCCCATACTGGGTCGACGGTTGCCGCATAAGGACGCCGCGGACGCACGCTCGAAAGTGCGTAGCTCCACGGACTGGGAGCGCGTCGACGTCGAGCGGAGCCTCCTGCAGCCAGGCAGAGTCGTCTGCGACAAACGTGAGCGCCGAGATAGATCTCGCGGCCCTCAACCAAAACTTCACCTGAAACCATGATGATGGGAATCGGAAAAATTGCAACTTCTCCAATAAGTCGCTAAGACACCTGCCCCACGGTGGGCGCCAACTGTCGTGGTTCTAAGTCTGACAGTAATGTAGGGGGGGGGTACTAAGGAGAGGCAAGATCCTAGCTATGGAGTAGTTGTGCACACAAGTGTTTTACGAGTTCAGGCCCTTCTCGGAAGAAGTAACAGCCCTACGTCTCGGAGCCCGGAGGCGGTCGACTGGATTATATGTGTGAGAGTTACAGGGGTGCGAACCCTTCTGCCAGTGGAGGGGGGGGTGGCTTATATAGAGGATGCCAAGACCCCAGCCAGCCCACGTAGCGGAGGATTAAAGTACATTAAGGCCTGGCGTTACTGGTAACGCCTTACATAAAGTGTCATCATGACCATAAAGACTCCGTTTGGATACAGAATAGATCTTGAACTCCTGGTGGTCGAGTGAGTCTTCATGGTCGAGTGTCTTCAAGTTCGTCGAGTGTCTTCCAGTCCGTCGAGTGGAATCTCCCTTGGTCGACTGGAAGACGGTTTCTTCTGTAGATGTCCTTGGGGAGGGTACCTAGAACAGGTTCATGACCCTACCCTAGGTACATGACTTCATCAATTATCGCTGCAAGTGTGGGTGTGGCGGCCAGGGATTCCTCTGGGAATATCATAGTTTCTTCTTGGGATTTCATTGGGCTTTGTAAAAGCGCGGAGGAAGCGGAACTTCGGGCATGTATTGTTGGTCTTTATATAGGTATTACTCTATAGAATCCTATAATTTTAGAGACTGACTGTGCGTTTGTTGCTGCGTCTCTTGCAAAGGATAATTTTGACAGGTCAGCACTTTTTGATTTGAAGAAGGAAACAATGAATATCTCCAAGATGCTAAATGGGTTCAAAATTTCAAAGATTAATCGTTCAGCCAATGTGGTGGCTCATCTCATTGCTAAGTATAGTCTTGACAATAGATCAGATGGTATTCTTGTTAATGATGTTCCGCCCTGTGTGGTGAATTTTGTAAGGAATGATTGTAATAACTACGTTGATTAATTAATATATTGGTGGTTTTCAAAAAAAAAATGTTAGTGGTAGTTTCGGTCTCCCTATCTTTCTATCCTGGGTTAGTGAGATTAAAAATACTTTGCTTTACCAGCCAGCCTGCATCTTGATGAATGGCAGCGGACAGGAGCTAAGACTTGTTGCTGAGAAAGTGAGATGTGCAGAACTGTTACGATTTTGCAAGCACGCACAACTTTTGAGAGGCAAGATGAAAATGGAAATATACAGGGAGGTATGTGTGAGCGATCCGATGCCTTCCATGTACTGTACCCAGCGGCGGAGCTTAGTGTGTTGCTGGGGCTGTGGCCCCCCATGATTGGCACATGCAAGCATATATTT
>NC_041385.1:744186206-744234354 GCF_002162155.2 Triticum dicoccoides | reverse complement strand
TCTATTTACCCCCCCAAAGGACTTGGTCAAGCTCCGCCACTGATTGTACCCCCTTCAGTCCTAAATATTTGTCTTTCTAGAGATTTTAACAAGTGACTACATACGAAGTAAAATAAATGAACTCACACTCTAAAATATGTCTATGTACATCCGTATGTGATAATCCATTTAAAATTTCTCAAAAGATAAATATTTATGAATGGAGGAAGTAGATCAGACGCACCATGCAAGCTCGGAGCACGGTATCATGCTATGCACCGTATCACAAGATATTTTCCCACAATGGCATGGCAGCGCACTCACCAAACACACGCTAGGCCGAGAAGAAGAACTCTAGGAAAATGACCAACAAAAGAGAGACGAGACAAGAACCGAAATCACTAGTTAAGGAGTACTCATTGCTAAGATCATTTCAATTCCCCAGGTTACGACAAGTGACGCGTTGGCAACCTGAGAGTTTTTTTTTCGCAGATCCGTTTATTCAAAACGAGCGCGGCATGTGATGAATCGCTGAGAGCACGTCAAGTGGCACTGATTGTTACGAGGATTCCAAAAAAGCGCTCCGACAAGAACAAAACGAAGCCCATTCCAGGTGGGCTGGGACAAACGGCATAGCACAGCGCCCCCTATCGGCCCAGTCCAATAAAAGCCCAGCTGCCGCCCCCGAGTCGACTAATAACAAAACCCTCGTTTTTTTCCCCTAAAAAAAACAAGAAGCAAACCCCTGTCCGCCCATCTCACTCCACCGCCGCTTGCTCGCGCCACCAAGCCGGGGGCGCCGGAGATGATCTCGTCCATGTCCTGGGTGCCCAGGGGCGCCGCCAGGAGCGCACCCATCCAGGCGGACCCTCCCACGCAGGAGGAGATCGACGAGGCCATGAGGAGCATCGCCCTCGCCACAGAGTGAGCCTCGCCTCGCGCGCTTCCCTCGCTCTGTCTCGCCCCTGTCGCGTCGACCCACTGCCATGACCGTGCATGTTGCTAGCAGAAATGATGGCAGCGCCGCCGCCGACGAAAACTATGGCGAGATGGAGGTCGATGGCGCCGACGAGGAGGACAGTGAGGATGTCGCCCGGGCCAAGGCCGCCGCCGAGGCGCTCGGGAAGACCGGCTCGGGAGGCGGTGTCTCCGATGGGCTCGAGGAGCTCAACATGGAGGAATACGACGACGAGGACGACGGTAGGTGCTCCTGCTGCCCTGCCCCCTTCGCTGCGAATTCGACCAGGTCTTGTATCTTGCGTGGCTGATGCTTGGACTGCAACCTGCACGTATTTTGCAGTAGAGCCCGAGCTTCTCAGTACCGAGAGGGGGGATTTGTACTATGAAAACAACGAAGAGGACCCTCATCTCGTCAGGAACAACGATGTCAGTATGCATTCTCTTGCCGTGAAAAAGATACAGTATTGTTATTTTTTTGTTCTTGGTGGTGGTATCAGCATCACATTGGAGGTGAATGAGCGCCCTTCTCTGCTTTATTAGGATGATGATGGTGATGAGGACGAGGAGATTGAAGACATGGCTATCAAACCTACTGATATGC
Source organism: Triticum dicoccoides (assembly GCF_002162155.2). Taxonomy (NCBI): domain Eukaryota; kingdom Viridiplantae; phylum Streptophyta; class Magnoliopsida; order Poales; family Poaceae; genus Triticum; species Triticum dicoccoides. Next base: position 744,232,814 of record NC_041385.1, on the reverse strand, counting down.
TGATTGTTTGTGCACACAACGAGGATGAGTTCAATTCTCTTCAGGCAAGTGTCAAGTTAGCATCTCTTTTTCTCCGCATTTGCTAAAAATGTCGCTGTTCTTATTTTGATAATCTTCTGTTATCAAGAATGCAAATGGGAACCTTTATGTAGAGCATTGTTCTGGTTGGACTGAATAAATTTGCATTCTCGAATTTAGTTATTGTCCAGCGTAAGAGAGTGTTTGGATACGAATGTGCTTATTTCACATTTTAACCCTGCATTTCGCTGTGCTGGACGTTACTAGCTCATATATTATGTATGCCCGGTTATATGCATGTAACATGTGACATGTAAACCTTTATAATCTATGACAGGTTAGTATAGTGGAAGAGTTGGAGGACGGGGATCTTAATATGTATGTTCATCATGAGGTCCCTCTCTCAGATTTTCCACTCTGCACGGCTTGGATGGATTTTAACTTCAAGGATGCCAAGAAAGAAGGTAAAATTGGTGTCACTTGAGTTTTAAGAAGCAAAGAGTGCTGCTTTATTTCTGTTAAATAAATAAATAAAGGCTTATTCTATTCCTCATTACAGGGAATTTCATTGCTGTTGGAACCATGGATCCTGCAATTGAAATATGGAACTTGGATATTGTAATGTTCTCAGAAACATAGGAGACTGTTACTTCATACGACCATGAGTTGTTTTTCTACAAAGAAATTTATGTTTTGTTGTTGGACTTTGATGTTATTCCACAGGTTGATGAGGTCAAACCACATATTGTGCTAGGAGGACTTTCAAAAAACAAAGAAAAGGTTAAGGGGGAAAAGGTATGCTACTAATATTTCATTGTTGCGCGGGTGAGCGTTCATTCCTTTCCTTGAAATCCTAGCTACATTATTCATTCCGCATGTCATGTGCAGGCAAAGAAATACGAGGGTAGCCACAGAAGTTCTGTTCTTGGTCTTGCATGGAACTCGGTGGTAAGGTGCGTTTATGTTTCAACTCGAGCGGTTGCATCTCTAGCTGTCTCTTCACTTATGGACCCTTGCTGATGACTCCCTATGAACTTCAGGAACGCTCTAGCTAGTGCAAGTGCAGACAAAACTGTTAAAGTTTGGGATTTATATACCGGTAAATGTGACCGCACACTGCAACATCATGATGGCAAGGTAATGATTACATTCTTCTTCATGACTTCTGTATATCAGTCCGAATGTTTATGGTGGTCTATTAAGTTAATTTTCCCTTCCCCCAACATTTAGGTTCAGTCAGTTGCATGGAGGTCACCTGAAGTTCTTCTCACTGGATCTTTTGATAGATCAGTTGCCATGGTAATGGATATTGTAAGCCATTATGATAATTTTTATTCCTGAAGTTTCTGCTGCTGCTCATGATGTATTTTGGTTGTTGGCCAGATTCTAAGCATCATGCTGATTTCTAGCATGTCAGCAATTACTAATCTCATCTGTGTTGTGTAATTGAGCCGTGGACACCACCCAGTTTCGTATGAGTAATCAATAACTAAATATGAACATATACTAGTTTACCTTCTGATTTTGGTTCTTGGGATTCGACTTGAGAGCCTCCTTAGTCTCTTCTCTTGCACGGTGAAGATCACATGTTAATTTGGCATTTTTGTACGCGTCAAAAAAATTGGCATTCTTGTTCTGTTGCGTTACTGCGGATATTTTGAGACGCAGTTCAGTGTTAATTTTACATTCTTATTGAAGAGTCTGTTACTCCCGCTATAAAGAAATATAAGATCTTTTAGATCACTAATAGTCACAGAGGGAGTACTTATTAATTTATTTTTGTATATTTTGTACTTCCATCCACTGAACTTACACTGGTAACATTTTACAGACTGACATGAGAGGTGATGGACAAAGTTGTCATAAATGGTCCGTCGAAGCAGATGTGGAAAGCTTAGCTTGTGATCCACACAATGAACACACGTTTGTGGTAAGATTTCATTGTTCTGTACACATGCTGAAACCCGCTTACTGGAAATTTCCGACTTCTGCTAAACTTGAAGGGATGAAGTTTTCATTAGGAAACAGTATGATTGAAATGCAGATTAATAGAGTCCATGCTTTTTATTATGAAGCAGCATGTTTTGAGTAGGATGTAGGACTAATGGACTATAGACTCGACGATTGTATAAGCGAGTTCAAACCATTTCCATCTCTCAACTGTATGTCGCAATTTTTTTTGGTTCCCTGCAGCTATTCCCCAAGTCGTAATCGCAGGATGAATTTGTGATTCTGATTCACTCGATATAATAGTAATGTGGCAACTGGGTCTTGCAGGTTAGTCTTGAAAATGGGACGGTTCAAGCGTTTGATACGCGGACAGCTTCATCGCATTCTAATTGCGGCCAGCCCATGTTTACTCTGCAAGCACACGACAAGGCTGTTTCTTCAATATCCTTCACCCCATCTACCCCCAATGTATTGTTACAATTTTTATACCAGGTGTGGTAAAAAAAAAGAGATGCAGCCACATAAACCGAATTACTGATGGTGTGCTGTTTCCTCTTGCAGCCCCTTGCTACAGGTTCAACTGATAACACGGTGCGAACTTTGCATTACGAAGAAGCCAATAACACTTCCGACACTGAATCCAACCGGTTGCTAACATACATATCTCTGAACGCAGGTGAAGCTCTGGGATCTGTCGAAAAACCAGCCGTCATGCGTCGCTTCACTGAATCCAAACCTTGTACGCGCACTAAAGTGAAACCCTTCTTTATATTTAGAAGGAATTACTCTGGTTACTAAGTTGCTCACCCAACTTTCTGATCTGCAGGGAGCTATATTTTCGGTATCGTTTTCGAACGACAGCCCCTTCCTGCTAGCATGCGGAGGATCAAAAGGCAAGCTGAAAGTAAGCACAATGCTGCCCGTATCCTTGGTCTGTCTGAGCTTTGTCTTTTTTTGCCCATTCACACAATTACTGAACACCCTTGCATATTTGGCAGGTCTGGAACACACTGTTGGAACCAGCGGTGGCTAATAGATTCGGCAAGTAGACATATGTTGCGAAATGGATTATCAGTTTTCTCCAGACTCCCTCCAGAGAGGCGCAGAGACTAATGTCCACCACGGTTGCAGCATGTGTTAAAACTGTTTTGCCTCTTGTACCGACAAAATGGATATGTAGTGAAGTGTGGAACTCGCAGCTCATCACGCAGTACGGAGTAGTATTTTAGACCCCGTGTTGGTTGGACCTCGACACATACAGATACAATACGGAGCGTTGCCAATCCACACGTTTATCTGCTGGAGGTGAAAAAAAAAACATGAAAATGCAAGGAGGAGAAAGAAAGTGGGCATGCATTATCAAGCACCGGAAAACATTCTGCTCGTTAGAAAACTGGACTCCACTTGTAATATATCCTCCTCCTGTGGTTCGTACAGTTGCGTGCGGCAACGTGGGCATGCATGCATGCGATGCCCTTTTGCTCTGTAAACTAATCCGATCTCTTCACTTTGGAAAATGATCCAGTCTCTTTTCGGGGTGCTCCCTTTCTGTACTGAACTGCACCGCTGCGTACGTGGAGTTGCCCTTTTCCGTGTCACGTCGGCGTCGTGCGGTCTGTGGGTGTTCCAGAAAACAATATTATCATGTGAGTTTCAGCTGGGAAAAGAAAGGGAGTTTTGAATGAAGAAGAAAAGAGTATAGTGTGCAGTACCGACAGTGTGGTCTGGTCTCTCGTCGCGGGCAGACGGCGATGGATGGCTGCACGCACGCACGCACGCTGACGCCTGTCCGAATCAGCAGCGGAAAAGCGGCCCCGGCAGCATTTGCAAGTGGCTTGGTTCATTGATAAACCATGTATCTAAAAGATCTTATATTAGTTTACAGAGGAAGTACCTTCATTTCAAAAATAAGTGTCGACTTGAACCAAGGCTGCGACACTTATTTTGGATGCCTTTTGCGTGTTTGCCTGTGTGCCAATGTGCCATTTGATAGTTTCCAAGGAAAGCTGCGTTTGCATATGCAAATATGTTGGTATGCAGGTAGGCGCTCGTCTTTTGCCGCTATTATGATGCCTGCACATTCAGCATTGCGTGTGATCTTCTTATTTTTATCATTAAGCATAACATTTGAAATGGAAAAGAGAGAAAAGCCCCTGGATCAACACCTGCGCCATTTGTTTTCCTTCGCTCCTTGCTGGCAGGATAATATAACTATTGTTATTCTTGCTGGTAGGAATTGGGGGCGTCACGTCACTTTTGAGCGTCATAAGTTATAACAGTAAAAAAAAAACCCGGTGTCGTAACCGGCCCCGTGTCGCCTAGCTCTGGCGGCTCGGGAAAAAATCTAGCCCCGCCGCGAGGTCTTGCCGCGGTGAAGGGGGATGGGGATATCCGGTCGTCCCTGCGCGGTAGAGCACGTCCGCCGAGGCGGCGGCCTCGGGCTGGTGGTGGCGGCACTCTTCGGTGTGACGCGCTTGCTATGTGGGCGGCGATGCGTGGCGCGCCCGCTCTCAGTGGTTGCGCTGCGTTGGCGGGATTCATCACGTGCGTTGGTGTTGTCGGCGATGAGGAGGCTCGGGCCCTTCCCGATCTGTGCGGCGTGAGCTCCGGCTGCGCGTTTCCTCCACCCCACAGCACGAAGCAGGCGGCTGGAGGCTTCGGCTGGAGCTTTGTTGGGTCTGCGTTGGTGGTGACCGCTACTTCTGGTGGCAGCTCGCCTGCTTGGTGCATTTGGGCGGCAGTCTGCCTTCCTGGCTCTCCAGTGCGATGTGCATTGTGTCGGCTTCGGTTCTTCTTCGACGTCTTAGCTCGGGTGGCTGCTAGATCTGGCTCGCTGGTTTTTTCTGACCAACGACAAGGATTGTGGTGGCTCATAGTTGGTCATGGCATGGTGGCTCCGTGGGAGGTGTGCGGGCTAGCGAAGGTGCTGTCCGTGGGGGTGTGGGTTTGGGTGATGCTCTGGGCGAAAGCTTGTTGGGATCTTGCCGACCGATGGTGTCGGCATCTATGGACGTTGTTTCACCTCCTTTGAGGCACCGCCGTGGAGTCCACCCATTTTGCAGACCCTTGGATCCAGTTCTTTGGGCAAAAGCCTAAGGCCTGGCTAGGTCGGGCGACAGCGCCGACATCGTCGCTAATTCCCTCTTTGGGGTGTAGCCTGGAAGAACTTTGGATCCTGCTTGCGCGTTCCATGGGCTGGACGCTTGCACCATTGCGGTCGGGCAGGTGCCCGTCTGGTGATGTATTTGATTTGCGCGACTTCTTGTGTGGCAATGATGGCGGCTTCGGGCAGAGCTGGCTTGCTGATTGGTCTTGGTAGTCGGTCTGTTCCGATGTGTTCGAGGGGCCGCGGAGCCTCGCTTTGTTTTCCTGAAGTTGCAGCTACTGAGGAAGGGCCCTTGCGGTAACAATGGCACGAGACGGGTGGTCGGCTCTGGCGCAGGCTCGGCGCAAGCCCGACGCTTTTCTCTCGCAATTCTCGTTGAGAGAGTAGGAGCAGGGGCGGAGGAGGAATCGGGAACAAGGTGGGCCTGCTTGGTGCATTTGGGCGGCAACCTGCCTTCCTGGCTCTCCAATGGGATGTGCATTGTGTCGGCTTTGGTTCTTCTTCGACGTCTTAGCTCGGGAGGCTGCTAGATCTGGCTCGCTGGTCTTTTCTGACCAACAACAAGGATTGTGGTGGCTCATAGTTGGTCATGGCATGGTGGCTCCATGGGTGGTGAGCGGGCTAACGGAGGTGCTGTCCGTGGGGGTGTGGGTTTGGGTAATGCTATGGGTGAAAGCTTGTTGGGATCTCGCCGACCGATGGCGTCGGTGTCTATGGACGTTGTTTCACCTCCTTTGAGGAGCCGCCGTGGAGTCCACCCATTTTGCAGACCCTTGGATCCAGTTCTTTGGGCAAAAGCCTAAGGCCTGGCTGGGTCGGGCGACAATGTCAGCATCGTCGCTAATTCCCTCTTTGGGGTGTCGCCTGTAAGAACTTTGGATCCTGTTTGCACGCTCCATGGGATGGACGCTCGCACCATTGCGGTCGGGCAGGTGCCCGTCTGGCGATGTGTTTGATTTGCGCGGCTTCTTGTGTGGCAACGATGACGGCTTCGGGCAGAGCTGGCTTGCTGATTGGTCTTGGTAGTCGGTGAAGGAAATATGCCCTAGAGGCAATAATAAAGTTGTTATTTATATTTCCTTATATCATGATAAATGTTTATTATTCATGCTAGAATTGTATTAATCGGAAACTTGATACATGTGTGAATACATAGACAAAACAAAGTATCCCTAGTATGCCTCTGCTTGACTAGCTCTTTAATCAAAGATGATTATGTTTCCGGACCATAGACATGTGTTGTCATTTGATGAACGGGATCACATCATTAGAGAATGATGTGATGGACAAGACCCATCTGTTAGCTTAGCATAATGATCGATAAGTTTTATTGCTATTGCTCTCTTCATGACTTATACATGTTCCTCTGACTATGAGATTATGCAACTCCCGAACACCGGAGGAACACCTTGTGTGCTATCAAACGTCACAACGTAACTGGGTGATTATAAAGATGCTCTACAGGTGTCTCTGAAGGTGTTTGTTGGGTTGGCATAGATCAAGATTAGGATTTGTCACTCTGTGTATCAGAGAGGTATCTCTGGGCCCTCTCGGTAATGCTCATCAATATAAGCCTTGCAAGCAATGTGATTTATGAGTTAGTTGCTTGATGAAGCATTACAGAATGAGTAAATAGACTTGCCGGTAACGAGATTGAACAAGGTATGATGATACCGATGATTGAATCTCGGGCAAGTAACATACCGATGACAAAGGGTACAATGTATGTTGTTGTGCGGTTTGACCGATAAAGATCTTTGTAAAATATGTAGGAGCCAATATGAGCATCCAGGTTCCGCTATTGGTTATTGATCGAGATGTGTCTCGGTCATGTCTACATAGTTCTCGAACCCGTAGGGTCCGCATGCTTAACATTCGATATTTGCATTATGAGTTTGTTTGAAGTCCCGGATGAGACCACGGACATGACGAGGAGTCTCGAAATGGTCGAGAGGTAAAGATTGATATATTGGAAGGTGGTATTCGGACACCGGAAGGGTTCTGGAGTGTATCGGGTACAAACCGGAGTACCAGAAGGGTTACCGGAACTCCCCGGTGGAAGATATGGGCCATAGGAGGGAGGCTAACCAGCCCACAAGGGGCTGTTGCGCCCCGCACAAGGGAGGAGGCCGAATTGGACTAGGGAAAGGGGGCGCCACCCCCTTTCCTTCTCCTACTCCCTCTCCTTCCCCCTTTCCACCTCTGTAAGAAGGAAAAAAAGAGGGGGGCCGAATCCTACTAGGAGTGGAGTCCTAGTAGGACCCCCCTCCCTTGGCGCGCCCCTGGTGTCCGGCCTCCTCCTCCCTCCTTTATATACGGGGACAGGGGGGCACCCCAAAGGTACAACATTGTCTTAGCCGTGTGCGGTGCCCTCCTCCACCGTTTACTCCTCCGACAGTATCATCGTAGTGCTTAGGCGAAGCCCTGCGTGGATCACATCATCAACACCGTCATCACGCCGTCGTGCTGACGAAACTCTCCCTTGACCTTCTGCTGGATCAAGAGTTCGAGGGACATCATCGAGATGAACGTGTGCTGAACTCGGAGGTGCCGTACGTTCGGTGCTAAATCGGTTGGATCGTGAAGACGTTCGACTACATCAACCGCGTTAACATAACGCTTACGCTTTTGGTCTATGAGGGTACGTATACACACTCTCCCCCTCTCGTTGTTGTGCATCTCCTAGATAGATCTTGCGTGATTGTAGGAATTTTTTGAAATTGCATGCTACGTTCCCCAACAGTGGTATCAGAGCCAGGTCTATGCGTAGATGATATGCATGAGTAGAACACAAAGAGTTGTGGGCGATAATAGTCATACTGCTTACCACCAACGTCTTACATTGATTTGGCGGTATTGTTTGATGAAGCGGGTCGGACCGACATTACATGACCGCGTTCTTGAGACTCGTTGTACCGATGTGCTTTGCACACTGGTGGCTGGCGGATGTCTGTTTCTCCAACTTTAGTTGAATCGAGTTTGACTACGGCCGGTCCTTGTTGAAGGTCAAAACAACACACTTGACGAAAAATCATTGTGGTTTTGATGCATAGGTAAGAACAGTTCTTGCTAGAAGCCCGTAGCAGCCACGTAAAACTTGCAACAACAAAGTAGATGACGTCTAACTTGTTTTTGTAGGGCTTGTTGTGATGTGATATGGTCAAGATATAATGTGATATAAATTGTTATGAGATGATCATGTTTTGTAACAGAGTTATCGGCAACTGGCAGGAGCCATATGGTTGTCGCTTTATTGTATGAAATGCAATCGTCATGTAATTGCTTTTACTTTATCACTAAGTGGTAGCGATAGTCATAGAAGCAATAGTTGGCGAGATGACAACGATGCTATGATGGAGATCAAGGTATCAAGCCGGTGACGATGGAGATCATGACGGTGCTTTGGAGATGGTGATCAAAGGCACAAGATGATGATGGCCATATCATGTCACATATTTTGATTGCATGTGATGTTTATCCTTTTATGCATCTTATTTTGCTTAGTACGGCAGTAGCATTATAAGATGATCCCTCACTAAATTTCAAGGTATAAGTGTTCTCCCTGAGTATGAACCGTTGCTACAGTTTGTCGTGCCGAGACACCACGTGATGATCGGGTGTGATAAGCTCTACGTTCACATACAACGGGTGCAAGCCAGTTTTGCACTTGCAGAATACTCGGGTTAAACTTGACGAGCCTAGCATATGCAGATATGGCCTTGGAACACTGAGACCGAAAGGTTGAACATGAATCATATAGTAGATATGATCAACATAGAGATGTTCACCATTGAAAACTACTCCATCTCACGTGATGATCAGACATGGTTTAGTTGATATGGATTACGTAATCATTTAGATGACTAGAGGGATGTCTATCTGAGTGGGAGTTCTTTCGTAATATGATTAATTGAACTTTAATTTATCATTAACTTAGTCTTGGTAGTATTTGCAAATTATGTTGTAGATCAATAGCTTGCGTTGTAGTTTCCCTATGTTTTTATATGTTCCTAGAGAAAACTAAGTTGAAAGATGATAGTAGCAATGATACGGACTGGGTCCGTGATCTGAGGTTTATCCTCATTGCTGCACAGAAGAGTTATGTCTTTGATGCACCGCTAGGTGACAGACCTATTGCAGGAGCAGATGCAGACGTTATGAATGTTTGGCTAGCTCAATATGATGACTACTTGATAGTTTAGTGCACCATGCTTTATGTCTTAGAACCGGGACTTCAAAAAACGTTTTCAAACGCCACGGAGCATATGATATGTTCCAAGAGCTGAAATTGGTATTTCAGACTCATGCCCGTGCCGAGAGGTATGAGACCTCTGACAAGTACTTCTCCTAAACGGATGTAGGAGAATAGCTCAGCTAGTGAGCATGTGCTCAGAATGTCTGGGTACTACAATCACTTGAATCAAGTCGGAGTTAATATTCCAGATAAGATAGTGATTGACAAAGTTCTCTAGTCACCATCACCAAGTTACTGGAACTTCGTGATGAACTATAATATGCAAGGGATGACAAAAGCAATTCCTGAGGTCTTCGTGATGCTGAAATCAACAAAGGTAGACATCAAGGAAAAAAATCAAGTGTTGATGATTAAACAAGATCACTAGTTTCAAGAAAAAGGCAAAGGGAAAGAAAGAGAACTTCAAGAAGAATGGCAAGCAAGTTGTCACTCCCGTGAAGAAGCCCAAAGCTGGACCTAAGCCTGAAACTAAGTGCTTCTACTACAAAGGAAATGGTCACTGGAAGCGGAGTTACCCCAAATATTTGGTGGATAAGAAGGATGGCAAAGTGAACAAAGGTATATTTGATATACATGTTATTGATGTGTACCTTACTAGTGCTCATAGTAACCCCTGAGTATTTGATACTTGTTCAGTTGCTAAGATTAGTAACTCGAAACATGAGTTGTAGAATAAATAAAGACTAGCTGAGGGTGAAGTGACGATGTATGTTGGAAGTGGTTCCAAGATTGATATGATCATCATCGCACACCCCCTATACTGTCGGGATTAGAGTTGAACCTAAATAAATGTTATTTGGTGTTTGCGTTAAAACATGAATATGATTAGATTATGTTTATTGCAATACGATTATTCATTTAAGATAGAGAATAATTGTTATTCTATTTAGATGAATAAAACCTTCTATGGTCATACACCCAATGTTGATGGTTTACTGAATCTCGATCATAGTGATACTCATATTCATAATATTGATGCCAAAAGATGCAAAGTTGATAATGATAGCGCAACATACTTGTGGCACTACCGTTTGGGTCATATCGGTGTAAAGCGCATGAAGAAACTCCATAAAGATGGACTTTTGGAATCACTTGATTATGAATCATTTGATACTTGCAAACCGTGCCTTATGGGAAAGATGACTAAAACTCCGTTCTCCGGAACAATGGAACGAGCTAATGACTTACTGGCAATAATACATAATGATGTATGCGGTCTGATGAGTGTTGAGGCTCGTGGCATGTATCATTATTTTCTGACCTTCATAGATGATTTGAGCAGATATGGGTATATCTACTTAATGAAACACAAGTCTGAAACATTTGAAAAGTTCAAAGAATTTCAGAGTGAAGTGGAGAATCATTGTAACAAGAAAATAAAGTTTCTACAATCTGATCGTGGAGGTGAAAATTTGAGTTATGAGTTTGGCCTTCATTTAAAACAATGTGGAATGGTTTCACATCTCACGCCACCTGGAACACCACAACGTAACGGTGTGTCCGAACGTCGTAACTGTACTTTATGGGATATGGTGCGATCAATGATGTCTCTTACCGATTTACCACTATCGTTTTGGGGTTATGCATTAGAGACAACTGCATTCACTTTAAACAAGGCGCCATCAAAGTCTGCTGAGACGACATCATATGAACTGTGGTTTGGCAACAAACCTAAGCTGTTGTTTCTTAAAGTTTGGGGATGTGATGCTTATGTCAAAAGGCTTCAGCCCGATAAGCTCGAACCCAAATTAGAGAAATGTGTCTTCATAGGATACCCTAAGGAAACAATTGGGTGCACCTTCTACCACAAGTACGAAGGCAAGATTTTTGTTGCTAAGAACGGAACCTTTCTAGAGAAGGAGTTTCTCTCGAAAGAAGTGAGTGGGAGGAAAGTAGAACTTGATGAGGTAATTGTACCTTCTCCCGAATTGGAAAGTAGTTCATCACAGAAATCAGTTCCACTGATTCCTACACCAATTAGTGAAGAAGCTAATGATGATGATCATGAAACTTCAGATCAAGTTACTATGGAACCTCGTAGGTCAACCAGAATACGCTCTGCACCAGAGTGGTATGGTAATCCTATTCTGGAAGTCATGTTACTAGACCATGATGAACCTATGAACTATGAGGAAGCAATGATGAGCCCAGATTCCGGGAAATGGCTTGAGGCCATGAAATCTGAGATGGGATCCATGTATGAGAACAAAGTGTGGACTTTGGTGGACTTGCCCGATGATCCGCAAGCCATAGAAAATAAATGGATCTTCAAGAGGAAGACGGACGATGATAGTAGTGTTACTATCTACAAAGCTCAACTTGTCACAAAAGGTTTTCGACAAGTTCAAGGTGTTGACTACAATGAGATTTTCTCAACTGTAGCGATGCTTAAATCTGTCTGAATCATGTTACCAATTGCCATATTTTATGAAATCTGGCAAATGGATGTCAAAACTGCATTCCTTAAATGGATATTTCTTAAGCAAGAGTTGTATATGATGCAACCAGAAGGTTTTGTCGATCCTAAAGGTGCTAACAAGGTGTGCAAGCTCCAGCGATCCATCTGTGGACTGGTGCAAGCATCTCGGAGTTGGAATATACGCTTCAATAATGTGATCAAAGCATATGGTTTTATACAGACTTTTGGAGAAGCCTGTATTTACAAGAAAGTGAGTGGGAGCACTACAGCCTTTCTGATAAGTATATGTGAATGACATATTATTGATCGGAAATGATGTAGAATTTTCTGGAAAGCATAAAGGAGAGTTTGAAAGGAGATTTTCAAAGAAAGACCTCGGTTAAGCTGCTTACATATTGGGCATCAAGATCTATAGAGATAGATCAAGACGCTTGATAAGATTTTTCAATGAGTACATACCTTGACAAGTTTTTGAAAGAGTTCAAAGTGGACCAGTCAAAGAAGGAGTTCTTGTCTGTATTACAAGGTCTAAAGTCGAGTAAGACCCAAAGCCCGACCACGACAGAAGATAGAAAGAGAATGAAAGTCATTCCCTATGCCTCAGTCATAGGTTCTATAAAGTATGATATGTTGTGTACCAGACCTATTGTGTACCTTATCATGAGTTTGGCAAGGGGGTACAATAGTAATCCAGGAGTGAATCACTGGACAACAGTCAAAGTTATCCTTAGTTAGCTAAGAGGACTAAGGAAATATTTCTCAGTTATGGAAGTGATAAAGAGTTTGTCGTAAAGAGTTACGTCGATGCAAGCTTTTACACCGACCCAAATGACTCTAAGTCTCAATCTGGATACATATTGAAAGTGGGAGCAATTAGCTAGAGTAGCTCCATGCAGAGCATTGTAGACATAGAATATTTGCAAAATACATACGGCTCTAAATTTAGCAGAGCCATTGACTAAACTTCTCTCACAAGCACAACATGATCACACCTTAGTACTCTTTGGGTGTTAATCACATAGCGATGTGAACTAGATTATTGACTCTAGTAAACCCTTTGGTTGTTGATCACATGGCGATGTGAACTACGGGTGTTAATCACATACATACATGAACTATTGGTGTTAAATCACATGGCGATGTGAACTAGATTATTGACTCTAGTGCAAGTGGGAGACTGAAAGAAATATGCCCTAGAGGCAATAATAAAGTTGTTATTTATATTTGCTTATATCATGATAAATGTTTATTATTCATGCTAGAATTGTTTTAACCGGAAACTTGATACATGTGTGAATACATATACAAAACAAAGTGTCCCTAGTATGCCTCTACTTGACTCGCTCGTTAATCAAAGATGGTTATGTTTCCTGACCATAGACATGTGTTGTCATTTGATGAACAGGATCACATCATTAGAGAATGATGTGATGGATAAGACCCATCCATTAGCTTAGCATAATGGTCGATAAGTTTTATTGCTATTGCTCTCTTCATGACTTATACATGTTCCTCTGACTATGCCGGATACCGGAGGAACACCTTGTGCGCTATCAAACATCACAACATAACTGGGTGATTATAAATATGCTCTACAAGTGTCTCTGAAAGTGTTTGTTGGGTTGGCATAGATCAAGATTAGGATTTGTCACTTCGTGTATCGGAGAGGTATCTCTGGGCCCTCTCGGTAATGCTCATCACTATAAGCCTTGCAAGCAATGTGATTAATGAGTTAGTTGTGGGATGAAGCATTACAGAACGAGTAAAGAGACTTACCGGTAACAAGATTGAACTAGGTATGATGATACCGACGATCGAATCTCGGGCAAGTAACATACCGATGACAAAAGGAACAACGTATGTTGTTGTGTGGTTTGACTGATAAAGATCTCCGTAGAATATGTAGGAGCCAATATGCGCATTCAGGTTCCGCTATTGGTTATTGCTCGGAGATGTGTCTCGGTCATGTCTACATAGTTCTCGAACCCGTAGGGTCCGCACGCTTAACTTTCCATGATGATTTGTATTATGAGTTATGTGTTTCTGATGACCGAAGTTTGTTCGGAGTCCCGGATGAGATCACGTACATGACGAGGAGTCTTGAAATGGCTGAGAGGTAAATTTTGATATATTGGAAGGTGGTATTTGGACACCAGAAGGATTCAGAGTGTATCGGAAACAAACCGGAGTACCGACAGGGTTACCGGAACCCCCGGTGGAAGATATGGGCCATATGGGCCATGGGAGGGAGGCTAATCAGCCCACAAGGGGCTGGTGCGCCCCCCACAAGGGAGGAGGCCGAATTGGACTAGAGAAAGGGGGTGCGACCCCCCTTTCCACCTCCGTAAGAAGGAAAAAAAGATGGGGGGGGGGCGAATCCTACTAGGAGTGGAGTCCTAGTAGGACCCCCTCCCTTGGCGCGCCCCTGGTGACCGGCCTCCTCGTCCATCCTTTATATACGGGGTCAGGGGGCACCCCAAAGGTCCAACATTGTCTTAGCCGTGTACGGTGCCCCCCTCCACCGTTTACTCCTCCGATAGTATCATTGTAGTGCTTAGGCGAAGCCCTGCGCGGATCACATCATCAACACCATCATCACGCCGTCGTGATGACGAAACTCTCCCTTGACCCTCTGCTGGATCAAGATTTCCAGGGACATCATCAAGCTGAATGTGTGCTGAACTTGGAGGTGTCGTACGTTCGGTGCTAGATTGGTTGGATCGTGAAGACGTTCGACTTCATCAACCGCGTTAAGATAACGCTTTAGCTTTCGGTCTATGAGGTTATGTAGACACACTCTCCCCTTCTCGTTGATGTGCATCTCCTAGATAGATCTTGCGTGATCGTAGGAATTTTTTGAAATTGCATGCTACGTTCCCCAATAGTCGGTCTGTTCTGGCGTGTTCGAGGGGTCGCTGAGCCTCGCTTTGTTTTCCTGAAGTCACAACTTCTGAGGATGGGCCCTTGCGGTAACGATATTCATGAGACGAGTGGTCAGCTCTGGCGTAAGCTCGGCGCAAGACCAACGCTTTTCTCTCGCAATTCTCGTTGAGAGAGTAGGAGTAGGGTTGGAGGAGGAATCGGGAATGAGGAGGGCCTGCTTGGTGAATTTGGGCGGCAGCCAGCATTCCTGGCTCTCTAGTGCGATGTGCATTGTGTCAGCTTCGGTTCTTCTTCGATGTCTTAGCTCGGGAGGCTGCTAGATCTGGCTCGCTCTTTTTTTCTGACCCAGCGACAAGGATTGTGGTGGCTGTGGTTGGTCATGGCACGGTGGCTCCGTGGGAGGTGAGCGGGCTAGCGGAGGTGCTGTCCGTGGGGGTGTAGTTTTGGGTGATCCTCTGGGCGAAAGCTTGTTGGGCTCTTGGCGACCAATGGCGTCGGCGTCTATGGACGTTGTTTCACCTCCTTTGAGGTGCCTGTCGGTGTCAAACCGGCAGATCTCGGGTAGAGGGGGCCCAAGCTGTGCGTTAAGAGATCGATGGTAACAGGGAGTCCGGGGACACTATGTTTACCCAGGTTCATGCCCTCTTAATGGAGGTAAAACCTTACTCCTGCTTGATTATATTAGACAAGTATGAAGATTACAAGAGTTGATCTACCTCGAGATCGTAATGGCTAACCCTAGATGTCTAGCCTATGAAGATTCCGATGATGATGAAAGTTGCCCTCTACAATCTAACCCCTCCAATTTATGTACACACGGAGGGGGTCTAGGGTTTGTACAAGGTCGGTTTATCAGGGAAGGAAACCTACAAACTCTATTCTTGCCGTCCACGTGTTGGGAAGTCCCGTCCGGACACGGTAGATGATCTTCAACTTGATCCTGTAATGCCCATGCAGCCCGGCCCATACTCCTTAGCCAGACATCCATGGACCCCTGAATCCAGGACTCCCTCAGTAGCCCCCGAACTTGCCTTCAATGTCAAGGTAGTATGCGGACGCAAGTTTTTGACCTTGCAAGGCGGGTTCCCTATTATACTCCGGATTGATGGTAGTCCGACATCGGTTTCCGCGCCCAGTCTTTATGATTCCTCCCTGCCGTCGCCTCGATTTCCATGCGTCCGAGTGAATGCAAACGGTCCGTTATCCATGTATTTTAATATTCCTGACAGGCACAAGCCACGCCCATAAAATGAGGCAAGATCTTCAGAACGCCATGCCGCATTGCACCAAAAGCAACAGTTGCAGACCACGGAAAATCAGACCATGGCGAGTGCCGCAGGCTCCTCCTCACGCCCTCATGGCCCTCAAAAAGGGGATTGGCAGAGTTGCTCCGTATCCCACCTCCATCTCAGTTGGCTTCAAACGCAAGGATATCTCCCTCCCTCGGATTTAGTCTCCGTCCGGGCGGGGTTGACCACCATAGGTGCTGACGCATTGGTGGAGAATTTCCCCAATCCCAGCCAAGCGGAGAGGGTGTGCTTCACCTTATTCCTTTTGGGGGGCATGGGATTCCAAATCCAGCCCTTCCTTAGGGGCCTACTAGAACACTACGGGATCCAGCTGCACAACCTCACACCAGGTTCTATTTTACATATCTCCGGCTTTGTCGCTCTTTGCGAACTGTTTTTGGGTTGCGAGGCTCACATTGAACTATGGAAAAAGTTCTTCTGCCTTGTCCCCCGCCATCAGGGCTGCGGGTCTATTTTTGAACTGGGCGGCGCCGAAGTATGGCGTATAGCCAGATCTGGCTACCCAGCCGGGACTCCGAAAAAGGGGTCTGTCGAATGGTCTTCAGAATGGTTCTATATCGACGATGTACCTCTTCGGACCCTGTTTGGCTCGGACTGCCAGAATTTTCCAACGCCCCCTTGCAGAAGCTATATAGCTGGTGCCCCAAGTCCCCTGCCTAGAAAGACAGTGCGGAGATGATGAGATTGGTAAATAAGGTCAAGATATTAACCCATTCCGGGCTCTCCATAGTGGAAGTTATGGCCATTGCGATACAGAGATGCATCCAGCCACTTCAATCCCGAGTAACCCCCTTATGGAACTATAACAGGGAGGACGAGGCATCCCGCTACAAGTGAAAGGGTCTGGATAGTCAAGCGGCGTTAGCCGCAGCACTGGCCGACCTTTATAAAGGAGAAGAAGAAGACTTCCTTCATTTAAATTGCCGAGAGGCATACTACATGTATACTCCCATTGAATGGGTAAGTTTTCTAACCGTTCAATGCTTTCTTACTCATTGAGATTCATTGACCGAATACCCTGGCTAGTTTATTTTAAATAGTCATGGAGGAAAATTGTCGAGAACATTAACTGTCACGCCCCCCAACTAGAGGATCATGATCGTAACGAAGATTCCAGATTCCATGAGGATCCAGACATATTTTTAGAGTTCGAAGATGGAGTCTACTATCAGACGAGCCTTGACGGCTCGGAGGTGGCCATCGTGGCTGACTACCCTGACCTCTACCCTTTGTGAAGGTAAGTATTTGGAAATTGTATCCTCAGGGAAGAGGGATACTCTTTCTCATTTCTTCATCCTCCGCATTGGACCACATTTCGTAGGATCGACACTCAGCGAGTGATGTCGCTTGAAGCTACGTCGGTATTTCCCCAAAGAGGAAGGGATGATGTAGCACATCGGCGGTAGGTATTTCCCTCAGATATGAAACCAAGGTCATTGAACCAGTAGGAGAACCAAGCAACATAGCGTAAACAGCCCCTGCACACAAATAACAACACCTCGCAACCCGACGTGTTAAAGGGGTTGTCAATCCCTTTCGGGGTAAGACACCTCAAGATAGGCAAAGGACGTGAGGTAAATTTGTAGATAGGATAAATAGATCGGGAACAAATAAATTGCAGCAAGGTATTTTTGTATTTTTGGTTTAATAGATCTGAAAATAAATGCAAGATAAAATAGATCGCAAAGGCAAATATGAAGAAAAGAGACCCGGCGGGTCGTAGGTTTCACTAGTGGCTTCTCTCGAGTAAAATAGCAAACGGTGGGAAAACAGTTACTGTTGGGCAATTGATATAACTTCAAATAATGATGACGATATCCAGGCAATGATCATTATATAGGCATCACGTCCAAGATTAGTAGACCAACTCCTGCCTGCATCTACTACTATTACTTCACACATCGACCACTATCCAGCATGCATCTAGTGTATTAAGTTAATGGAAAAACGGAGTAATGTAATAAGAATGATGGCATGATATAGACAAGATCCGTTTATCTATTGTGGCAAATATAGATCTCATATTTTTATCCTTAGTAGCAACGATACATACGTGTCGATTCCCTTTCTGTCACTGGGATCAAGCACTGTAAGATCGAACCCACTACCGGGCACCTCTTCCCATTGCAAGATAAATAGATCAAGTTGGCCAAACAAAACCCAAATATCAGAGAAGAAATACGAGGCCATAAGCAATCATGCTTATAAGATATGAAAGAAGACTCAAATAACTTTTATGGATAAAAACTTAGATCTGATCATAAACTCAAACTACATCGGATCCCAACAAACACACCGCCAAAAGACTTACATCATATGGATCTCCAAGAGACCATTGTATTGATAATCAAGAGAGAGAGAGGAAGCCATCTAGCTACTAACTATGGACCCGTAGGTCTACAAAGAACTACTCACACATCATCGGAGAGGCACCAATGGAAGTGGTGAACCCCTCCGTGATGGTGTCTAGATTGGATCTGGTGGTTCTGGACTCTGCGGCGGCTGGATGAATATTTTGTCGACTCCCCTAGGGTTTCTGGAATGTTGGGGTATTTATAGAGCAAAGAGGCGGTCCGGGGGGCACTCGATGTGGGCACAACCCACCAGGGCGCGCCTGGGCCTCCTGGCGCGCCCTGGTGGGTTGTCCCCTCCTCGGGACTCCCCCCAGGTGCAACCAGGGCCCAACTTCTTACTTTTGGTCCATAAAAAATCATTGTAAAGTGGCGTGGCATTTGGACTCCGTCTGATATTGATTTCCTGCGATGTAAAAAACATGCAGAAAAGAGCAACTGGCACTTGGCACTATGTCAATAGGTTAGTACCAAAAATGATATAAAATTACTATAAAATGATTGCAAAACATCCAAGAATGATAATATAACAACATGGAGCAATCAAAAATTATAGATACGTTGGAGACGTATCAGCGAGCCGTACTCAGGAGAGGGCGACCAAGAAAAGGTCAGCACCTTCGCGAAAGGACCGGGCAAAGCGGAAGGAGGTTGGCAGCACCACTGAACCTGTTCCACCACCGAAAAGGTATATTCCTATTTTTAATATTCGGTCGTGAAGCCGGACTGTCATTCGAATCCTTCTTCTATCATCACAGGAGGTGTCGCGGGGATGAACCCCGGGTAGGCAACGGAACCCGGATCCTTTTCAAAAACAACAGGGCCAACATCGCCCCTCAAGCCGGCATGCGCTTGGCCGGGTCGACAACCCGGCCAAACTCTCCGACTCGGCAAGACGCGTCGACTCGGCCTCAACAATTAGCACAAGACAACCGAACCCGGCACAACCAAGGCTTCCTCAATAAGCCAACTCCACCCGTGGCGTGCTCCATAATCCAGCCACAGGCCAGCTCCCGTCCCATCCAGGCCGTACGATAGGACGAGTCTTCAGCCATCGATGACCAAGGCAACAGTGCCCCGCCCATGCCTCTGGTCAGCCGGAGCATGGCAACAGTGCCCCTCACCTACCCGCTGACCAGGGCCGGCGTGGCTACAGTGCCCCCGCCATCACCGCTGACGACAGCAAGCGGCGACCTGACGGAGCGCCACTGTACACGACTCGACTCGGCCACGCCCTGATGATCGACAAGACGGTGCACAGTCCCCCTAGGCATGCGGGGCCCGCACCTAGGGGAACCCGACGAACCACAGGCCCCCAACGGGTCCCAGCCCGGGTCCCCGGACACCGACAACCTGGACCCACCGACTTGTAACATTACCATTGTACCCCTGGGGGTTTGGTCTATAAAACCCCCAAGGAGCCCTCACGCGTAGGGCAAGTAAGGAGCAACAGAGCATAGAGAGGAACTAGCCTCCAAAACAGCAACATCCACCCGGAGAGAAGGAGGAGCCAAAGCCTTGGCCAAATTTCCTTCCTCCTCCATACAACTCTAGGAGCAACATCGTATTACTAAACATCAAACTACACTCGGCAGGACTAGGGGTGTTATCTCTCCGGGGAGCCTCGAATCCTGGGTATGTCCGGCGTCCCGCGCCCGCTCATACCAAACTCGCCTCTGGAGCCCACCAGCGCCCTCGAGGCTCCTCATCTCTTTAGCCATCCCATGGCATCTGCCATGCGCCCACCACGATAGTTGGCGCCCACCGTGGGGCAGCTCGAGGAGCTGGCCGGGAGCATGCTTCAGACGGGGCCCTTCTCCTACTCTGACGAGTCTGTCACGCTGGCGGACGACGTCGTCGGCGCGCTCGCTGCCTCCTTCGCCGCGTTGCGCATCTCCGATGCTTCCACGGCCGATGAGTACCCCGACGAGGTACTCAGCTACTCCGAATCCCCGCTCTCTCTCGGCGGTGGCATTTCTGCCGGGGCAATGGACGTCCATGTGGAGGTCTTCGTCACCGGCGATGGTGCCTCCTCCTCATCGAGCAAGACGAGGAAGGCCGCCGAAGCTAGGGCCACAGCAGAACGGACCGAGCCGTCCGATCCGTTGTGCGCCGTGATGTAGAGCCTCCGCATCCCCATCGGCACCGACGTCGACGCCACCAACATCGCTGAGGCCCGGACCCAGCTCGAGGAAAGGCGCCAGCAGATGCTGGACCTGTCTGAGACGCTCGCCGCCACCCAGCATCGTCTGGACGCCACTCAGCTGGAGCGCAATGCCGCCTACGGATCCACGCCCACCGCGGCCGACCCAAGCCTAGTCGCCGACATGCGTGCCCGGGGAGGAGCGATCGGCCGGGCCCTCGGCACCGTCCCGACCATCTACGAGACCCCAGCGAAGAACATGCGTGCTACCCAAGCAGCCGCAGTCGACCTAGACCAGCTCACGGGTGAGGAACTGAAGGAGCGCATCGGTTGGATGCGTGAACTCCTCAATGCAGCCAACACTTAGCAGGACCGCCTCAACCAGCTCACCAAGCCGGCGGGATCCAGCTCCGCCCGCCTCGGTGGACCCGGTGAACTTCAGCACACAGCTTCCACGCCGCCCGGCGAGGCGCACTCCGGCCGGGCCCGGACTCACAGTGACCCGGCCGCCACGGCCGCTGGCAGTTTGGGCGACGAGCCCGTCCCGGAGATCCAGCATAGACCCGGCCAGCATGTCCAGCGTCCGGCTCGAACCAACCCGGCCCCCCGTGGCCTGGTCGCCAGTCGACTCGGCCCGCGTACCATCAACGACACCGACGCTCGCCACCGCCTCGATCAGCTCGCTCACTCCCTGGAGGTGGAGGAGAGCGGCGCTATCGGGCCGGCGTGCTTTGGCCCACGCATCCGGGAAGAGCCCTTTCCCAAAGGGTTCATGCTCCCCCGCGACACCCCCAAGTACAACGGGACCGTGCAGCCAGAAGATTGGCTCACCGACTACACCACCGCCATTGGCATCACTAGTGCCAATCGCCGGCTCGCCGTGCGCTACGCACCGCTCATGCTCTAGGGGTCGGCCCGCACCTGGCTGAACAGTCTGCCGATGGGAGCGTCAACACGTGGGTCGATTTCGAGCAAGCCTTCGTCCGCAATTTCACGACGACCTACAAGCGACCCGGCCTCCCTGGCTAGCTCGCCATGTGGGTGCAAGGGCCTACGGAGACCGGTCGCGAGTACCTCGCGCGCTGGACCGAGCTCCGAAACATCTGCAAGGGCATCCATGAAGTCCAAGCGATCCAGTACTTCGTCAACGGGTGCCGAGACGGCACCCTCCTCAAGTACAAGCTCTTATGCTCCGAGCCGGCCACCATGGCCGCGATCATGGTGACGGCGGACAAATACGCCAACGCCGACTCTGCCATGAAGATCCAGGTGGCGCTGGATGAAGCTGGCAAGGCGAAGCCGGTTCCCCCTCCGAAGCCGGCCGGCGAAAGCAGCCGGCAGTAGCATCACCAGAACAACAAGTGTAAGGCCGACCAACTGGCGCAGCGCTACGACAACCGGCGGACCCGGCGGCCAAGCGCCGGCAGATCGGCAAGACGGCGTGGCAACCCTCGAT
Source organism: Triticum dicoccoides (assembly GCF_002162155.2). Classification (NCBI taxonomy): domain Eukaryota; kingdom Viridiplantae; phylum Streptophyta; class Magnoliopsida; order Poales; family Poaceae; genus Triticum; species Triticum dicoccoides. The sequence goes on along the minus strand of NC_041385.1, from coordinate 744,210,923 downwards.
GAGCTTTGAAGAGATGCTCGACGCCCCCTGCAAGCACCACAGTGGCGCAAGGCTGTCCACACACACCCTTCGGCAGTGCGGCATCACCAAGCGCATCATGAGGGGCGATGTCCCGCCTCCTCCGGCTCCGGCCCCAGGTGCGGGGCAGCCACCTCCGCCTCCACCGCCGCCTCCAGCTGGTGGCACGATGCACGACGATGCCTACCCGGACCAAAACGCGGCCTATGTTGTCTTCACCAGCCTCGGTGACGACAAACATAACGAGCGCCTCCTTCGGCAGGAGGTGAACACCGTCGTCCCGGCCAAACTAGAGTTCATGCACTGGTCGGACCGCCCGGTCACTTGGACTCCAGAGGATCACCCGGCGGTCATGCCGAGTCTGGGTGGTTACGCCCTCGTCCTCAACCCCACCATAGTCGCACGGCGCACGTGCAAGTTCTCCCGAGTCCTCATCGACAGCGGCAGCAGCATCAACATCCTCTACCGCGACACAATGACCAAGCTTGGCCTCAAGGCTGAGGACCTGGAATCGACCCGGGCGATCTTCCACGACATTGTGCCCGGCCTCTCCTGCTCTCCCATTGGCCGGGTCCGGCTCGACGTCCTGTTCGGTGACAGCAGCCACTTCTGACGCGAACCGATCTGGTTCGAGGTGGTGGACCTGTCCAGTGCGTACCACGCACTACTGGGCCGACCCGCGCTCGCCAAGTTCATGGCGGTCCCCCATTACGCGTATCTGAAGATGAAGATGTCGGGTCCCAAGGGCCTCATCACCATTACCGGCGACTATCGCAAGTCCCTGGAGTGTGCCCGATACGGTGCCAAGATGGCCGAGTCGCTGGTCATTGCCGAGGAGAGGCGCCAGCTCGACCAGATCATCGCCCTGGCAGGCGAGGCCTCGGCCGCATCGATCCCGACCAAGGACCCGGACGACGAAGCCGCCTTCAAGCCCTCCAAGGAGACCAAGAAAGTGAAGCTGAACCCGGAAGACCCCAGCTGCAGCAATTACGTTGTCGTAGGCGCCTGCCTCGACAGCAAATAGGAAGGCTAGCTCGTCTACTTCCTCTGTGAGAATCGGGATATATTCGCATGGACCCCCAGGGACATGACAGGTATCCCGAGGAAGTACGCCGAGCACAAACTTCACATCCACAAGGACGCCAAGCCTGTCCGTCAACCCCTGTGACGTTTTTCCGAAGAGAAGAGAAGAACCATTGGTGAAGAGGTCACCAAGCTTTTGGCAGCCGACTTCATCATGCAAGTGTTTCACCTGGAGTGGCTGGCCAATCCAGTCCTCGTCCTGAAGAAGAACAAGACTTGGCGTATGTGTATCGACTACACCAGCCTCAACAAGGCTTGTCCCAAGGATCCGTTCGCTCTCCCACGGATCGACCAAGTCATCGACTCGACCGCCGGGTGTGAGCTCCTGTCCTTCCTGGATGCTTACTCTGGCTACCACCAAATCAAGTTGGACCCGGACGATGCCCTGAATATGCCCTTCATCATGCCCTTTGGGGCGTATTGCTACATCACTATGTCGTTCGGCTTGAAGAACGCCGGCGCCACCTTCCAACGATGCATGCAGAAATGCCTGCTGCCGCAACTCCGCCGCAATATCCATGTTTACATGGACGACATCGTGGTGAAGACCAAGCAGTACCTTATGCTCCTCGACGACTTGAAGGAAACATTCGCCAACCTCCGCGAATACAAGGTCAAGCTTAACCCGGAAAAGTGCGTTTTTGGTGTCCCGGTCGGAAAGCTACTCGGCTTCCTCGCCTCGAAACGCGGCATTGAGGCGAACCCGGAGAAGATCAAGGCCATGGAGCTCATGTGCAAGCCGGCTCGGCTGCGCGATTCCAGAACTTCACCGGATGTTTGGCCTTGGTCAGCAGGTTTCTAAGCCGGCTGGGCGAGATGGCGCTACCCCTGTACCAGCTAATGAAGAAGACGAAGTCGTTAGAGTGGAACGACAAGGCAGACAAGGCCTTCCAAGACCTCAAGCGCATGCTCTCCACCGCACTAGTCCTGGCCGCGCCGACCGACAAGGAGCTATTGTTGCTCAACATAGCCGCGACCTCGCGGGCGGTCAACTCGGTGCTGGTGGAGAGCAATCAGAGAAGGGCAAGATCTAAGCCGTCCAGCGCCCGGTCTACTACCTGAGCGAGGTGCTCTCCATCTCCAAGCAGAACTACCCGCACTACCAGAAGATGTGTTACGGCGTGTACTTTACCGCTAAGAAGCTGAAGCAGTACTTCCAAGAGCATGTCATCACCGTGGTCATCATGGCTCCTATCGGAGAAATCATCCGGTGCCGGGATGCCTCTGGCCGGGTCGCCAAGTGGGCGCTCCAGCTGGCCGGCCACACCATCCTCTACGAGCCCCATACCACGATCAAGTCTCAGGCCCTTACCGACTTCCTCGTTGACTGGACCGAGACCCAGTACTTACCGCCGCCCTTGACTCGAAGCATTGGCGCATGCATTTCGACGGGTCCAAGATGCGACTTGGCCTGGGGGCCGACATCGTACTGTCGTCTCCGAAGGGCGACCGACTCTGCTATGCGCTCCAGATCCACTTCGCCGCCTCCAACAACGTTGTCGAGTACGAATTCCTTGTGCACGGCCTACGGCTTGCCAAGGAACACGTATCCAGCGCATCCTGTGCTACGGCGACTCGGACCTAGTGGTGTAGCAGTGCTCCGGCGAGTGGGACGCCCGCGACTCCAACATGGCAAGCTACCGCTTCCTCGTCCAGAAGTTGTCCGGGTCCTTCGAGGGCAGCGAGTTCCTCCACACCTCGCGCACGGAGAACGAAGCAGCCGACATGCTCGCCAAGATCGCCTCATCCCGATAGTCCATCCCGTCCGGCGTCTCCCTCAAGCACCTGCGCAAGCTGTCCGTCAAGCTGTCGCCGGACTCCTAGTCCATCCACGTTCCTGACGACCCGGCCGCAACTCAACCCGCTCCGGGGGCTGCTGAACCCGACCAGGGGGCTGCCGAACCCGGCCCGGAGGCTGCGAAACCCAGCCCGGGGGCTGCTCAGCTTGAACCGGCCGCCATCGCCCCAGATCCGGCCGTCGCCATCTCCGGCCCGGGGTCTGCTCAACCCGGCTCGGGGGCTGCCGACTCAGAACCCGCCCTGGTGGCCGTCTTTGACATGGTGACGGCTCCGTCTTGGGCCCTCACAATATCAGAATTTCTGGAGAACAGGGTTCTCCCCATGGATGAGACCGAAGCCCGGCAAGTGCAGCGCCGGGCGTCTGCCTACAGCATCATCAACAACGAGCTCGTCAAGCGCAGCTCCACCGGCGTGTTCTAACGCTGCGTCGAGCAGGAATAGGGCATCGACATCCTCCTCGACATACAACAGGGCGAATGCGGGCACCACCCCGCGTCGCGATCCCTGGTGGCCAAGGCGCTCCACCATGGCTTCTACTGGCCCACGGCCCTCCAAGATGCCGAGTCGCTTGTTCTCAAGTGTGAGGGGTGCCAGTGCTTCAGCAAGCGCAGCCACCAGCCGACGTCAGCACTCCGCACCATTTCGATCGCCCGGCCCTTCGCGGTCTGGGGCCTCGACATGGTGGGACCCTTCAAAACTGCTCGAGGCGGCATGACGCACTTGCTAGTGGCAGTGGACAAGTTCACCCAGTGGATCGAAGCACGACCAATCAAGAAACTGGACGGGCCAACAGCCATCCGGTTCATCAAGGACATAGCGGTTCGCTACGGCATGCCAAACAGCATCATCACGGACAAGGGCACCAACTTCGCCAAGGGCGCGCTTGAGCAATACTGCTCCGTCTCCGGCATCCGCCTCGACCTGGCCTCCGTCGCACACCCGTAGTCCAACGGGCAGGTCAAGCGGGCTAACGGACTCATCCTGTCCGGCATCAAGCCGCGACTCATCGAGCCACTCATCCACTCATCCGACAACTGGCTTGATGAGTTGCCGGCCGTTCTCTGGAGTCTCCGCACCACGCCGAATCAGTCGATCGGGTTCACCCCATTCTTCCTCGTCTATGGAGCCGAAGCCGTCATCCCGAGCAATGTCGAGTTCGACTCGCCGCGCGTCACGATGTACACCGAAGCTGAAGCCAGAGAAGCCCGCGAAGACGGTGTCGACCTACTCGAAGAAGCCCGTCTCCTGGCGCTCAGCCGTTTGGCCATCTACCAGCAAGGCCTGAGGCACTACCACAGCAAGAAGATCAAGACCCTCGCATTCTGCGAGGGCGACCTCGTCCTCTGACTCGTCCAAGAGCAAGCAGGCCAGCACAAGCTGTCCCCTCCATGGGAGGGCCCATTCATCATGAGCAGGGCCTTGCGCGATCGCAACGCCTACTACCTCATCAACGCACGCAAGTCAAACAAGTGCAAGAGAGACACCGCTGGCGAAGAAACGACCCGGCCGTGGAATGCGGAACTCCTCCGCCCATTTTACAGTTAGCCGCTCGAGTGTATGTATCGTCGCCTTTTGTAAACGCATGAAACTATGGGGTTCTCAAACGAGACTTGAGGGATGACTTTTGTTGACCAACTTATTGTGTCCCTACTTTTTTGCATCACTATGCCCCTGAACCCGGCCACCGGTCCGACCCGCTCGACCCGGGGGCTCGGGGCTGGCCGGCTCGATCGCCACCCTCCCGCCTTACTTGGTGATTCCTGATACAGTAAGGATGCCGCGGTCCCTCGCTTCTCCCTAAAGCCACAGACCTGGCTTCGACTATCGGCTGGCAAGCACAATGGGCCAGAGCTCCTTCACGCTTCAAACGCCAAGTCAAAGGCTGCCCGGTCGATCAACCCGGCCCGCTGCTCAGAAAATAAACAGCCGCACGACCGGCTGCTCGCCAACCGGCTCCGCCGGGTTGCCGCCAGCCGGCCCAGTGGGTGTTTCGCTCGCGCTCAACATTTTGAAGAGCCCAAGTCCGGCATGCTCCTCTCGAAGAACCAAACTCCTTGTCACGGACCAGAGCCTCAACCGTCTGACTCGCGGGGGGAGGTTTGAGAAAGGAAAAGCGCAAGAAATCGGTCCAAAAAACAAAAAGCAAAAGCAAAAACATCCATGACATATACACATAAATATTTAAAAGGCCCACGGCCCAAGTTCATTACACCCTAAACCCCCAGTGGGTGGGTGGACCTGCTACCTAACAAATTCTACTAAGATGTATCAGGAATCTCCAGCGCCACGTCGCGATGTCGAAGGCTCTCCCCTAGCGTCCTCCGGTTCCAGCAAGGCACCGGTGTCCTCCTTGGCACCCCCGTCGCGGTAGACGCCCGTATCCTAGGAGGTCCCCCCAGATCATGGAGAAGCATGCCGTAGTCGTCACCAGCCACGAACCCGCCGTCCTCCGCCCGCTCAGGGTGGAACTCATAGTGGAAGGCGAACTCGGCGATGTAGCTGGCCTGGGAGGCAATTCGGCCGGCTTGCTCCTGCAACAGCTGCTCCGAGCCGACCCGCTGGCCCATCAGCGTGTCCAGCTACAGGTCTGGATGCCAAGACAATGTGAATCGGAGCACCATCTCAGCGCCGGCACGAGCGGCGGAGACGCGCCACTCATGAATCCGGTCCGGCCCCATCTCCAGCCAACGCGCCAGGCGCGTGAAGCTGCTCGGCTCGACGGAGTCCGGCCAAAGGTCATCGCGGTGCCGGCCTGGGACAGCTGCCCCATCTGCTCCCCCAAGACCCGCAGGCGGGCCTTAGCGGCGGTGATAATTTCTGGGAAGGTCCACGCCACCTGTGGGTCCGTCCCGGATCCAACGACTCCGGTCGAGTCGCGCTGAAAGCGGATGGCTTCCTCCGCTAGCCGATGCATCTCCAGAAAGGCTCCTGCCAGAAAAAGTGAAGCATATCAGAAAAAGGACAACAAGGACGAAAGGCCGGATCCCGATCCGGCAAAACACAAGAAAAGCACTTACTGGAGAAGGTCTCTTCCAGGTGCTGCGCTTCGAGCAACGTACCATGCCGCTCCCGGTCAATGGTGCGGTCGCGCTCCTGGAGCGCCTTCTCCAGATCGGCCGCCTTGGCAAGGGCCGCCTTCAGCTCGGCGTCTTTGTCGTCGACCGCCTTCTCGACTGCCTCCTTCTCGATTGCCTCGTGACGACGGGCCTCATCCTGGCGGGCCACCTTAGCCGTGGCAACCTGCCCCCGCAGGCGATCCACCTCGACCTGGAGCCGGCCCTTGTCGTCGGCCAGCCTGCCGCACTGCTGGTCCGCCTCGACCAGGGCCTGCTGCGCCTCCACCACCTTGGCGGCCTCCGTCTTAAGGAGCTCCACCTCAGCCTCGAGGCAGCTCTTATGATCCGCCAGGTGCTCCTGCAGCTGGTTGGCCTCGTCGAGCGACCGCCGGGTCACGGCCGCCTCCGCCCTCGCCTGCGACACCTCGGCGCCAAGATGGCCGGTGTCGGCAACAAGCCGGTCATAGTGATGACCAGCCCGGAGTAGACGAGTCTGCCAGGACAGCACCTCGGCTGCGAAAAAGAAAGATTCAGCAAAGGAGAAAGCAAGACTTAAGATTTGGCCCAACTGTTACACAGTTGGCCCGAATCTCGGGGGCTACACCCAGTGGGTGCGCTAGCGCGCCCCCACTAGAAAAGAGCATGAAGATACCTGCGGCGACGCGAAGCTCCTCCTTCTTGGTGGCGAGCTGCTCCTTGAGCTCCCGGTACTTGCCAGGAGATGGTTGAAGGCGCCCACCCGGTAGGCGTCGAGTTGCTGAAGAAAGCAGAAATTAGAACAAAAATAGCATTCTAAAGATTCGACCCAACTACTACGTAGTTGGCCCGAACCTCGGGGGCTACAACCAGTGGGTGCGCTAGCGCGCCCCCACAAAGAAGAAGTTGCGAAAAAGAAGAAGCTTACCAGAACGACGCGCTCCAGGTCACGTTTCTGCTCCACCTCGGCCAGGGTGAAGGCCTCGAGCCGGTCCTTCTGGCCGTGCACACGGCGGCTGACGGTGTCCATCGCCGCCTCCTCCTAGGTCTGAGGTCTGAAGACCACGGCGCCCCCGCTCCACGCCGGCTGCGGCGCGATGGCCCGACGCCCTCCCTTGCGGGGTACCAAGGCGTGCTCCCAGCTGGCCGCTCCCGACGCAGCTGGCACCTCCTCCGATGCCCTCTCCGGCACCGTCGACGACCCGGACGCCGGGATGGCCTGCTGCACCACCACCGGCCCAGCTGCCGGGGTGGCCTCCGGCACCGTCGCTCGCGGTGCCTCCTCCAACACCGGCGACGTCTCGCGCGTCGCCGCTCGCAGCGCCTCCTCCAAGACGGTGCAGCCACCACCTCCATCAGCCCCCGCCCGCTCGACAACGTCGACCCGTGGCGGGGTATCATCCTCCACCTCCACGACCTCCTGGTCGAGGATCACCACCTCAGCCCGGTCCTCATGGCCGCGCTCCCTCACCAACGATGGCTCAAAGACCATCGTCGCCACCATCGAGCCCTTCGGCATCTCGCGCGAGGCCGGCTCCGTGCCGGCTCGCGCCGATGCCGCCATCGCGTCGGTCCAAGCCCGGACCGATGCCGCCTCCAGCTCTGTCTCGGCCCTGTTCCTGTCCAGCCAGGCCAAGCCCTCGGCATTGTTCGGGTCCAGGCCGAGGTCCGAGTCGTCCCGTCCCTCCTCCTCGACCTGGTCGACGAGGTCGGACCAGATCCTGCGGAACGCGGTCCCTTCGGCGGCCGCAGCGTCCGCCGCCGCCCTCGCCAACGCGATTGGCGACCTGAAGAGGAAGAAGACAGAATGAGCAAAAAACAAGGCTAGCTCGACAGTCCGGATGCATACAGGAGATGGAGCTTACCCTGACAGGACCAGGACCGGGGTAGGCCTCCCATGCCCGGCGCCGCGCTTCCTCTTGGCCGGCCTTCTGGCCCCGGCCGGGTCCGCCATGCGCTTCGGGGCCCGGGGCCGCAGCGCGACGCTGTCCTTCCCGTGCGGGCGGCCTGGCGCCGCCCCATCACTACAAAAAAAATACACTTCCGTGATGATACGTGTTTGTCACAGTAGGTCGCGTTTTTTGTCATGCATGTACATCCATGACGATTTTATGACAGAATCAAGATAGTCATACCTGTGCTGTCGTAGAAGTGTTCCATGACATTACCAAAATTATCATCACGGAAGTGTCCACTTCCATGATGATAAATCGCGCGTCATAGAAGTGCTTTCGTCAAGGGTGACTGACACGTGGCATCCACCGTAATGAAACGCCGTTAAGCTATTGGGTTGGGTTTTGGATCCGATAACCCGTTAACAGCCCCGACCAATGGGAAATTTCCACGTGTAAAATTCTTATTGGCCGGACGAAACATGTGTCAGCTCGTCAGTGGGTCAGATAGGCGCCTATGATATGTCGACACGTGCCACGGCCCACCACTGGCCCATTTAGCTTACAAAGCCGGCCCGCTTTACTTGGTCAAAAGTTAACAGGCTGGCCCATGAAAAGCCTGTTAACGGTCTCTTCGCAAATAGCCCATTTTACGGCCCGTTAGGCCCTAAAGGAAATCGGCCAACAACGTCATGTGGACCGTCGAATATAACACCAGCCCATTTCAATTTCGGCCCATGTATGGCCCGCGACATCTTTCGGCCCATATAAGGCCTTCGTATCTTTCGGCCCTTTACAGGCCCACGGTGACTCTTGCCCATAGTGAACAGTAACATTCTTTATACCCGTTAACGGCCCGTGATTTACATGGGACGTTTCCATCCCGTGTTAGCTTTTGGCCTATTGACGGCCCATACGTTCTTGGGCTCCTTTTCGTCCCTCGATTACTTCCGGCCCGTTATTGGCTTGTTCCCCTAATGGGCCAAATTCGGCCCATGGCAAGAGTCGGCCCGTTACTGGCCTGTTCGCCTAATGGGCCAAATTTGGCCCATGGCAAGAGTCGGCCTGTTACTGGCCTGTTACCCTAATTGGCCAAATTCGGCCCATGGCAAGAGTCGGCCCGTTTCTGGCCTGTTAACCCGTTGCGCCAATTCCAGCCCGTCCTATATTTTGGACCATTAATGACCCGTTATGCCTGTGACAGAATTAAGCCTTTGCTGTCCTACGACCTGTTAACGGCCTGTTACCGTGCTATGCCAATACCAATTATGCCCGAGTACGACCCATGTAGACCCATTTATCCAACGGCCCGAGGCCCACCGAATACATGCCCATTTATCGACGGCCCATAGGGGACCCATGGATCCTACGACCCATATATGGCCGCCACTAGCAAACCAGGGAAAAAGAAGACTAGGAAATAAATAAGGCCGAAACTAACGCTAGGCTATTAAGGCGATTGCACATATTACATCCACTCCGCACCAAAGATCGCCACCAGTGCAAATACAGGGAACACCCTACACTATACAAAAATGGCTTGCTGTTTTCTTCAACCAGTGGCTGCACGTTAAGAATAAATTTTGTATCGCACCAAAACAAATTACAACTATATAAAAAAAAGGAAGGTTGGCATAAAACTTAACAGTCTAGCAGATAAATGCACCACCAGAAGTTTAGAAGCTTAGTTCATTTGACCTGACTGTTATGTTTTCATGCTGTATTGTCCGATGGAGCACCATAACCCTCGCCTTCATTTCCTCTAGGATCCTGAACAACATAGGAAATGTCTGATAGTCTGGTTTCAAAACCATGCATATCTTGATGACATCGAACAATTTCTCTCCTTGTTTCACAAAGGGTCTCTGTTAGGGAATGGACTTGTGTCTGGAGCGCAGATACAACATTGCTTTGAGCTTGCATATCTTGATCATGAGGCAGTTTGGACGATATTGCCTTAACAACCAACCAAGTATTACGCAGGAACGTGCTTTTGGCACTGTTAGTGGATAGGTACTGACCCACTGCAGCAAGAGCTGACATTGCGGTTATAGTTGCCTCGCCACCTTCAAAAGGTGGCGGTTCCACCATTTTTTCCATAGCTTGCTAAAAAGTTGAGGTTTTACATTAGTAGTACTAGAACATAAGATATTAAGGAGGCAGCAAAACCAAACAAAATAGCTTTGGTCTATATACAGAACTTATTCTGGTGAACCCATGTAAAATATTAGTTGTATTTTATTGCAAAGTACATAATAAAACCAGGTTCCAAACATATGACCATGTACCATCGCTAATGTATTGTCTATTTCTTCACATTGTATTGAGGGCTAAGGATAAAGAGACAAAGTTTGTAATACAGTAAGCATAGTATGACATCATTCATATCATAAAACAACTGAGAACAGAAAAATAGGCAATTGTAACGTTGTGCGGGCAAGTCCAGCACGGAACTAGATTACGGGTCAAGATCAAAGGAACATCACTCCTCTCTTTTAAACCTTGTAAGGTGCAATGATACGCTAAGACAATTGTGTATAAAACTGAAAAGAGTAATAGACATTGGCTGCAAACCATGCAGTTCAAGGCACAAGTCATAGTAAGTAGTAGTTAAAAGGCATGAGGATTAAGGACTTACAACAACGGCTTTGATTGATGTAGTCATGCCCTTCTTCTTGCTGGTGTGACAGTCCTTGAAGATTTCCACAACATTTGGTTCAGGTACTTTTTGGTCCTTGTGGGCTTTCCTCTGCATTTCGAACAAGTCAATATAGATCTGATAATATGGTACAACAAAAAGAGTGAAACCGTAGCTAATTACAAGAGCCTCGCAGTGTGCAATATAGCTACGAGATCCTGTCGTCTGTTGGAATTTCACTTTCATACGGTTGGCCTTGTTCTTTGAACAGTTCACCTACAAGAAGATAGATTTGTGTGGCACATGCGTAAATAGGACTTCAACATGTGATCTGATCACATATATATAATGTACCTGATACTTCGGATCAGACCAGTGTTTAACAAGGCCCCTCCAGTCTTCATCCGATATATTTTCCACTGGAGATTTTGGGAAAGTTCACTATTATCCTTGCCTTCAAAGTGGGTTTTCCTCAAGTTATACCGATACTGTCGCAGAGCAGACTTGAAAACATGGGTGCAAGCTTGTCTGGTTGCATCATCTTGTCTATCCAACTTGAACCTCATCTGTTGAAAATTATGGGAGTCTCATTATCAGCAACCTAGAAAGTATGGGACAGAGCAAGACGATATTACTAGTTTCCATACATAACCATACTTATAGATAAATGGTCGAGGAAGGTGTTGAACTGGGTTTCGTCTTTGTTATTCCTGTACTGAATCCATGTTGGGAGGATACGTACATGATACCTAACGGCAACCGCTGCCTCTGATACTAACTTGGCTGACTCTGTAGCATCACATGGCCTTTTTAAACCTGCCTCAAAACGGATCTCCATTCTTCCTCCTCTAGATTTAGTTAACCTATCGAGCATTATCCCTGATGTTTGTTTCCTCTTGCGCCTCGGTGCTAGTCCAGCAACAAACATAGGAAGTGTTAGTGTACATCAAACTGTGAGACTACATATAAAGAAGCATGCAACTATAACTTGACTCCAACAACTACCTTTTTGCTGTTGAAGCTCACAAGGTTCATCTGATATTGCCAACTCGTCTTGTGTCAAGAGTGCTTGGGAAGTAGTGTTAGGTGGAAAGGGAGCTTGGGAACATGCTGCTAGCTCAGTTGACGCACGAGTAAGTCGTGCAGCTGGTAGTACTGTGGTAGGTGTTGCAAGAACTAGGGTTGTCTCTGCTTGTTTTGTGGCAGCTATTTGTTTATGTTTAGCTTTTTTGCAACTCGTGTAGCATGGGATGCTGTGTTTATAGAATTTTCCGCTGGACTTTGACCTTCTATTGCACCATCAGTACCAGCAGAATCTGCAAGATTCATCCGCTTCTTATTCCCTGCCATTCTGTGTTTCTTCCTCTTTCTCTGTGCCATGTTAAGTCAAGCCGACAAGAAAAATGAATAATAATTTAGTTCTTCAGAACAAATTGATGCGTGATGCAGACGAACTGAACTTTGATGTTAGACAACCACATGATAGGAGGATGTAATATGTATGAAAAACAGGACGGAAGAGATAACCAGAACTATGATGTGTAAACTAAGAAGAAGACATTTCACCAAATTAGAAGCAATGCAATGGAAGGTAGACACCATATGAAAGATGCTACAAATATCGCTCTGCCAAGTTAACAGTGTCTCACCATAAATGGCGTTTAAACAAATGTGAAGTAGTACAAGAAATAAATCATATGCAAGATGCAAACAACATCACACTATCATGTTAGAGGTCTCTCGTCATTAGTGCCATTGCATATTCACAGCTTATGATGTGTAAACTAAGGAGAAGGCATTTCAACAAATTAGAAGCAATGAAAGCTAGACACCATATGAAAGATGCAATGAATATCACTCTACCAAGTTAAAACTGTCTCGTCATAAGTGCCATTTCAACAAATTAGTAGTACAAGCTAGAAAAGAATGTGAGATGTAACCTATATCACACTCCGAAGTCAAACATGTCTTATGATAAGTGATTGTTGCAGGTTACACAATAGTAGTAATTTGATGTAAGAACATGGTGTGATAGACAGATATTGTATGTTCTAGAAACAGGAACACGTGTCTTATTCAAGTATAATGTGTAAAGTAAGCAGATGGAATTCAACAAAATTAGAAGCAATACAAGCTAGACATCACACATAACATGCAACCACATATAACAGCGCGAAGTTAGAGGGAGCACCGGTGATGCTGCACTAGGGGAGACGTGCTCATCATAAACACAACTTTGTTGAGTGTCTATGCATGTGTTGTCTTGGAAATCATCTTGGGGTTGTGGAGGAGTAGAAACTGTAGAGGCCTTCCGTTCGGAAGGAGAACCTTTATCCGCTGCCTTGCTAACTTCCTTCCGCTTTATTGATTTTGAATTGTCAAGTAAAACCGACAAGAAAAAGCAATAAAATTCTCTCTTCAGAACTCATTCATGCATGATACTGACAATCACTACTTTGATGTAAGGCAAACACATGATACCAGGATGGAATATGTATGAAAAACAGGACGGCATGGCATGTTCACAACTGTTTGTGTAAAATAAGCAGAAACCATTCCAGCAAATAAGAAGCAATGCAAGCTAGACACCACATGAAAGATGCAACCAATATGACTCTGCCAAGTTAAAAGCGTCCCATCATAAATGGAATTTTAACAAATTAGAAGCAGCGCATGCTATAAATCATATGAAAGATGCAACTAATATCGCACTGCATATACTAAAGGTGTCTCGTCATGTTGATTGATGCAGGATACAAAAAAACAATAGTTTTATGTAAGGACATGCTTAATAGACAGATGTACTATGTACTAAATACAGGAATGCATGTCACATTAACAGGTATAATGTATAAGCTAAGCAGACTAGCACATGCAGTTTAACCAGATTGGAAGAATGACAATCTAGACACCATATGCATCATGCAACCACATATCATGCTGCCAAGTTAGAGCAAGCACCTGCGATGCTAGTGTAGGGGAAATGCTGTAATCAACTATAGAGCTATGTTCACTATCTTCATCTAGCATTTCTGTTTCTTGAGAATCATGTCGGGAGGCTGACGCTGCATTCTATAAATGAGGAGTAGTCCCCTTGCCTGCCTGCCTCATCATAAGTGATTGATGAGGGATACACAAGAACATTAGTTTGATGTAAGAACATGGTTAATGCACAGATGTACTAGTATGTACCAAAAACAGAAAGGCATGTCATATTCAAAGGTATAATGTGTAAGCTAAGCAGATGCAATTTAACCAAATTGGAAGCAATACAGGCTAGACATCTGGCTGGAGTGGTGAGCATGATCATCTAGGACCTGAGAGCCTGGTAGGAGGCGGGCTGCTTCACCACCATCGCATCTTTTTAGTTGGCTTCCAGGTGATGCCTATCTTTGCTGGGCTTGTCACTGGCTCGGCCAGTGCCCTGACTAGCTATTTGTCTTCTGGTGCTCACAGGATGGTGGTTCATGTAAAAAATATATTTCTTATCTTAATAAAGACCGACTTCGGCCTTTCAAATACAAGCTAGACACCATATGGAACATGCAACCACATATGACACCGCGAAGTTAAAGCAAGCACCTGGGATGGTGGTTCATTGCGAGCGAGGTCATCAACTCCAGAGCTACGTTCACCGTCTCCATCTGCTGACACTTCACCCTTTATAGCGCTGTAACGTGTCGTGCCTAGCCGCGTAGAAAGCTGGCACGACTTGTCTATTTTCTTTTTTGCTTCTCTCGAGGCAGACTCTGAAATACCCTTGCATAAAAACACAATAGTGAGAGTATGGGTGAAGTGTGTGCAGAACTAGTGCACTGTAAAAGTAGCAGATAGCAGATGGCTGAAAAATAAATGACAGGAGACATATGATAGCTCTACAACATTGCATGGCAAACAAAATAGATTCTACTCCGTATGATTTTGTAATATATGAGCACAGGAAATGCAAGTACTCCTCCAGCACACCACCACATGTGGTCATATCTAAGATAACAGTCGACTGAAAATAAATAGGTCAGTCGATTTTTTTATTGAACCGTCCAATCTCTAAGGAACGGGCAGATGGCCTTCGTCTACCTCCCGCTAGTCACTGTTGACGATCTTTCTCGAACCGCCAGCGACCACCGGCCCAGACCCCTGCCTCCGCCGCCCCGCCCTCCCATCGACCTCACACCACCGCCATGCTTGGGAGTGCCCCCCAGTCCATCCCTTAAATCTCGGCCGACCTCCAGATCGGGCGCCAGTAGCTCTAGGCCGCACACGCCCCTAAGATAAACACCAAGGCGCTGCTTCCCCGGCATAATAGTCGTACTAGCGCCTGTTACGCTGGGGAATGCTTCCGTTAATTGGGAATCAACTGGCCAGAAATTGAAATTCAGGGGGGGCGACGGACCTCTAGCTAAGGTGAAATAGTATATGAGGAGAAACCTTGTGCATCGCGAGTTACTAGGAACATCTAGTATCAAGAAGAAGCGGTCAACTAGTGTCTTCTGTGGGATGAATACCGTGCAAGCAGAGACGTACGATTTGCACGAATAAGAGAAGATGAGTACCTTTTTCGGTTGCCGGTGTGGTCACCTCCACATGTCGCGCCAATCTTATTCTTTTTACCGGGGAAACCGATGTTCTGGAGGGTGCAAGCTTGGACGAACCCATGGCCAAATTGTTGACTGTGTTGCCGTGGCCGTATGTCGGCGGAGGGGTGATAACCCACAAGTGTAGGGGATCGCAACAACTTTCGAGGGTGAAATACAACCCAAATTTATTGATTCAACACAAGGGGAGCCAAAGAATATTCTTGAGTATTAGCAGTTGAGTTGTCAATTCAACCACACCTGGATAACTTAGTATCTGCAGCAAAGTATTTAGTAGCAAAGTAGTATGATAATAATGGTAAGAGTAGCAAAAGTAAAGATAAATGTTTTTGGGTTTTTGTAGCAGTTGTAACAGTAGCAACGGAAAAGTAAATAAGCGGAGAACAATATATATGAAAAGCTCATAGGCAATGGATCAGTGATGGATAATTATGCCGGATGCGATTCCTCATGTAATAGCTATAACATAGGGTGATACAGAACTAGCTCCAATTCATCAATGTAATGCAGGCATGTATTCTGTAAATAGTCATACGTGCTTATGGAAAAGAACTTGCATGACATCTTTTGTCCTACCCTCCCATGGCAGCGGGGTCCTAACGGAAACTAAGGGATATTAAGGCCTCCTTTTAATAGAGAACCGGACCAAAGCATTAACACATAGTGAATACATGAACTCCTCAAACTACGGTCATCACCGAGAAGTATCCCGATTATTGTCACTTCGGGGTTGTCGGATCATAACACATAATAGGTGACTACAGACTTGCAAGATAGGATCAAGAACACACATATATTCAAGAAAACATAATAGGTTCAGATCTGAAATCATGGCACTCGGGCCCTAGTGACAAGCATTATGCATAGCAAAGTCATAGCAACATCACTCTCAGAACATAGTGGATACTAGGGATCAAACCCTAACAAAAATAACTTGATTACATGGTAAATCTCATCCAACCCATGACCGTCCAGCAAGCCTACGATGGAATTACTCACGCACGGCGGTGAGCATCATGAAATTGGTGATGGAGGATGGTTGATGATGACAATGGCGACGAATCCCCCTCTCCGGAGCCCCGAACGGACTCCAGATCAGCCCTCCCGAGAGAGATAAGGGCTTGGCGGCGGCTCCGTGTCGTAAAACGCGATGAAACTTTCTCCCTGATTTTTTTCTCCACGAGACGGAATATATGGAGTTGGAGTTGAGGTCGGTGGAGGTCCAGGGGCCCATGAGATAGGGGGCGCGCCCTACAGGGGGGCGCGTCCCCTTGTCTCATGGACATGCCCTAGGCCCCCTGGTGTATTTCTTTCACCCAGAAATTCTTATTAATTCCAAAAAGTGCCTCCGTGGATTTTCAGGACATTCCGAGAACTTTTCTTTTCTACACATAAAACAACATCATGGTAGTTCTGCTGAAAACAGCGTCAGTCCGGGTTAGTTTCATTCAAATCATGCAAGTTAGAGTCCACAACAAGGGCAACAGTGTTTGGAAAAGTAGATATGTTGGAGACGTATCAACTCCCCCAAGCTTAAACCTTTGCTTGTCCTCAAGCAATTCAGTTGATAAACTAAAAGTGATAAAGAAAAACGTTTACAAATTCTGTTTGCTCTTGTTGTTGTAAACATGAAAAGCCAGCATTCAAGTTTCAGCAAATATTATGAACTAACCATACTCACAATAACACTTGGGTCTCACAATTACTCATATTAATAGCATAATCAGCTAGCGAGCCATAATAATAAAACTCGGATGACAACACTTTCTCAAAACAATCATAACATGATATAACAAAATGGTATCTCGCTAGCCCTTTCTGAGACCGCAAAACATAAATGCAGAGCACCTTTAAAAATCAAGGACTGACTAAACATTGTAATTCATGGTAAAAGAGATCCAGTCAAGTCATACCCAATATAAACCAATAGTAATGAATGCAGATGACAGTGTGCTCTCCAGCGGGTGCTTTTTAATAAGAAGGGTGATGACTCAACATAAAAGTAAATAGATAGGCCCTTTGCAGAGGGAAGCAGGGATTTGTAGAGGTGCCAGAGCTCGATTTTAAAATAGAGATTGAATAACATTTTGAGCGGCATACTTTCACTGTCAACGCAACAACTATGAGATGGCTTTATCTTCCATACTACATGCATTATAGGCAGTTCCCAAACAGAATGGTAAAGATTTATACTCCCCCAACCACCAACAAGCATCAATCCATGGCTTGCTCGAAACAACGAGTGCCTCCAACTAACAACAGCCCTGGGGGAGTTTTGTTTAATTATTTTGATTTGCTTTGATCTTTTTGGATCATGGGACTGGGCATCCCGGTTACCGGCCCTTTCTCGTGAATGAGGAGCGGAGTCCACTCTTCGTGAGAATAACCCACCTAGCATGGAAGATATAGGCAGCCCTAGTTGTAACATGAGCTGCTCGAGCATACGAAACATAATTTTATTTGAAGGTTTGGAGTTTGGCACATACAAATTTACTTGGAATGGCAGGTAAATACCGCATATAGGAAGGTATAGTGGACTCATATGGAACAACTTTGGGGTTTAAGGAGTTCAGATGCACAAGCAGTATTCCCGCTTAGTATAGGTGAAGGCTAGCAAAAGACTGGGAAGCGACCAACTGAGAGAGCGAAAATAGTCATGAACATGCATTAAAATTAATTCACACCAAATACAAGCATGAGTAGGATATAATCCACCATGAACATAAATATCATGAAGGCTATGTTGATTTGTTTCAACTACATGCGTGAACATGTGCCAAGTCGAGTCACTCAATTCATTCAAAGGAGGATACCATCCCATCATACCACATCATAATCATTCTAATAGCATGTTGGCATGCAAGGTAAACCATTATAACTCATAGCTAATCAAGCATGGCACAAGCAACTATAATCTCTAAATGTCATTGCAAATATGTTTACTTCATAATAAGCTGACTCAGAAATGATGAACTCATCATATTTACAAAAAGAAGAGAGGTCGAGTTCATACCAGCTTTTCTCATCCCAATAAGTCCATCATATGTCGTCATTATTGCGTTTCACTTGCACGACCAAACGATGTGTATAATAATAAGAGTGCACGTGCATTGGACTAAGCTGGAATCTGCAAGCATTCAACTCAAAAGAGAAGACAAGTAATATGGGCTCTAAATTAAGTAAACAAGCATGCATATGAGAGCCACTAAGCATTTTCAATATGGTCTTCTCGACCCCCAAAGGAAAGAAAAGGAAATAAAACTATTTACACGGGAAAGCTCCCAACAAGTAAGAAGAAGAACTAGAAATCTTTTTTGGGTTTTCAATTTAATTTCTACTACAAGCATGGAAATTAAACTAACTAATTTTTTGGGTTTTTCTCAAGGTTTATCAATCACACAAGAAGAAAACTAAAAAAAGGAATTTAAACTATCATGGATACTACAATGAAAGAGTATGAGCATCGATGACTAGTGTGTGAACATGAATGTAAAGTTGGTGAGAAATACGTACTCCCCCAAGCTTAGGCTTTTGGCCTAAGTTGGTCTAAATCCAAGGATCGCCTGGCTGATATCCATAAGTGAAACCGGGGTTGTACTGAGATGCAGCGGCAACCGCCTCCTGAGCTGCAGCGTGTTGGCGAGCTGCCTCCACTCCCCTCTCGTATTCAGCTGCTTCCTCCATGGTGACAACATATCTTCCTTTTGCCTGATAATCAAAAAGGTAGGGAGCAGGGAGAGTAACAGGGACGACGGTGCATTTGTCATAGATTAGTCGATAATGGAGGAATTGTTCATTCCTATCAAGAAAATGATGATTAAACATAGCTTCATTATCCAAATAAACAGGGGGTAAAATCATATCCCCCTCTCGTGGGGCTATATTAAGATAATTAGCCACACGGGTTGCATAAATTCCTCCAAAGAAATTTCCCTTTCTACTATTATTCTACAACCTTCGTGCAACTATTGCCCCCAAGTTATAACCTTTATAACCTAACACAACACTCTTGAGGACACACAGATCAGGGACAGACATGTGGCATGCTTCATCCTTACCGTTAATACATCTACCAATGAAGAGAGCAAAATAATGTATAGCAGGAAAATGAATGCTCCCTATGGTAGCTTGTGCTATGTCCCTAGATTCTCCCACAGTAATACTAGCAAGAAAATCTCTAAATTCAGATTTGTGAGGATCATTAATATTAGGGAAAATTTTGTTTTTGCCACTATAGATTTTGCCAATTTTCTTTATGCCACTCTAGATTTTGACATTTCACTTTTGCCACTCTTAGTTTTTGACAATTATCACAATTGCCATTTTGTGGCAAAAGCAAAATAATTTTATTTTATTTTTGCCACTCTTAGATTTTGACAATTATCACAATTGCCACTCCGAAAATTTTGCTTTTTCCACGGGAATGGCAATTATGATAATTGTCAAAAACTAAGAGTGGCAAAAGTGAAATGTCAAAATCTAGAGTGGCATAAGGAAAATTGGCAAAATCTAGAGTGGCAAAAACAAAATTTTCCCTTAATATTACCCCACTGCGGGAGTTTGCAAGCATTTGTAAAATCCTCTAAGTCCATGGTGTAAGATGTATCATAAATATCAAATAGGACACTAGGAGAATTATGCGTGCAGTTATATTTAAACCTCCGCACAAAGGAATCAGTCAATTGATAGTACTGAGGACACTTATCTTGTAAGAAGTCCTCCAGCTCAGCATTACGCACATACGCGTGAAATTCCTCCTCAAAGCCTACTCTGACCATAAAATCATCGAATGGCCACTCACAAGCTCGTACATTCGCGTCCCTCGGCAATGCAACATCTTGCTCACATATAGCAATCCTGGGCCCTTTCTTCGTCGAGGAACCACCTTGGTACATTCTTCTAAGCATATTTCTTTTTCTGAAAATTTCTGAAATTTTTAGTAACTTCAAAATAAAAGTGCATAAAACTAAACAAGATTGATAGCAACTACTCCTACAAGTGCCTAGAGCCTATCTCATGCATTGGAATTGCTCGGGACCTCAAAATTTAACATGCAAGCTCAAGAACATGGTCACCTATGCAGCAAAAATTTGCAATGAATAAAGCACTAGAGCAAAAACTAATTGGACCAATGGAGGAGTCACATACCAAACAACAATCTCCCAAAGCAGTTTTGTGAATGGAGCTTTGAGCTAAGAGATCGAAAATCGTAGCAAAACGAGCTAGGACTCGTGCTTGAGCTGGATGGGGATTTTTTTGGGTAGAAGATGAACTGTGTGGGTGCTGGCATAAGTGGAGGGGAGCCACCAGGGGCCCACAAGACAGGGGGGCGCGCCCTATAGGGGGGGCGCCCTCCACTCTTGTGGCCTGGTGCTTGCCCCTCCTGCAGTGTTTTCAGTGCCTAAAATCCTCAAATATTCCAGAAAAAAATCATACTAAATTTGCAGGGCATTTGGAGCACTTTTATTTTCAGACTATTTTTTAATGCACGGGTAATTCAAAAAACAGACGGATAACACTATTTTGCTTTATTTAATCTAAATAACAGAAAGTAAAAAGAGGGTATAGAAGGTTGCGCCTTCTAGTTTCATCCATCTCATGATCATCAAAATGAATCCACTAACAAGGTTGATCAAGTCTTGTTAACAAACTCATTCCGAATAACACGGAACCGGAGAAATTTTGAATAACACTAAGTTACCTCAATGGGGATATGAAAATCCCCAACAATAAGAATATCATACTTTTTCTTGACAGTAGGGAGAGGAAATTCAAAACCTCCAAAAATAATAGTTGGAACTTTTTCAATAGAATTGATGCTATGAACTTGAGATTGTTTCCTCGGAAAATGTACCGTATGCTCAATACCATTACCATGAAAAGTGACATTGCCTTTGTTGCAATCAATAACAGCCCCTGCAGTATTAAGAAAAGGTCTACCAAGAATGATAGACATACTATCGTCCTCGGGAATATCAAGAATAACAAAGTCCATTAAGATAGTGACATTTGCAACCACAACAGGCACATCCTCACAAATACCGACAGGTATAGCAGTTGATTTATCAACCATTTGCAAAGATATTTCAGTAGGTGTCAACTTATTCAATTCAAGTCTACGATATAAAGAGAGAGGCATAACACTAACACCGACTCCAAGATCACATAAAGCAGTTCTAACGTAATTTCTTTTAATGGAGCATGGTATAGTCGGTACACCCTGATCTCCAAGTTTCTTTGGTATTCCACCATTAAAAGTTTAATTAGCAAGCATGGTGGAAATTTCAGCTTCCGGTATCTTTCTTTTGTTTGTAATGGTATCCTTCATATACTTAGCATAAGGATTTACTTTCAGCATATCAGTTAAACGCATACGTAAGGAAATAGGTCTAATCATCTCAGCAAAGCGCTCAAAATCCTCATCATAATTTGACTTCGATGGTTTAGGAGGAAAGGGCATGGGTTTCTAAACCCATGGTTCTCTTTCTTTATCGTGCTTCCTAGCAACAAAATCTCTCTTATCATAACGTTGATTCTTTGATTGTGGGTAATCAAGATCAACAACAGGTTCAACCTCTACTTCATTGCTTTTGCTAGGTTGAGCGTCAACATGAACATTATCATTAACATTATCACTAGGTTCATGTTCATCACCTGATTGTGTTTCAGCATCAGAGATAGAAATATCATTGGGATTCTCAGGTGTGTCTACAGTAGGACCACTAGAAGCATGCAAAGTCCTATCATTTTTCTTTTTCTTCTTTTTGGAAGAACTAGGTGCCTCTAAATTATTTCCCTGAGAATCTTGCTCGATTCTCTTAGGGTGGCCTTCAGGATACAAAGGTTCCTGAGTCATTCTACCAGTTCTAGTAGCTACTCTAACAGCAAAGTCATTTTTATTATTTAATTCATCAAGCAAATCATTTTGAGCTTTAAGTACTTGCTCAGTTTGAGTAGCAACCATGGAGGCATATTTGCTAACGAGGTGCAGTTCATCTTTAACTCTAGCCAGATTATCACTTACACGTCCTATCTCAAAAGCATTATTCTTTAACTCTCTACCAACATAAGCATTAAAACTTTCTTGTCTAGCCATAAAGTCATCAAATTCATCTAAGCATGGGCTATGAAATTTAGTAGAGGGGATTTCAACTTTATCATATCTATAGAGAGAATTTACCTTTACTACCTGTGTTGGGTTATCAAGACAATATGGTTCTTCAATAGGTGGTATATTAAGACCATGTATTTCTTCAATAGGTGGTAAATTCTTAACATCTTCAGCTTTAATACCTTTTTCTTTCATTGATTTCCCTCTTGCATATCTTCAGGACTGAGAAATAAAACACCTCTCTTCTTCGGAGTGGGTTTAGGAATAGGCTCAGGAGTTGGCTCAATTGGTTCATGAATTGCCTCAGGAATTGCCTCAGGAAGAGTCCAATTATTTTCATTAGTCAACATATTATTCAATAATAATTCAGCTTCGTCAACTGTTCTTTCCCTGAAAACACAACCAGCACAACTATCCAAGTAGTCCTTGGAAGCATCGGTTAGTCCATTATAAAAGATATCAAGTATTTCATTTTTCTCAAGAGGATGATCAGGCAAAGCATTAAGTAACCGGATAAGCCTCCCCCAAGCTTGTGGGAGACTCTCTTCTTTGATTTGCACAAAATTATATATTTTCCGCAAGGCATCTTGTTTCTTATGAGCAGGGAAATATTTAGCAGAGAAGTAATAAACAATATCCTGGGGACTATGCACACAACCAGGAGCAAGAGAATTATACCAAGTCTTAGCATCACCCTTTAATGAGAAGGGAAATATCTTAAGGATATAAAAATAGCGACACTTCTCATCATGAGTAAACAGGGTAGCTATTCATTCAACTTGGTAAGATGTGCCACAACAGTTTCAGATTCAAGGCCATAAAAAGGATCAGATTCAACTAAAGTAATCTTAGGATCAACAGAGAATTCATAATCCTTATCAGTAACACAGATAGGTGAAATAACAATTCAGGGTCAGGTTTCATTCTAGGATTAAGAGACTGCTGCTTCCATTTAGCCAATAATTTCTTAAGATCATATCTATCATTGCAAGCAAAGATTTCCCTAGCAGCTTCTTCATTCATAACATAACCCTTAGGAACAATAGGCAATACATAATCATTGGGAGAACCTTCATCATCACTATCATCAATAATAACATCTTCAATATTTCCATTCCCCCTAACTCTAGCAAGTTGTTCATCAAGAAATTCACCTAATGGCAAAGTAGTATCACACACAGAAGTAGTTTCATCATGCATAGCAAAAGTGGCATCATCAATAACATGCGACATATCAGAATTCATAGCAGTAGCAGGTTTAGGTGTCGCAAGCCTACTAATAACGGAAGGAGAATCTAGTGCAGAGCTAGATGGCAGTTCCTTACCTCCCCTCGTCGTTGAGGGCAAAATCTTGGTTTTAGCGTCTTTCAAGTTCTTCATAGTGATCAACAGATATAAACCCCAAGTGACTCAGAGAATAGAGTTATGCTCCCCGGCAATGGCGCCGGAAATTAGTCTTGATAACCCACAAGTGTAGGGGATCGCAACAGCTTTCAAGGGTGAAGTACAACCCAAATTTATTGATTCGACACAAGGGGAGCCAAAGAATATTCTTGAGTATTAGCAGTTGAGTTGTCAATTCAACCACACCTGGATAACTTAGTATCTGCAGCAAAGTATTTAGTAGCAAAGTAGTATGATAATAATGGTAACAATAGCAAAAGTGAAGATAAATGTTTTTGGGTTTTTGTAGCAGTTGTAACAGTAGCAACGGAAAAGTAAATAAGCGGAGAACAATATATATGAAAAGCTCGTAGGCAATGGATCAGTGATGAATAATTATGCCGGATGCGATTCCTCATGTAATAGCTATAACATAGGGTGATACAAAACTAGCTCCAATTCATCAATGTAATGCAGGCATGTATTCCGTAAATAGTCATACGTGCTTATGGAAAAGAACTTGCATGGCATCTTTTGTCCTACCCTCCCGTGGCAGCGGGGTCCTAGTGGAAACTAAGGGATATTAAGGCCTCCTTTTAATAGAGAACCAGACCAAAGCATTAACACATAGTGAATACATGAACTCCTCAAACTACGGTCATCACCGATGTGACGCCCCCGATTTAATCGTACACTAATCATGAAATGTGTACGATCAAGATCAGGGACTCACGGGAAGATATCACAACACAACTCTACAAATAAAATAAGTCATACAAGCATCATAATACAAGCCAGGGGCCTCGAGGGCTCGAATACAAGTGCTCGATCATAGACGAGTCAGCGGAAGCAACAATATCTGAGTACAGACATAAGTTAAACAGGGTGCCATAAGATGGCTAGCACAAACTGGGATACAGATCGAAAGAGGAGCAGGCCTCCTGCCTGGGATCCTCCTAGGTCACTCCTGGTCGTCATCAGCGGGCAGCACGTAGTAGTAGGCACCTCCGGTGTAGTAGGGGTCGTCGTCGACGGTGGCGTCTGGCTCCTGGACTCCAGCATCTGGTTGCGACAACCAGGTAGAAGGGAAAGGGGAAAAGAGGGAGAAAAGCAACCGTGAGTACTCATCCAAAGTACTCGCAAGCAAGGAGCTACACTACATATG
>NC_041385.1:744183576-744183853 GCF_002162155.2 Triticum dicoccoides | reverse complement strand
GGGGTTTTCATGCGGAGCGACGGGGATGGCCGCCGCGGGGTGGAGGCGGGTCCGGCGTGGTGGCCCCGGCGACGGTGCCGTGCGGCGAGGGCGAGGCGGAGTTGGGCGGCGTGATTCCCCCCGATCCAGATCGGGGGAGGGAGAGGCGATGGGGCGAGGAGGGGATAGGGTTTCGGGGGTGGGGGTCTCCCTGCGGTGGGTGGATGGATAAGGGAGGCCCGGCTGGGCCGTGGGGCGGCTGGGCCGGCCTGCTGGGCCGAAGCCCAGTGGGGGGGGG
>NC_041385.1:744177462-744180465 GCF_002162155.2 Triticum dicoccoides | reverse complement strand
ACAGGCTAGGAATGGCGTGATCGGGTACAAACTCGTACTTATAGAAGCTTACTGAAGAGTTGTTGAACCGTAGAGCGGACTCGGTTCAGTTATCGGTGTCTTTGAGTGTTTAATAACTCAGAGCCCGTGAAAAATTGGAATCAGTGGTAAGGTAGCACTTGATGAAGAACTCATAAGAAGTTAAGCAGTACCATGATAATCTCGAGATACCAGGGGGTTAATACTCGACACAAGATCAAAGTAAAGGTTGGACCGGTGTACTGATCCATAGAAGACAATTGTTTTAACTTGTCCGAGAAATGAGATCAAAGAAGAACAATCATGGTCGGAACCACGATTGCAAAAGGCCAGATCCTAGATATAAGATGAACTTATACCAAAGGAATAATTAATTTAATAGAAGCTTTAATGATAAGATCTACATCGTGTCCATGGGCATGAACACAAGTTCAAGGTTGACTCCCACTTCTTCAATGTATAACCTTCCATTCACTTCTCACGTTCGATGAAGTTGCAGTGTTGAAAATTTTATCTGGCGAGGCACCAGAAGAGTATGATTCGTGGAAACTTTCGGGTTCACACGGTTTAGTGAAGGCATATGTTCTACCCATAGGGGCTCCTTGGAATCATATACCAGAATCTTTAGGAATAATTAACTCAAGTTCGAAGGCAGAGCATGATTGAGAAAGCAGAGGATACAATTTACCAAAGGCCTTATGTATCAGAGGAAAAGGCTCACAAGGTTATTGAATATGAAAGGCGTTGTCAGATAAAATCCAACAAAGGATCTGGTGATCCACAAGGGATCTGACGTGAGCATCTGTTCTCATCTAGAGGAAGAAGGATGCAAGGAGATCAAAATATAGAAACAACTGACTAACTCAATTGTCAAATGCAAATGAATTATGATTCCCAAATCAAGGGGTCAGAAGCAATGCTCTGATTAGGGATGGATAAGTTGAATAGCCTTAGGGTACAATCAACGACACTTGGATTGGTCGAGAACCAATTCCAGTTAAAAGAATGGCAGCTCAGCCGGAAAGGTAATTTATAAGGATCAATGATGATTGCGGGTATTCGCAAACATATTGAGTCAACAGACTCAAAATGATAATGACAAGGAATGTCAATATGACTACGAGACTTATGGGATTAACCATAATGCAAGCAAGCAAGAATTTCAAGAGCCAAAGGCTCCAGAGGATTCTCGGAAGATCGAATAGTATTTTGAAGAATTTTGTGTAACACATGAACAACAGGGGATGAGCGGATACTCGACAAGTGCGAGTATTTATTTGAGGGGGTATTCATGTAGTAAGGAACTGCTAGGCAGTAGGCACAAAGTATTCTCGGATCAATAGAGAAAACTTCGGGGTATCTTGTAATAACAAGATCACTGGGGGATGATCGTATGAATGGCAAGTGTAAGTAGTTATCCATACGGATTTATCGGTGGCCAGGAATAGCAAAAGTGATGGGCACAAAGTCTCGAGAGAATATCAAAGAGTATCTCCGAATTCTTCTGATTAGTAGACGATCATCTGAAGTGAGGGGCTCTCCGGGAGAAAGTACTCGCGAGAACCTAAAGTTAGTTTTGTTATTAGCAAAATCGTTTAACCCGAATAGAAGAGAGTTCAGAATCCCAGAGTAAAGATCGAGGAGTAAAAGATCCTAATACCACCCAATGGCGACGTGGGCCCATGGGCCGCACAGCCATGTTAGTAAAAGTTTTGTAAAGTCTATACTCGACTTCGGCCAAGGAGTTGGAAGGGGGATTCCTACAGGCAGTTGGCTCTGATACCAACTTGTGACGCCCCCGATTTAATCGTACACTAATCATGAAATGTGTACGATCAAGATCAGGGACTCACGGGAAGATATCACAACACAACTCTACAAATAAAATAAGTCATACAAGCATCATAATACAAGCCAGGGGCCTCGAGGGCTCGAATACAAGTGCTCGATCATAGACGAGTCAGCGGAAGCAACAATATCTGAGTACAGACATAAGTTAAACAGGGTGCCATAAGATGGCTAGCACAAACTGGGATACAGATCGAAAGAGGAGCAGGCCTCCTGCCTGGGATCCTCCTAGGTCACTCCTGGTCGTCATCAGCGGGCAGCACGTAGTAGTAGGCACCTCCGGTGTAGTAGGGGTCGTCGTCGACGGTGGCGTCTGGCTCCTGGACTCCAGCATCTGGTTGCGACAACCAGGTAGAAGGGAAAGGGGAAAAGAGGGAGAAAAGCAACCGTGAGTACTCATCCAAAGTACTCGCAAGCAAGGAGCTACACTACATATGCATGGGTATATGTGTAAGGAGGCTATATCGGTGGACTGAACTGCAGAATGCCAGAATAAGAGGGGGATAGCTAATCCTGTCGAAGACTACGCTTCTGGTAGCCTCCGTCTTGCAGCATATAGAAGAGAGTAGATTGTAGTCCTCCAAGTAGCATCTCCAAGTAGCATCTCCAAGCAGCATCTCCAATAGCATCGCATAGCATAATCCTACCCGGCGATCCTCTCCTCGTCGCCCTGCGGAAAATCGATCACCGGGTTGTCTGTGGAACTTGGAAGGGTGTGTTTTATTAAGTATCCGGTTCTAGTTGTCATAAGGTCAAGGTACAACTCCAAGTCGTCCTGTTACCGAAGATCACGGCTATTCGAATAGATTAACTTCCCTGCAGGGGTGCACCACATAACCCAACACGCTCGATCCCATTTGGCCGGACACACTTTCCTGGGTCATGCCCGGCCTCGGAAGATCAACACGTCGCAGCCCCACCTAGGCAAAACAGAGAGGCCAGCACGCCGGTCTAAACCTAAGCGCACAGGGGTCTGGGCCCATCGCCCATAGCACACCTGCACGTTGCGAGGGCGGCCGGAAGCAGAACTAGCCCCCTTAATACAAGAGCAGGCTTACATTCCAATCCGGCGCGCGCCGCTCCGTCGCTGACGTCTGAAGTGCTTCGGCTGATACCACGACGTCGGGATACCCATAA
>NC_041385.1:744149964-744174931 GCF_002162155.2 Triticum dicoccoides | reverse complement strand
GGGGGGGGGCTTCTCTCTTGTTCCTCCCTCTTTTTTTTTGTTTCCTGTTTTGTTCCTTTTCCTTTTATTTATTCTCTTTTACTGTTTTAATTCAACTTATGGCATATAAGTATTTTATAAATTTGTGTTTTCTTTATTATAATTACCTATGTAATATTTGGCACTAACCGAACATTTTGTTTTGATGTGTGGAAATGTTTGATGTTTGACAATATTTAAATTTTGAATTTGAAAGTTTCGAACCGACGCGAGAATATTCGCCGTAACCGAGGTGACGTGTCCTCATTAACGCGGGATTACTGTAGCGTAATCACCCGGGTGTCACAACCGAGAAGTATCCCGATTATTGTCACTTCGGGGTTGTCGGATCATAACACATAATAGGTGACTATAGACTTGCAAGATAGGATCAAGAACACACATATATTCAAGAAAACATAATAGGTTCAGATCTGAAATCATGGCACTCGGGCCCTACTGACAAGCATTAAGCATAGCAAAGTCATAGCAACATCAATCTCAGAACATAGTGGGTACTAGGGATCGGACCCTAACAAAACTAACTTGATTACATGGTAAATCTCATCCAACCCATCACCGTTCAGCAAGCCTAGGATGGAATTACTCACGCACGGCGGTGAGCATCATGAAATTGGTGATGGAGGATGGTTGATGATGACGATGGTGACGAATCCCCCTCTCCGGAGCCCCGAATGGACTCCAGATCAGCCCTGCCGAGAGAGATTAGGGCTTGGCGGCGGCTCCGTGTCGTAAAATGCAATGAAACTTTCTCCCTGATTTTTTTCTCCGTGAGACGGAATATATGGAGTTGGAGTTGAGGTCGGTGGAGGTCCAGGGGGCCCACGAGATAGGGGGGCGCGCCCTACAGGGGGCGCGCCCCCTGTCTCGTGGACAGGCCCTGGGCTCGCTGGTGTATTTCTTTCGCCTAGAAATTCTTATTAATTCCAAAAAGTGCCTCCGTGGATTTTCAGGACATTCCGAGAACTTTTCTTTTCTACACATAAAACAACATCATGGTAGTTCTACTGAAAACAGCGTCAGTCCGGGTTAGTTTCATTCAAATCATGCAAGTTAGAGTCCAAAACAAGGGAAAAAGTGTTTGGAAAAGTAGATACATTGGAGACGTATCAAGGGGAAGCAGATCCGAGGCGGCGAAGGACAGCGTAGCAGGAACAGCTCCGGTGCGGTGGAGGGTGGCGAAGCTGGAGCGGTAGGGTGAGGCGCAGGACGGCGTGGTTGAACTGGCTCGGGTACGGACGGCTCAGTCTCGTCTTTAACTACTAGCCATGGAGGGCGTTGCGGTTGAGGTTGCCGTGGACGACGACGTCGGGGTATCGGCTCCGGCGTGATGGAGGAGGGCGGCGGTTGATGGGTGGGATGGGGTGGCGGACGGAGGACGCCGGGGTTTCACGGCTGGTGGAGAGGTAGTTTTGGTGCCCACTGAGTACGAATGGGGAATCAGACGGGTGGGGGGAACCATGTTTCGGTCTGGGACGTGCTTGTTTTTGGCTTTTTTGAACAGAAGATGGGACGCACTTGTTTGAAATTTGGGGAAAGTACAAACTTTGCCCCCCTCTTAAATTTCGGACCTACTACGAGCGGGGGTAGGATGGTAATCCCAGGTGTCCCAAATAGTGGGCGGGAGCGATTTCGGCCGCGCGCATGTGTGCTTAGGCGGCCATTGTGTATGAATGTTTTTCGGAGGCGGTTGTGTGGCGTCTAGATGAAGCTACAAACCTACCCCGGTTTAGACCTTTGGAGGTCGGGCCGGTAGCTTTCACGGGTCGGATTTATTAGAAAAATAATTTCCTTGTACTACCAAACATTGGTCTCACGCGGTTTCGGGCGAGTAGAGGCTCTTTTGGCGCTTCGTTTGAAATTTTGAAACACAAGCATTCACGTTTAGAGTACTCTTGAACTATGAGGATTGACCTAAATAGACAACGTTATATTTGACCTTGTATGTTTGAAAACTTCATTAAATTATCCGCTTCTTTTTGAAATTTTGACACTTGAAAATCCTATACCTACGATTATTTTGGAATGGAGGAGCTAAATTTAAATCTATTTTGTACAGGACTACATATGCTATTGTGTACAAAATCAGAGCAAAGATTGGTGCCCCCATAATTTAGGTATGGTTTACAAATGCCATGATATCAAATTCAAATAATTGAATGGACTTCATGTTGAATTTGATTTCTTTTAAACCACCTTAAGTTGAATTCAAATGTATGCTAGTTAATAGGTAGCTATTTATAATGTCCATTGTGTAACTTTCGTATGTATAATGTGCTTTACACACACAACGTGAACTATACTCACGTTTATATTCGATTACTAAAGCGATGCATTGTTTGGAGTTCAAAATACTAACTATGTGGATCAATTGTGTCGAATAATAACATAGACATGCTCAAATTCGATAGAATCTAGATGTCTGATGGATCAATGACCGCTCCTTACACGAATTGCAAATATCATGATCCCATCCTAATATTTGGATACAATTTATATCTTTAATCAATGTGTAGAGCAGTCTTTTACATGTAGTTTCACTCTCCATCCATGGTCTCTCACACATGCTCACACACTCTCTCCCAAGGTGTCTTTCTCGCACACATGCTCTAGATATAACCCTCCCTCCCTCTCGTAACCATTTACAACTGTTTTCACTAACCTTTATCACAAGCACTCTTCCTCTCGCAAACATACACACACACAATCCTCATCAACCCTTTCTATATACATGGACCCGCCTACGCGTCTCATGTACGCACATTATCTTTACGCCTGTCTCTCACGCATTGTCTCACACCTCTCTTCCTAATCGACGAGTATGATTCTAGCAGAGCATTCTGTAGGATGCCTGAGGGAGTCCCGGATTAGGGGGTGTCCGGATGGCCGGACTATAACCTTTAGCCGGACTCCTGGACTATGAAGATACAAGATTTAAGACTTCGTCCCGTGTCCGGATGTGACTTTCCTTGACGTGGAAGGCAATCTTGGCTATACGGATATGTAGATCTCCTCCCATTGTAACCGACTCTGTGTAACCCTAGCCCTCTCCAGTGTCTATATAAACCGGAGGGTTTTAGTCCGTAGGACGAACAACAATCATACCATAGGCTAGCTTCTAGGGTTTAGCCTCTCTGATCTCGTGGTAGATCTACTCTTGTACTTCCCATATCATCAATATTAATCAAGCAGGAGTAGGGTTTTACCTCCATCGAGAGGGCCCGAACCTGGGTAAAAACATCGTGTCCCTTGTCTCCTGTTACCATCCGCCTAGACGCACAGTTCGGGACCCCCTACCCGAGATCCGCCGGTTTTGACACCGACATTGGTGCTTTCATTGAGAGTTCCTCTGTGTCATCATCTTTAGGCCCGATGGCTCCTCCGATCATCAACAACGATGCGGTCTAGGGTGAGACTTTTCTCCCCGGGCAGATCTTCATATTCGGCGGCTTTGCACTGTGGGCCAATTTGCTTGGCCATCTGGAGCAGATCGAAAGCTACGCCCCTGGCCATCTGGTCAGATTTGGAAGTTTGAACTACACGGCTGACGTCCGCGGAGACTTGATCTTCGACGGGTTCGAGCCACAACCGAGCTCGACGCACTATTACGATGGGCATGATCTAGCTCTGCCACCAAACAGTGCCTAGGGGGCCGCACTAGTGTCCGCTCCAACCCTTAGCTCGGAGCCAATTGCGCCGATCGAGGACGGGTGGTTGGACACCGCCTCGGGGGCTGCAATCTCTACGGCGATCGAGCCGAATACCAGCCTTGTCCTTTGCGAAGCTCGTGACTCCAAGGTGCCAGACTCTTTTTCGGACTCCGAACCTTACGCGCCCCTGCCGATCGAACCCGATTGGGTGCCGATCGAACCCGATTGGGCGCCGATCATGGAGTTCGCCGCCGCGGACATCTTTCAGCACTCACCCTTCAGCGACATTCTGAATTCACTAAAGTCTCTCTCTTTATCAGGAGAGCGCTGGCCGGACTACGGTCAGCAAGGATGGGATGCGGATGATGAAGAAATTCAAAGCCCACCCACCACCCACTTCGTAGCCACTGTCGATGATTTAACCGACTTGCTCGACTTCGACTCTGAAGACATCGACGGTATGGACGACGATGTAGGAGACGAACAGGAACCAACACCTATAGGGCACTGGAAAACCACCTCATCTCACGATGTATACATGGTGGACACACCTAAAGGAAACGACAACGAGGAACAAAGGGACGCAACGAGGGATCGTTCCCTCGAAAAGCAGTCAAAGCGGCAGCGTAAGCACCAATCCAAACCCCACCTCGACAAAGACAGCAGCCATACAGACCCAGCCATAGAGCAGGGCAAACCGGCGGATGACGAACATGCCATCGAGCAACCGTCCGAACATGGCAACTTGGGTAAACAAACCAAACAACCCGTCCCCAGCAAAGATAATAGTCCGGACGACCTCACGCCGGACAAATTGCTGGAGCAGAAGAACCTCCACAAAAGGCTCGTCGCCACTACGCGTAGCCTGAAAAAGCAGAAGCGGAAGCTCAAAACAGCGGAAGATGCACTCAGAATTAGATGGGGCAAAGTACTCAACACCGCAGACAAATACGGCGGCAGTCGCCACACAAAGGGCTATCCGAAGCGAAAATTACTGCCGGAGTTTGATGAGGAGGCCTTAGAGGCCCCTCAATAGAATGACAAGCAAGTTGCCACTCCTGTGAAGAAGCCCAAAGCTGGACCAAAGCCTGAAACTGAGTGCTTACACTGCAAAGGAAATGATCACTGGAAGCGGAAATGCCCTGAATATTTGGTGGATAAGAAGGATGGCAAAGTGAACAAGGGTATATTTGATATACAAGTTATTGATGTGTACCTTACTAGTGTTTATAGTAGCCCCTGAGTATTTGATACTTGTTCAGTTGATATGATTAGTAACTTGAAACAGGAGTTACAGGATAAACAGAGACTAGTTGAGGGTGAAGTGACGATGTATGTTGGAATTGGTTTCAAGATTGATAAGATCATCATCGTACACTCCCTATATTTTCGAGATTAGTGTTGAACCTAAATAAATGTTATTTGGTGTTTGCGTTGAGCCTAAATATGATTAGATCATGTTTATTGCGATACGATTATTCATCTAAGACAGAGAATAAATTGTTATTCTGTTTACATTAATAAAACCTTCTATGGTCATACACCCAATGTTGATGGTTTATTGAATCTTGATCATAGTAATACACATATTCATAATATTGATGCCAAAAGAAGCAAATTTAATAATGATAGTGCAAATTATTTGTGGCACTGCCATTTGGGTCATACCGGTGTAAAGCGCATGGAGAAACTCCATAAAGATGGATTTTTGGAATCACTTGATTATGAATCATTTGATGCTTCCGAACCGTGCCTTTTGGGCAAGATGACTAAAACTCCGTTCTTCGGAACAATGGAACGAGCTACTGATTTATTGGAAATAATAAATACCGATGTATGCGATCCAATGAGTGTTGATGCTCGTGGCGAGTATCGTTATTTCTGACCTTCACAGATGATTTGAGCAGATATGGGTATATCTACTTAATAAAACACAAGTCTGAAACATTTGAAATGTTCAAAGAAATTCAGAGTGAAGTGAAGAATCATCATAACAAGAAAATAAAGTTTCTACGATCTGATCGTGGAGAACAATATTTGAGTTACGAGTTTGGCCTTCATATAAAACAATGTGGAATAGTTTCACAGCTCACGCCACCTGGAACACCACAGCGTTATGGTGTGTCCGAACGTCGTAACCGCACTTTATTGGATATGGTGCGATCTATGATGTCTCCTATCGATTTACCACTATCATTATGGGGTTATGCATTAGAGACAGCTGCATTCACTTTAAATAGGGCACCATCAAAATCCATTGAGACGACGCCTTATGAACTGTGGTTTGGCAAGAAACCAAAGTTGTTGTTTCTTAAAGTTTGTGGCTGCGATGCTTATGTGAAAAAGTTTCAACCTAATAAGCTCGAACCCAAATCGGAGAAGTGCGTCTTCATAGAATACCCAAAGGTAACTATTGGGTACACCTTCTATCACAGATCCGAAGGCAAGTTATTCATTGCTAAGATGGATCCTTTCTAGAGAAGAAGTTTCTCTCGAAAGAAGTGAGTGGGAGGAAAGTAGAACTTGATGAGGTAATTGTGCCTTCTCCCTTATTGGAAAGTAGTTCATCACAAGAATCAGTTCCAGTGATTCCTACACCAATTAGTGAGGAAGTTAATGATGATGATCATGAAACTTCAGATCAAGTTGCTACCAAACCTCGTAGGTCTTCCAGAGTAAGATCCGCACCAGAGTGGTACGGTAATCATGTTCTCGAAGTCATGTTACTAGACCATGATGAACCTACGAACTATGAGGAAGTGATGGTGAGCCCAGATTCCGCAAAATGGCTTGAGGCCATGAAATCTGAGATGGGATCCATGTATGAGAACAAAGTGTGGACTTTGGTTGACTTGCCCGATGATCGGCAAGCCATAGAAAATAAATGGATCTTCAAGAGGAAGACAGACACTGATAGTAGTGTTACTATCTACAAAGCTCGACTTGTCACAAAAAGGTTTTTCGACAAGTTCAAGGTGTTGAATACAATGAGATTTTCTCACTTGTATCGATGCTTAAAGTCTGTCCGAATCATGTTAGCAATTGCCACATTTTATGAAATCTGGCAAATGGATGTCAAAACTACATTCCTTAATGGATTTTTAGAAGAGTTGTATATGATGCAACCAGAAGGTTTTGTTAATCCTAAAGGTGCTAACAAAATGTAGCAAACCATCAATGGACTGGTGCAAGCATCTCGGAGTTGGAATATACGCTTTGATGAGTTGATCAAAACATATGGTTTTATACAGACTTTTGGAAAGACCTGTATTTACAAGAAAGTGAGTGGGAGCACTACAGCCTTTCTGATAAGTATATGTGAATGACATATTGTTGATCGGAAATGATGTAGAATTTTTGGAAAGCATAAAGGAGTATTTGGAAGGAGTTTTTCAAAGAAAGACCTCAGTAAAGCTACTTACATATTGAGCATAAAGATCTATTGAGATAGATCAAGACGCTTGATAAGATTTTCAATTAGTACATACCTTGACAAGATTTTGAAGTAGTTCAAAATGGAATAGTCAAAGAAAGAGTTCTTGCCTGTGATGCAAAGGTATAAAGTTGAGTAAGACTCAAAACCCGACCATGGCAGAAAATAGAAAGAGAATGAAAAGTCATTCCCTATGCCTCAGTCATAGGTTCTATAAAGTATGTTATGTTGTGTACCGGACCTATTGTATACCTTGCTCTGAATTTGGCAAAGGAATACAATTTTTATCTAAGAGTAGATCACTGGACAGCGGTCAAGAATATCCTTAGTGAGGACTAGGAGATGATTCTCGATTATGGAGGTGATAAAAGAGTTCGTCGTAAAGAGTTACATCGATGCAAGCTTTTACACCGATCCAGATGACTCTAAGTCTCAATCTGGATACATATTGAAAGTGGGAGCAATTAGCTAGAGTAGCTCCGTGCAAAGCATTGTAAACATAGAATATTTGCAAAATACATACGGCTCTGAATGTGAAAGACCCGTTGACTAAACTTCTCTCACGAGCAAAACATGATCATACCTTAGCATTCTTTGGGTGTTAATCACATAGCGATGTGAACTGGAGTATTGACTCTAGTAAACCCTTTGAGTGTTGGTCACATGACGATGTGAACTATGGGTGTTAATCACGTACAGATGTGAATATTGGTGTTGAATCACATGGTGATGTGAACTAGATTATTGACTCTAGTGTAAGTGGGAGACTGAAGGAAATATGCCCTAGAGGCAATAATAAAGTTATTATTTATTTCCTTATATCATGATAAATGTTTATTATTCATGCTAGAATGCTATTATCCGGAAACATAATACCTGTGTGAATACATAGACAAACAGATTGTCACTAGTATGCCTCTACTTGACTAGCTCGTTGATCAAAGATGGTTATGTTCCCTAGCCATAGACATGAGTTGTCATTTGATTAACGGGCTCACATCATTAGGAGAATGATGTGATTGACATGACCCATTCCGTTAGCTTAGCACACGATCGTTTAGTATATTGCTATTGCTTTCTTCATGACTTATACATGTTCCTATGACTATGAGATTATGCAACTCCCGTTTACCAGAGGAACACTTTGTGTGCTACCAAACGTCACAACGTAACCGGGTGATTATATAGGTGCTCTACAGGTGTCTCCAAAGGTACTTGTTGGGTTGGCGTATTTCGAGATTAGGATTTGTCACTCCGATTGTCGGAGAGGTATCTCTGGGCCCACTCAGTAATGCTCATCACTATATGCCTTGCAAGCATTGTAACTAATGAGTTAGTTGCGGGATGATGTATTACGGAACGAGTAAAAAGACTTGCCTGTAACGAGATTGAACTAGGTATTGAGATACCGACGATCGAATCTCGGGCAAGTAACATACCGATGACAAAGGAAACAACGTATGTTGTTATGCGTCTGACCGATAAAGATCTTCGTAGAATATGTGGGAGCCAATATGAGCATCCAGGTTCCGCTATTGGTTATTGACCGGAGACGTGTCTCGGTCATGTCTACATTATTCTCGAACCCATAGGGTCCGCACGCTTAAGGTTTCGATGACAGTTATATTATGAGTTTATGAGTTTTGATGTACCGAAGGAGTTCAGAGTTCCGGATGAGATCGGGGACATGACGAGGAGTCTCGAAATGGTCGAGACGTAAAGATCGATATATTGGACGACTATATTCGGAGTTCGGAAAGGTTCCGAGTGATTCGGGTATTTTTCGGAGTACCGGAGAGTTACGGGAATTCGCCGGGGAGTATATGGGCCTTATTGGGCCATACGGGAATAGAGGAGAGAGGCCAAAAGGAAGGAGGCCTGCGCCCCCCTCTGGTCCGAATTGGACAAGGGGCGCAGCCCCCTTTTCCTTCTTCCTCTCCCCCTCTTTCCCCTTCTCCTACTCCAACAAGGAAGGAGGGAGTCCTACTCCCGGTGGGAGTAGGACTCCCCTTGGCGCGCCTCCTCCCTAGGCCGGCCGCCTCCCCCCCTTGCTCCTTTATATATGGGGGCACGGGGGCACCCCATAGACACAACAACAATTGATCCCTTGGATCTCTTAGCCGTGTGCGGTGCCCCCCTCCACCATAGTCCACCTCGATAATATTGTAGCGGTGCTTAGGCGAAGCCCTGCGATGGTAGAACATCAAGATTGTCACCACACCGTCGTGCTGATGGAACTCTCCCTCGACACTCGGCTGGATCGGAGTTCGAGGGATGTCATCGAGCTGAACGTGTGCTAGAACTCGGAGGTGCCGTAGTTTTGGTGCTTGATCGGTCGGGCCGTGAAGACGTACGACTACATCAACCGTGTTGAGCTAATGCTTCCGCTTACGGTATACAAGGGTATGTAGACAACACTCTCCCCTCTCGTTGCTATGCATCACCATGATCTTGCGTGTGCGTAGAATTTTTTTTGAAATTACTACGTTCCCCAACAGCATACGACGGAACAACAGATCCTAGAGTCTGGATTGAGGATTATATCCTCCACATACACATGGCTAGAGGAGATGACCTCCACGCCATAAAATACTTACCCCTCAAGCTCAAAGGGCCAGCCCGGCATTGGCTTAAAAGCCTTCCCGAAAACACCATCGGAAGTTGGGAAGAGCTCGAGGACGCTTTTCGGGCAAATTTTCAAGGGACCTATGTCCGACCTCCGGATGCAGATGATCTAAGTCATATAACTCAACAACCCGGAGAGTCAGCCCGGAAACTCTGGAACAGATTTCTCACTAAAAAGAACCAGATAGTCGACTGTCCGGATGCCGAAGCCTTAGCAACTTTCAAACACGGTGTTCGAGACGAATGGCTCGCCAAACACCTCGGCCAAGAACAATGGCCGCATTAACAAGCCTCATGACCCGCTTTTGCGCAGGAGAGGATAGCTGGTTGGCAAGAAGCAGTACCAGCGACCCAAGTACATCCGAAGTTAGGGATGGAAACAGGAAACCGCGACGCAACAAGGACCAGCGCCTGACCAAGGGAAATAGCCCGAAGAGCACGACAGTCAACGCCGGATTCAAAAGCTCTCGGCAGAATCAGAAAAAGTGGCCCCTCAAAGATAACAGGGACGAGCTATCTAACCTAAACAAAATCTTGGACAAAACATGCCAAATCCATAGTACTCCCGGGAAGCCTGCAAACCATACCCACAGAGATTGTTGGGTCTTCAAGCAATCCGGCAAACTCAACGCCGAACACAAGGGGCTCGACATACCAAGCGAGGACGATGACAAACCCCACAAGCAGAGCACCGGAGAACAAAAGAAATTCCCACAAGAAGTCAAAACAGTAAACTCACTTCACGTGAAAAAGGGAAAAACAGAGTGGCGCCTATAGAGATACGCGCCATACGGCCTGTCCTAGAGGAGTCCCGCCACTGGTTGCTAAAACCAATCACCTTCAACCATCGGGATTACTCTAGAAGTATCCGGAACGCAGGCTGGACTTCCTTGATATTAGATCTGATAATGGACGGCGGTAGTGGTCTAAACCTGCTATACCAGGACACCATCCGCAAAATGGGGATAAACCCAACAAAAATACGCCATGGCAACACTTCCTTTCAAGGGGTAACACCAGACCCAGATACCCATTGTACGGGTTCTCTCCTGCTAGAAGTTATGTTCGGCTTCCCCGACAACTTCCGCCCCGAAAAGCTAACCTTCCACATCGCCCCATTTACAAGTAGCTATCAAGCACTACTAGGACGCGAAGCTTTCGTCCGCTTTAACGCAATACCGCATTATGCATCCCTTACGCTTAAAATGCCTGGTCCATGTGGCATTATCTCATTAAAGGGAAATATCGAGTGTTCCTCGAGCGCGGAAGACTGTGCGGCTGCCTTGACAGCCACACACTAAACCAGCTTCACCAATTAAAGCACCTAGACAGGTCGTTCAGACCCCGGACATGGCTAGACGACTCCGGCGTAAACATACAAGGGCTTACTAGCCGCACACCCCCGTACAAGGGGCTCCGAGCGTATACAACAAGAGACAATAAAGCTCAATTCTACCCATTCTCTAAATTATACTTTGTTTATTTAATATAACATATATTTTCGCACGATCTTTTTCAACTAAGTTCCTCTCTTTTACAGATGAACACCATGCTACACCCGTCCAGGATACGGCACAACGGAGACACGTGCAGTAGGGACCCGTTCTAAGGATTATTTTCAGATTAAGACCCTGCGTAAACCTTTTTTACTGTCTCTTGTTGATACACATCCCCCAGTTTCTTGTTATAACCGCGGAGGAGGCTAGCGTCTTGGCATGTGGCCACGTCAGAATTTTGCGCGTACCTGGACATGAGGGGCTTCTTACCAAGGGCGTTGTTCAACCCATTTTCATAAAGACCGAACACCTTAGGGAGTGTTCGGCGTGGCGAGTTTGGCCTTATATGCATCAGCTCCGAATCATGTCTTTGGTCAAATGTTGGGTTTGCCCGGCTCCTGTGTTTTGCTGCCTTACGTTCCGCTCTATCGGCTAAGGCGGCACCAGGAGAACTACTGCGATTGTGCCCCGGTTCGGCCAGGCGAGCACCTCAGTAGAGAAAGCCGAAAACTGACTGTCATGATATAGCGTGAGACTGCTCAACCACTCAATGACCTGCCGAAATCTTTAGGATTCCTCCGCATTAACGAAGGGCCGTTTCCCGGCCAGGCACACACGCGCCCTGAATTCGGGTGAGCGCGGTGCCCCCAGGGGCTATATAGTAGCCCCACTGTCAAACTCCTATGGCTAAGTGAAAGTGATAAAGCATTATAGTCCGGTTGCCTCGTTCGCTGCGCTACCACCTCCTTAATAGGACCAAGATGTTGGATCAAGTGTGAAAATGCACCTTCTGCAAACACCCCCGCATTATATGCGTGGGGGCTGAAGCCGAAGACTGCCATCTTTCAGGTTATATACAGATATACATTAACAGTCGAACAGGAGGTATTCTAATTCTTGAAGGCACAAGTTTATTCCGTCGAAACATTGTTTTACAATAATACATGTTATTCAAACATAACATCCTTCGAGCACTGCGTCTCTATTAAACGAGCGCCCTGCCGAACTTCTTGAAAATAGTGCTCGGCAGGAACTCGGCTCTCGTCCGAATCTTGGGATGCAACAGCAGTGGCCTTCATCTCCGCCCAGTATGTCTTGACACGGGCAAGAGCCATCTGCGCACCCTCTATGCACACTGACCTCTTCATTGCATTAATATGCGGCACCGCACCAAGGAGCTGTTGCACCAAGCTAAAATAACTCTTCGGCTCGGGCCTTTTCGGCCACAGATGACTCACGACATACTTCATGGCGAGTCCGGATAACCTATTCAGCTCCGCCCATGTGGCCAAATGATCGGTTAATGAAAGTGGGCGCTCTGGATTGTGGAACTGCGACCAAAAAAGCCTTTCCATTTCGTGGTCATTTTGATCGCGGAAGTGTTCGGCCGCGTCTGCAGCACTCGCCGCCAAGTCCAGATAAGTGTTCGCCGCACTCCAATCCGGTCCAATGGAGGATATTTAGGATCCCCAAACTTCATCCCCAGCATAAAGGGCTTTCCAGCTGTGATATCTCCGGCCTGACGTAGCTCCTCCTTCATAGCTCTCATCGCAGAGCGAGTATCCTTGGCCTCGGTAGTGACCTTCTCTAGGTCCCTCTGTGCCACCTAATCTTCTTTTCCAAGAAGCTTGCAGCGGTCGGCAGCATTCTTCAACTTTGCAGCCATCTCGGCCATTTCCTTCTTGCTTTGGCAGTGAGCAGCCTATTCGGCTTTCAGCTCTTCAGCCGCCTTTAAGGGAGCCCCATCGCTTTTTCTGGCATGCTCCTTGGCTCGAGCAAGTTCCGCCCGAAGATTCTCCATGGCAGTGGCACCATCTGCATCAAGCACACATGTTGTAAGGTACGGGCATCAAGCTCCTCTTACCAGGTGTCTTCGGAGAAATTACATACCTTGTGCCTCGTCCAGCCACTTGTTGACAAGCGCGATGTCGGCATCTGCCACGTCAAGTTGCCACTTTAGCTCGGCAAATTCATCAGTCCGGCTAGCCACCGAACAATTCACCACCTACATTGGAAAGGCGACATATTATACCTGGGATTATGATCCTCGGTGCGCTATCATTTTTGACAACGCACAGAGTCTCAGGGGCTACTATCTATAGAGGGCGCATCTTATATATGTGGATCTGTCAAAGGGTACGTCATTTCGCGTACCTCAAAACCTGTCAGTAAACTCCTGACGGCCTCGTACAACCCGCTTTCCGCGGATGAAATCCTTCCAATCACCGTATCCATCAACGCACGGTGTTCTTCTGAGATAGACGCTCGCCCGAGCAGATTCTTCAGCCCCTTTGACCGTGCACCGGATGGTGCCGGACTCGTCCGATGGCCTTTTTCGAAGGCCGGACAT
Organism: Triticum dicoccoides; assembly: GCF_002162155.2. Taxonomy (NCBI): domain Eukaryota; kingdom Viridiplantae; phylum Streptophyta; class Magnoliopsida; order Poales; family Poaceae; genus Triticum; species Triticum dicoccoides. The sequence goes on along the minus strand of NC_041385.1, from coordinate 744,161,338 downwards.
GGAGGGCCTTGGGGGGGACATACCACTGCCTTTCGGCCCTGCCCGATTTGGAGAAGCCCTCCGTGATGACACCTCAGGATCGCCCGCCTCGCAAGGCGGTATGGCAGGGGGAGGCGTTCTCTTCTCCATCATCTCCGGACGAAGATCCCCTGAAGATGAGCTCCGCTGAGAAGGGCTGAGATCCGAACTACAAGGTAAAAACTTCGGTTATCTTCCTCAGAAATAGAATAGGGATGTTTCTCATTTTAAAACCCCTCTTGAGGGAGTCCCGGACTAGGGGGTGTCCGGATAGCCGAACTATCATCATCGGCCGGACTCCAAGACTATGAAGATAGAAGATTGAAGACTTCGTCCCGTGTCCGGATGGGACTTTCCTTGGCGTGGAAGGCAAGCTTGGCGATACGGATATGTAGATCTCCTACCATTGTAACCGACTCTGTGTAACCCTAGCCCTCTCCGGTGTCTATATAAACCGGATGCCTTTACTCCATAGGACGAACAACAATCATACCATAGGCTAGCTTCTAGGGTTTAGCCTCCTTGATCTCGTAGGTAGATCTACTCTTGTAACACACATCATCAATATTCATCAAGCAGGACGTAGGGTTTTACCTCCATCAAGAGGGCCCGAACCTGGGTAAAAACATCGTGTCCCTTGTCTCCTGTTACCATCCGCCTAGACGCACAGTTCAGGACCCCCTACCCGAGATCCGTCGGTTTTGACACCGACATTGGTGCTTTCATTGAGAGTTCCTCTGTATCGTCACCGATTGGCTCGATGGGTTCTTCGATCATCAACAACGACGCAGTCCAGGGTGAGACCTTCCTCCCCGGATAGATCTTCGTATTCGGCGGGTTTGCACTGCGGGCCAATTCGCTTGGCCATCTGGAGCAGATCGAAAGCTACGCCCCTGGCCGTCAGGTCAGATTTGGAAGTTTGAACTTCACGGCTGACATCCACGGGGACTTGATCCTCGATGGATTCAAGCCACAGCCAAGCGTGCCGCACTGTCACGACGAGCATGATTTAGCTCTGCGGCCGGACAGTACCCTGGAGGCCGCACTCGAGCCCGCTCCGATCTTCAATTCGGAGCCGGCTACGCAGATCGAGGATGGGTGGCTTGACACCGCCTCGGGGGCTGCAACCTCTACGGTGATAGAGCCGAACACTGACCTTGTCCCTCACAAAGCTCGCAGCTCCGAGGCGCCGGACTCCTCGCCGGACTCCGAACCTCCCGCGCCCCCTCCGGTCGAATCCGATTGGGCGCCGATCATGGAGTTCACCGCGGCGGACATCTTTCAACACTCACCTTTTGGCGACATCTTGAGTTCGCTAAAGTATCTCTCGTTATCAAGAGAGCCCTGGCCGGACTGCGGCCAGGATGGTTGGGATGCGGACGACGAAGAAATTCAAAGCCCACGCACCACCCACTTGGTAGCCACTGTCGACGATCCAACCGACATGCTAGACTACGACTCCGAAGACATCAACGGTATGGACGACGATGCTGGAGACGACCAAGAACCAACGCCCATCGGGCACCGGGAAGCCACCCCAACTCACGACGTATACATGGTGGATACATCAAAGGGAAGCGACAATGAGGAAAAATGGGACGTGGCGAAGGACAACTCCCCCAACAAACAACCAAAACGACGACGCAAGCGCCGCCCGAAGTCCGGCCTCGATAAAAACGGCACCCATACGGACCGAGCCCTAGAGCAGGGCGAAGCAATGGACGGCGAATATGCCACAAAGCAACCCATCCCCGGCGAAAACAAGAGCCTAGACGATCTCACGCTGAACACATCACCAGAGCATATGAACCTTCATGAACGGCTCATCGCCACTGCAAGAAGTTTGCAGAAGCAAAAGCAAAAGCTCAAAACAGCGGAGGACGCACTCAGAATGAGATGGAGCAAAGTACTCAACACCGCAGATAAATATGGCACTAGCCACCAGACAAAGAGCTACCTGAAGCGCAAGTTGTTGCCCGAATTCGACGAGGAGGCCTTAGAGCCCCCGCAGTCAAAAAAGGAAGAAGCCGCCTGGTCGGATAGACGACCAGATGACAGGCCAAGAGCAGCAAGGGGCGCCGCACACAAGCCGGCACACGATTAGCATAAAGATCCTCGGAAAAAGGATGACCCAATCAGGTCTATCTATGGGCCAAAAAAGAAGACTCCAGGAAGCAACATAACCCGCCGAGCATTTGAAGACAACGGCACACCTAAATACAGGGGCACCAGACACCCACTATGTTTCACCGACGAGGTACTGGATCATGGATTTCCAGCGGGATTCAAACCCGTAAACATAGAGGCATATGACGGAACAACAGACCCCGGAGTCTGGATTGAGGATTATATCCTACACATACATATGGCCATAGGAGATGATCTCCACGCCATAAAATACCTACCCCTCAAGCTCAAAGGGCCAGCTCGGCATTGGCTCAAAAGCCTCCCAGAAAACACCACTGGAAGTTGGGAAGAGCTTGAGGACGCGTTTCGAGCAAACTTTCAGGGGACTTATGTCCGCCCTTCGGATGCAGACGATTTAAGTCACATAACTCAACAGCCCGGAGAGTCAGCACGCAAATTCTGGAACATGTTCCTCACTAAAAAGAACCAAATAGTCGACTGTCCGGACGCTGAAGCTTTAGCAGCCTTTAAACATAATGTCCGAGACGAATGGCTCGCCAGACACCTTGGCCAGGAAAAACCAAGAACAATGGCCGCACTAACAAGCCTCATGACCCGGTTTTGCGCGGGGGAAGACAGCTGGCTGGCTAGATGCAGCACCAGCGCCCCGAGTACATCCGAAGTAAGGGATGGAAATGGGAAATCACGACGCAGAAAAGATCAGCGCCGGAATAAGGAAAATGGCCCAAAGAGTACGGCGGTCAACACCGGATTCAAAAGCTCTCGGCCGAATAAAGAAACACTGCCCCTCAAGGACAACAGTGACGAGCTATCCAACCTAAACAAAATTCTGGACATGCTATGTCAAATACATACTACCTCCGGGAAGCCTGCAAACCATACCCATAGAGATTGTTGGGTGTTCAAACAGTCTGGCCGACTTAACGCTGAACGCAAGGGGCTCGACACACCAAGCGAAAGCGACGAACCCCACAAGCAGCACTCCGGAGAACAGAAGACTTTCCCACTAGAAGTCAAAACAGTGAACTCACTTCATGTGATAACACAAAAATATAGTGCGGCACCGGCAATACCAGGACACCATTCGCATAATGGGGATAGGCCCTACGAAAATTCGCCATAGCAGCACCTCCTTCAAAGGAGTGACGCCAGGCCTTTAAGCCAATTGTACATGCTCTGTACCACTAGAGGTTGTGTTCGGTTCGACCGACAACCTCCGTCACGAAAAGCTCCATATCGCCCCATTTCACTGTGGCCCTCGAGCACTATGGGGATGCAAAGCTTTCGTCCGCTTTAATGCAATACCACATTACGCGTATCTTACGCTTAAAATGCCCGGTCCACGCGGCATAATCTCATTAAAAGAGTAACTCCTAGTGTTCCTCGACCACAGAGAACGTGAGGCTGCTTTGACAGCCACACACTAAATCCGACCTTGCAGGTCAAGGCCCCTTAAAACAGGTCATTCAGACCTCGGACACGGTTAGGCGAGTCCGGCGTAAATAAACAAGGGGCTTCCCAGCCGCATACCTCCTTTATAAGGGGCCGCACGTATAAATGATGAGAGCCAATAAAGCTCAACTTTCTTCATCGTCCAAATTATACTTTATTTTAAATACAACTTTTGCACGATATTTCTTGGAAACTAAGTCCTTCTCTCTTACAGATGAAGCACATGCTACACCCGTCCAGGATACAGCACAACGGAGACACAGGCACAGACATGCAGCAGGGACCCGTTGCAAGGATTCTCTTCAGATTAAGACCCTCCATAAACCTTTCTTACTGTCTCTTATTGATACACATCCCCCGGTTCCCTACCATAGCCGAGGAGGAGGCTGGCGTTTTGGCATCGGCCGCGTCAGAAGTTCCCGCCTGTACCTGGACGCTAGGGGCTTAGGGCATTGTTCTGCCCGGTATCATAAAGACCGAACACCTCAGGGAGTGTTCGACGTCTCGAGTTAGGCCTTATATGCATCAGCTCCGAATCATGTCTTTGGTCAAATGTTGGGTTTGCCCAGCTCCTGTGTTTTGCTACCTTATGTTCCGCTACATCGGCTAACGCGGCACCAGGAGAATTACTGCGATTGTGCCCCGGTTCGGCCGGACGAGCACCTCAGTAGAGAAAGCCGAAAACTAACTGTCATGATATAGCGAGAGACTGGTCAACCACTCGATCGAATGTTTAGAATTCCTCCGCTTTGACGAAGGACCACTTCCCGGTCAGGCACATACGCGCCCCGAGTTCGGCGAAACACGGTGCCGCTAGGGGCTATATAGTAGCCCCACATTCGAGCTCCTATGGCTAAGTGAAAGTGATAAAGCATTATAGTCCGGTTGCCTAGTTTGCTACGCTATCACCTCCTTAAAAGGACCAAGACGTTGCATTAAGTGTGAAAAAGCGCTTTTCTTTTTGCAAACACCCCCGCACCATGTGCGTGGGGGCTGAAGACAAAGACTGCCATCTTTCAGATTATACATACATATACGACCGCACAGGAGATAGTTCAATACTTGAACACACAAGTATAAAAAGCTATTGCATTATAAACATGATCTCAGAAATCATACATGTCATTTAAAAATAACATCCTTCGAGCACTGCGACTCCATTAAACGAGCGCACTGCAGGACTTCCTCAAAATAGTGCTCGGTGGGGAATCGGCTTTGGTCCGAACTCCGGGATGCAACAGCGGTGGCATCCATCTCCGCCCAGTATGTCTTAACACGGGCGAGAGCCATCCGTGCACCTTCTATGCATGCCGACCGCTTCATCGCCCCGATATGCAGCACCGCCCCAAGGAATTGCTGCAACAAGCCAAAATAACTCTTCGGCTTAGGCCTTTCCGGCCACAGATGAGTGACCACATCCGTCATGGCAAGTCCGGACAATCTATTCAGCTCAGCCCACTCAACCAGCCGATCACTCAACGGAAGTGGACGCTCCGGACTATGGAATTGAGACTAGAAAAGCTCTTCCATTTCGTGATCCTTCTGGCTTCGGAAGTGCACGACTGCGTCCGCCGCACTCGCTGCCAAATCCAGATAAGGATCCTCCGCACCACACAATCGGCCCAGCTGAGCATATTTTGGATCCGTGAACTTCCTACGCAGCATAAAGGGCTTTCCAGCCACAATGTCTCCAACCTGACGCAGCTCCTCCTTCATAGCCCGCATCGCACTACGGGCATCCTTGGCTTCGGCGTCGGCCTTCTTCAGGTCCTCTTGCTCCGCTCGGCGTTCTCTTTCAAGAACCTCCTGGCGGTCGATAGCATCTTTTAATTTCGCGGCCATTCCGGCCATCTCCTCCCTGCTTCGGCAGTGAGCAGCCTTCTCGGCTTCTAGCTCTTCCGCTGCCTTCGAGGCAGCCGCCTCGCTTTTTCTGGCTTGCTCCTTGGCCGAGCAAGCTCTGCTCGAAGGTCTTCCATAGCAGCAGCACCATCTGCATCAAGCATACATATTGTAAGGAATGGGCGTTAGCTCCCTTACTAGGCGACCGCGGAGCAACCACATACCTTGTGACTCATCAAGTCATTTATTGACCAACGAGATGTCCGCATCCGCAACATCGAGTTGCCTCTTTAGCTCGGCAACTCCATCAGTCCGGCTGGCCACCGAATGTTCTGCCACCTGCATAGGAAAGGCGACAATGTATAACTGAAATTATGATCCTCGGCACGCTGTCGCTTTCGACAGCGTACCAAGTCTCAGGGGCTACTATCTATACAGGGCGCACTTCATGTGCAAAACTGTCAAAAGGTATGTCATTTTTTGCGTACCTCAAACCCCGTCAGCAAACTTCCGACGGCCTCACACAACCCGCTTTTGGCGGACGAGATCCTCTCAATCACCATACTCATTAATGTGAGGTGATCTTCTGAGATAGACGCCCTCTTGAGCAAATCCTGCAGCTTCACCGGTCGTACTCCAATGGGCGCCGAACTCTCCGGCCCCGCCGGACTCGGGGAGACCCTCCATGACGACACCTCAGGGTCGTCCGCCTCGCACGACGGGGCGGCAGAGGGAGGCGTTTCGCTCTCCATCATCTCCGGACGAAGGTCTCTCGAAGATGAGCTGTACTGAGATGGGCTGAGATCCGAACTACTAGGTGAAAAACTTCGGTTACCTTTAGAAATTAAGCAGGGGTGTCCACTATTACGAAATCCCCCTTTTTTTACTTACGGCTCGCTGGAGGGCTGATTCCTCCGAGGAGACAGTACGGCCGGGGCTCTTCCTGGCGCAGGACCTTCCGGTACAGATTTCTTTCCCCGCTTTGAGGCCTTGGCCGCCGGGTCTTCGGAAGCGATCCTCTTCCCCCCTTGGAAGGAGGGACTCTCGATTCCTCCCTTACTAAAAGCCTCCTTGGCAGAGGCGGTAGTTTCCCTGTGCCCCCCTTCTCCCTCCTCCAAAGGTGCAACCTCCAACATTTTGATTAACACGGGATCCTGCGTGGTCTCAGGGAGGGGGGCCGAACACCGTATCAGTTTTGCTTGCGCTATCCACTCTTGTCCAAGGGATAGCTGGTTAAAAGGCAAACCCACGATAAGTAAATGGACAATGTGTCCAGACACAGGGCTACTTACTTGAGTATCCGGGCGATTGCAGCTTAGGCCTGCATGCTCGGTCAAGTCCGGACGCATCTCTTGCGATCCGAAGAACAATCTGTACATCTCCGCGGGTGTCAAACCCATGAAGTGTTGAAGAGCTCGTGGCCCCTCCAGATTAAATTCCCACAGGCGGAGGGGGCGACGTTTGCCGGGCAGTATGCGCCGGATCAGCATAACCTGTACCACTACGACCAGATTGACCTCCCTTTCTTGGAGGCCTCGAATCCGGTCCTGCAACAGGGGTACGTCCTTGGACGGCCCCCAGTCGCGCCCCTTGTTGACCCATGACGTCAGCTGTTGTGGAGGGCCCGAGCGGAAGACGGGCGGCGGCCTCTGCCTGCTGCCCCTAGGAGCGGTGATATAGAACCACTCCTGTTGCCACGAGCCGAGCTCCTCTTGAAAAGAGCCCTCGGGCCATGGAGCATCGGCCCTCTTGCTTATAACCGCCCCTCCGCACTCTGCCTGACGCCCCTCAATCATCTTCGGCTCCACGTTGAAGGTTTTGAGCCACAAGCCGAAGTGAGGGGTAGTGCGGAGGAAGGCTTCGCAGATGACAATGAATGATGAGACGTGGAGGATGGACTCCGGAGCCAAGTCGTGGAATTCCAGCCCATAGTAAAACATGAGACCCCTCACGAAGGGATCCGTCGGGAAGCCTAAACCCCGAAGGAGGTGGGACACGAACACGACGCTCTCGCCAAGCTCGGGAGAAGGAATAACTTGCCCTCGGGCAGGCAGCCTATGCGAAATCTCGTAGGTTAAGTACCTGGCGTCTCTCAGCTTTAGCACGTCCTCTTCCGTGACGGAGGAGGGCATCCACCGGCCTCGCAGGTCGGCGCCGGACATTGTCGAAGATCGAAGGTACCCGAATCTGGAGCCCTGGGTGTTGGAACTTGCAGCGAGGGGCGGATTCGATAGAGGATTGAAGGAAAAGAACGTGCCTTGGTCTCATTATAAAGAGGAAGAATACCAAGAGCCGTCCCCATGACCGTTTGGAACCCGCCTTCGATGGAGGAGGCATGGAAACGGGCGCGGTTGGGTTACCCACGTCCATATTGATGGGAATCCCGGAATAAGGGGAACACGATCTCTGCTTCGACAAGACATGCAAGGAAACCGCTTCGCTGAACGCGCTAAGGTGGTACAATAAAAACGATTCTGGTAAAGGCTTGGTTGTGGTGTGACGTCACGCCACAAAATACGTCAGCAGATTGAACTTGTGTAATATTATTCTCTCTACGGTGGTACGTGGAATTTATTTTGCAGAGCCGGACACTATCCTGGTGTTCACAATCTTCTATAAATTATTCGGAGGAAGAACCCGCCTTGCAATGCCGAAGACAATATGCGCGCCGGACTCATCGTCATTGAAGCCTGGTTCAGGGGCTACTGAGGGAGTCCCGGACTAGGGGGTGTCCGGACAGCCGAACTATCATCATCGGCCGGACTCCAAGACTATGAAGATACAAGATTGAAGACTTCGTCCCGTGTCCGGATGGGACTTTCCTTGGCGTGGAAGGCAAGCTTGGCGATACGGATATGTAGATCTCCTACCATTGTAACCGACTCTGTGTAACCCTAGCCCTCTCCGGTGTCTATATAAACCGGATGCCTTTACTCCATAGGACGAACAACAATCATACCATAGGCTAGCTTCTAGGGTTTAGCCTCCTTGATCTCGTAGGTAGATCTACTCTTGTAACACACATCATCAATATTAATCAAGCAGGACGTAGGGTTTTACCTCCATCAAGAGGGCCCGAACCTGGGTAAAAACATTGTGTCCCTTGTCTCCTATTACCATCCGCCTAGACGCACAGTTCGGGACCCCCTACCCGAGATCTGCCGGTTTTGACACCAACACCTCTCTTTACTTACGGCTTGGTGGAGAGCTGATCCCCTTGGGGGCGCAATGCGACCGGGGCACCCCCCGGCGCCGGACCCTCTGACAAAGATTTCTTTCCCCGCTTTGAGACCATGGTCTCCAGGTCTTCAGAGGCGGTCCTCTTCTTCCCCTGGTTAGAGGAATTCTCGATTCCTCCTTTCCTGGCAGCCTCCTTCGGGGAGGCGGTAGCTTCCTTGCTCCCCTCTTCGCCTTCTTTCAAAGGCACAACCTCTAGCATCCTGGTTAACACGGGATTCGGCGTAGTCTCTGGGAGGGGGGCCGGACACCTGATTAGCTTTGCTTTCGCTATCCACTCCTGTTTAAGGGACATCTCTTTTAAGGGCAATTTTATAATAAATATACGGATAGCGTGTCCGGGTACAGGGCTACTTACTTGAGTGTCCGGGCGATTGCAGCTCAGACCCGCGTCCTCGGACGAGTCCGGACACATTGCTTGTGATCCGAAGAACAATTTGTACATCTCCATGGGCGTCGCGCCCACAAAATGTTGGAGGGCTCGTGGTCCTTCCGGATTAAACTCCCACAGGCGGAGGGGGCGATGTTTGCAGGGCAGGATGCGGTGAATCAACATAACCTGCGTCACTACGGCCAGATTGATATCTCTTTCTAGGAGATCTCAAACGTGGCCCTGCAACAAGGGCACGTCCTTGGATGGCCCCCAGTTAAGCCCTTTATTGACCCATGATGCTAGCTATGGTGGGGGACCCGAGCGAAAGGCAGGCGGCGCCACCCATGTGGTGCCCCTGGGGGCTGTGATATAAAACCACTCTCATTGCCATAAGCCGAACTCCTCTTGAAAAGAGCCCTCCGTCCAGGGAGCGTCGGCAATCTTGCTTATAATTGCACCTCCACACTCTGCATGCTGCCCCTCGATCATCTTCGGCTCTACTTGGAAGGTCTTAAGCCACAATCCAAAGTGAGGAGTAATATGGAGGAAGGCCTCGCACATGACAATGAACGATGAGATATGGAGGATGGACTCCGGAGCTAGGTCGTGAAATTCCAACCCGTAATAAAACATGAGCCCCCTCACGAAGGGGTCAATCGGGAAGCCTAGCCCCCGCAGGAAGTGAGACGTGAACACCACGCTCTCACCAGGCTTGGGAGTGGGAATAACCTGCCCTTGAGCAGGCAGCCTATGCAAGATTTTGCCAGTTAGATACCTGGCATCTCTTAGCTTTAGCATGTCTTATTCCGTAATGCAGGAAGGCATCCACCGGCCTTGAAGGTCGGAGCCGGACATCATCGGAGGTCCGAAGCGCCTGAATCTGGAGCTTTGGGTGTTGGAACTCAAGGTGAGAGGCGGATTTGATTGAGATTGAAAGAAAGGAGTCGAGCCTTGGTCTCTTTATAAAGAGGTTGAATACCAAGAGCCCTCCCCGTGACCGTTTGGGACTCGCCTTCGATTGAAGAAATATACCAACAGGCACGGTTGGGTTAACCACGCCCGTATTGATGAGAATCCCGAAATAAGGGGACACGGTCTCTGCTTCGACAAGACGTGCCAAGGAAACTGCCTCGCTAAACGCGCTGAGGTGGGACAGTAAAACGATTCGAATAAAGGCTTGGCCATGGCATGATGTCACGCTGTGGAATACGTCAGCAGATTAGATTTGTACAAATATTATTCTCTCTATGGTGGTATGTGGAACTTATTTTGCAGAGCCGGACACTGTCCTTGTGTTCAAAATCTTCTATGAAGTATTCGGAGGAGGAACCCGCCTTGCAATGCCGAAGACAATCTGCGCGCCAGACTCGTCGCCATTGAAGCCTGGTTCAGGGGCTACTAAGGGAGTCCCGGATTAGGGGTGTCCGGATGGCTGGACTACAACCTTTGGCCGGACTCCTGGACTATGAAGATACAAGATTGAAGACTTCGTCCCGTGTCCGGATGGGACTTCCCTTGACGTGGAAGGCAAGCTTGGCGATACAGATATGTAGATCTCCTCCCATTGTAACTGACTCTGTGTAACCCTAGCCCTCTCCAGTGTCTATATAAACCAAAGGGTTTTAGTCCGTAGGACGAACATCAATCATATCATAGGCTAGCTTCTAGGGTTTAGCCTCTCTGATCTCGTGGTAGATCTACTCTTGTACTACCCATATCATCAATATTAATCAAGCAGGAGTAGGGTTTTACCTCCATCGAGAGGGCCCGAACCTGGGTAAAAACATCGTGTCCCTTGTCTCCTATTACCATCCGCCTAGACGCACATTTCGGGACCCCCTACCCGAGATCCGCCGGTTTTGACACCGACAATGCCCCTTAAAGTTAGGTTGGATGAATAGTAATATCAGAGATAAAGGGTTTACCTTAGTCCGAGAACCTACGGTTACAAATCCTAGCCGGCTTTGTCAGTGGACACAGAGTCCTTCACAATTCTGCTATCTTTGTCTTGTACAACTAGTCATCCATGGGTCTTCCTAAATGCGTCATGGGCCGACCAATATGGTGCAGGACGGAACCAAACGAAGGGCCTCATCTCGACCCACCAGACCTCACACTGTCACACACCCTCTGCCCCCACGTCTCATTATCTTCTGACACACACACATACCAACACAAACACCGCACACAAAGAAAATTTCTCCTTGTGCCTCTATTCCCTCCTCCCTTGCATATACACACTCAGGGAGTGGAACCTCTTGTCGTGACGTCATATTCGTCTCTCTCTCTCTAGATCACTCTCATTTC
>NC_041385.1:744134712-744149678 GCF_002162155.2 Triticum dicoccoides | reverse complement strand
TGCCTCTCTCGAATATGTAACACACACACATACCTCTCTAGGCCCCGCCAAATGCATCAACTACACATTCACACATGTTACATCACGTACCCCATTGATCTAAAAGGCCCTCTCTTCACGTTTATTTCGCATACAACATTCCTTTTGAATAAAGTGTGGCCAAAAAAATATTTTAGAGTTTCTACATATATACAACATTACAAAGTTATATGGAGGAGTACGAACGCTAATTTGCATTGCATGGTGCCCACAATGATATTTATTCCGCACTGTGAATTTGTATATTTTTATACTATATTTTACAAAGTTAGTCATAATAAAGAGAAACAAAGAGCATCTCTCTCTCCATCGCATACCCCCCCTGTACACCCCTTTCACGTATGCACACAAAACTATCTCCAGGTCCTCTAAAAGTAAGCCCCCAGAAAATTCACGCATGTTTCATCTTTCTCACGCGATATATGCAATGACGATCATTGTATTTGAAGCGAAAGCACGATACATACATTGGACTTCAGAATCCACTCATTATGGTCACCATTTACATTTAGTGGTTATTATACAGTCACGGGCTCACCGTACAACTTTGTATTTGCTCATGACATGACTAGTTGACGAGTTAAACGCTCCACGTGGCACCTCTAGTGTTGCATCACATTATCTCACTACCATCGTGCCCACCTGTCGACTTGTATCTACTCTACATCTACACTCTTATAAAATACATAAAATACACTCTTATAAAAAAACATAGTTGGTGATGATGGTGTGCCTTCTATCCTGCAATATAGGCCATCCGATTTATATCTGACGGATAGGAAAGAAACTATGGCAATTTTGCAAAAAGGTACCCACACACCTCTCCACATTTGCAAAAAAGGCCTTCCCTCGTTCATCCTTTTCTCTCACAAGATAAACAAGTCGTACAAATGCATCTTGATGTTACGTGCAACGCACGGGCATCTTGCTAGTAAGAATGAAGACAAACGGCAAAAAAATATTTGGACGGTGGTTCAAAGTCATGACCGCGGGCACAGCGGACAAGGTGGCCTTGTATTGGTATGCTGAGTCGTCTGTTTTAACACACATCAGCTGGTGTGGTGATTATACACACACGCACGCATGCACACGAACTGCATCCATGCAACACTCACATAAACACATGCACCCACGCACGCACGCAACACTCACAGGCACACACGCACGCATGCATGCACACACCAGTACACCACACGACCAACACACACTCTCACGCTCAAGTGCTCAACCTACACGTGCATGCGCACACATCAGGCCCTAACAGACACATACGCACAGGTTGGAGCCTTGTCGCGCCTGCGTAAATTTGTGCTTATCTGACCTTTTACTATGCGAACTGACAGGTGGGACCCACAAGGAACATGGTCAATTTAACTAGTCAACATGGCGCCACACAGACTATCTGGCCGGTCAACAGAGTGCAATCCGATGCTGAACTGTGAGCAACTGACCGTATAATCACCACAAAACGTATATAGTGACCGTAATCTGCTTATTCTGAAGTTCGGTGACCGTATTAAGCTTTTCTCTTTGTAGGCCCTCCAAAACTACATCTCTACACGTTCTCGCATGTTACATCTAACAACTATGCAATACAGCACTACTACTACACTCTAACACAATAAATCATATGTGTTTTTAGTTTTACTAGATATCATATTGTTACTTATAATTATTCAGTTTGCATACATTAAAATTGCCTTTGAAATGTATGGACAGTATCATCTACCGCACGGGAAAAATCCCGCCCTTTCCTGTTTAATCGGGTTTGTATCGATGGATCGTGTGAAACAGCAAAACTATAGTACTATACAATACAAGTGACAGTTCACTAGGCCGTCGTGTCGTCTACTCCTCCGTCGTAAGAGTGGAGCGCTCGCTTTCATAAATCTTCTAGTCCCTTTCACCTACATGTGGGACATCAAGCTACCAGGTCCACGTGCCATACCGGAATACAGTGCAGAGCAGCCGGGGTGAAGCACCCCAGTCATGGCACCGGCGTAGTAATGAGCAATGAGGAGTCAAATCACAAAGCTGCACCTTTCCCGCAGTTATGTTGGAGGGACGAAGTAATAATGCTAAAAAAGAAGTTGGAGGGACGAAGCAACCATCATTTCACTCGTTGCTGAATCCGCTTCTCCCTCATCTTCTTCAACTTAACCACGTGTTGCTTCTACCGTTGTTCTGCCTCATGTGGGACGCGGATCAGCTTGGTAAAGCACTGACACGTGGGACCGCATGTTAGCAAACCGCCAGGACAACGTCCTCCGAAAATAAGAAGCCTAATCCTAGACTTACAAAGGGTTGCGTAGCTGCTACGTATACTTTCCATCTAATCCATATATGCCCCTCTGATTTTCAGGTGGGGTGGGCCTAATCCTCTCCTTTAATCCAATTAAATAGTCCCACATCACATCAGTTTGTAACTTTACGTAAACCATTATGTGGATGTAGCATTGCTCAAATAAGAAACCTCCCCCACCATCCGCGTGGCAAAATCACCTCCTTTTTACTAATCTTGATTCTATAATTTTTTAGATCAATATAATTGAGATTTGTATAGATAGCACACAGGACCAAAACCAAGTGGTACGGTTAAGGGCATCCACAATGTGTAGCCAAATGTGAAAATAGCTTTTGGCATCATGGGAACCATTGTGGACGGTGTTGCCAAAGCCAAAAAGATGGAACCGAAGCTCCCTGATTGATTGATTGAAGGAATAGAAAAATGCAATGTCTCTCCTCTTTCTCCCATGCTTGGACGCATGTAGTACAGTATAGAGCACAGAGTCTACTCCCCTATCCCTTCTATCACAAATCACAAAGCAGCGAGGCGTCAAATCACAAAAGCACGGACGAAGCAACCATCATTTCACTCTTCGCTGACTCCGCTTCACCATCGTCTTCTTCGAGAAACCATCTCACCGCACTAGTACTCCTAGTAGTACTAGTAAAGGACTTCATGGATGCAAATAAGGCGGTTGTCTCGGCTTGCAGGCGGCACTTGCGAACGACTTACCGTGGTCTCCCTCAATGGTGTTCTCCGTCGAACACACTTCGCCAAACCACAAAAAAGAAGATATCGTCGACATCACCGCAATGGGGAAGGAAGTCAAATATGGTTACTACCTCCATTTTTTGTACACAAGTCCAGTATATAAAAATTACAATTTGCAAAGGGCCACTAACACTAATCGAGGCAAAATTGGTAGGGTTAGCAACCAAGGACATTAATATCCCCTGCATGCATGCGGAAGTGAGAAGGTTGGTTTGCATGGCGCTACATTAATCAAGCGATGAGGAGTGAGATGGTTAGCTCTTTGGCCTTTGGAGAAAAAAATACGCATTAATTGACACGTGAGACGAGGATTTGTATCAATTAAATCCCGCGAAGGAAAACCCGGCCTTTCTTTTTTAACACTAGTACTCCTAGTACGTACGTACTTATCCTGTTTGGGTCTAGGCCTTGCATTGCCAAACTTTGCCACATATTTTTGCCAAGCTTGCCTAAAGTTTTCAAAATGAGAAGGAGGTACACTTGCGCACGGCTGTCGCGGTCGCACCGCACCCTCACACGGTCTCTCCTGCACGCCGCGGTCGCACCGCACCCTCACACAGTCGCTCCTGCACGCCGCAAACCCAACCAAGGGAATGCACCCTCACTGACACGTGTTGTCGCATGTGAACAAACCAAACTCAGCCATCCTATCGCTAACACATAATTTTCGTTCATAGAGTATGTTTATCCAACCGCATGTTGGGGAGTATCCGTACGGCCCGTGCGGTGGTCTGTTGGGGAAGAAGAAGAGGTGAGGAAGAAGGAAAGAAGGGTTAGGAGACGTAGGATATTCATCCAACCGCCTGAAATGGTAGACTGACCCAAGGCAGGCGACTTGCATAGCAAATATATGTTTTTACACAGCAAAAGATCCATAAAAACAACAACATAAAGAAAAACTATCACTCCTCACGGAAAGAGACGGCCTCGTCGTCTTTGGCTGCCGGCGAACCAGCCATCGCTGCCGACGTGTGTCTCTGCACCGTTGTTGTCCTCGGCCTCCAGCTACTCGTTCAAGCGGAGCGTGCGGCCTCTCTGCACGGACGAGAGAACAGCCCGGTTCAAGTCGAGGACGTCCGGTTCCGCCTACAGGAGGACCTCGATGGCAACGGCATCCGCGCGATCCGCATCGAGTCGAGCCTCCGCCGCCCGGTTCGAGTCCAGGACGTCCGGTTCCGCCTGCAGGAGGGCGTCGATGAGAGCGGCATCCGCGCGCTCAGCGTGGAGTCGAGCCTCCACCACCCGGTTCAAGTCCAGGACGTCCGGTTCCGCCTGCAAGAGGGCGTCGATGAGAGCAGCATCCGCGCGCTCTGCGTCGAGTCGAGCCTCTGCCGCCCGGTTCAAGTCCAAGACATCCGGTTCCGCCTGCAGGAGGGCCTCAGTGGCAGCGGCATCCGCGCGCTCCGCCTCAAGTTGAGCCTCCGACGCCCTGTTCACATCCATGACATCCGATTCCGCCTGCAGGAGAGCCTCGATGGCAACGGCATGCACGCGCTCCGCGTCGAGTTGAGCCTCTGCCTCCCGGTCCTCCTTTAGTATCGCCATGTTGAACCGCTGGTCCGCCTGCACCATGGGGGACTCGGACGCCGGCACAAAGTCGATGTCCATCATCTCATACCCATCGGGGGCCTTCTGCGCCGCGAACTCTGCCATAAACATTGGATCGGCTTCCTCCTCCTGGTAGCTTGGCTCCAGAGAACTCAGGGTTTGGCCCGCCGCAAAGCGAGCTTCGGAACGGAAGTCTGTGGCGCCGACCGCCGCCACGATTTCTGCGCGGCGCTACAGCGTCAGCATCTTGTAGTAAGTGATCTTGCGGCGCACCATGGCTTTCCGGCGAACTAGGGGACGCTTGATGCGGGCTAGGGGATCGAAAGGTGGGGGAATGGGCTAGAGATTTGGTGTGGTTTTAGGGCAGTGGCTGGCGTAGGCCGAGCAGCGAAGGTTCTGGTGTGAATAGTGGTTCCGGTGACGACCGGTCAATCGGTTTTGACTGCACATTGCTCTTGTCGCGTTCGCGTTGCAGCCCGGCATGCTGGACCCTCCATGTCGCTCACCGAATCGAACGCGCTTCATCTTGTGGGACCGCAGTTGAGAGCAAACCGACGTCCCTCCCCCTCCCCTGCCCACGTCATTTATTATACCACCACTCCCTCCATTTTATGCGGAGTAAATAAAAACAGAGGGAGTATACTACGAATGAGGATCCCCTGACGTGGCCGAACCCATTGAGTAACTGACATGCGGGGCCTAGCAAGCATGGGGTCCGCCAGTAAGTGACCGAAAGGGAGGGTAAGGCAAGGATACCTACGTCAGAGCATCCACTTCCACTATACTACTTTGACCAAATGTTAGAGTAATAATATATGACATGCAACTTACACAAATGTTAGAGTAATAATATATGACATGCAACTTACACAAAGCATATAGGGTCTAATGCGTTTTTTGAGGCTAACTTTGTCCAAATGTTAGAGTAATAATATATGACATGCAACTTACACAAAGCATATGGTCAAATTCGTATGTGAAAGGAGTTTCCAATGATATAATTTTCACATTATACATCTCATATACTATTAATCTTGTGAATAGTCAAATTGGAAACCATCTCGAGTACAAATCTAGGAGTACGTATGAATCTAACAATATTGATTGGGCGTTGTTGAATGTTGATACCTTTTTTATCAAAGTAGATATACTTTGACTACACATAAAACTTATATGTAAACTAGAAAGGATAGGAGGGAGTATATTTTACGTTCAAAAACGAAACGAACATTGAATACCCTTTATATATGATTTGCGGATGCAATGTTCACCGGTTCAAAATTTTGAATCCGCCTTAGGTATCACGTGCCCCCACTCGTTCCCTCTCGATTTCATCTCCGGGTCCGGAGATCTATTGAAAGAGGACTAGGGTGGGTACATGCGAATGATACTCGGCGGAATGTTCAAATGAGGCATGCGGAAGGATGGACTCGACTGGAGGGCGACATGATCGATGGAGAAGAGGGTTGGAGAGGAATGAGAAATAAGCAAACGCCACATGATTATACTTGAACGGCTCAAATAAACAACAAGTTGTCTCGCTTGACCTACATAGTGAAAGGCCTAATGCGCAACGCGGAGCACTAACGCTCGAATATGGCCGGGAAAATAGGGAAACCGACATGTGGGGCACACCCGTCGGGACGACGTAGCGCAGACTAGTCCAATGGAGCTGGCCCACGACCTCCTCGCCACCGACAACCGTTCATGTGGGTCGTTGGGGCCAACAACGGGGCACAACTCCAGCACCGCCTCTGGACACGGCGACCGCGGTGAGCGACACACTCATATCGTTGGTAGACACGGTCGGTTTCAGTGTGCCGAGGGTGGCATTTGGTTTGTGCCCAAGGTTGCCCCATCAAAGCATTGGGTAGCCAAAATTTTGGTTGAGGTATTGGTTGCCCATGATTTGGCCGACATTGGCAAGAAAAATGAACTAGAGTTGGCTAGAGTTCATTGGCATGCCAAGGAAATGGCAACCATCCAAACAAAGACCAATCTTTGGGTCATGACCAAAATTTTGGTTGAGGTATTGGTTGCCCATAATTTGGCCGACATTGGCAAGAAAAATGAACTAGAGTTGGCTAGAGTTCATTGGCATGCCAGAAAATGGCAACCATCCAAACAAAGACCAATCTTTGGGTCATGACCAAAATTTTGGTAAGGAGCACTTTGGCCACAATCCAAATACACCCCAACACCCGGCTCGTCGAGGATGCACGGGGCACCGCGACTCGTCCGCGGAGTGGTGTAGCACGGCCAACTGCATCCTCTGGACCTGAGACCATGTCGGGTCGTCTTGCTTTTTCAATGACATGCGGGGATCGCATGTGAGCAAAGGGCATCTCCAATGTTACCACGACCGCAGCTGACTACCCTGGCACACCAAAACCCTCGTCCCTCGCGCCGTCGCGCGGTGCATTCCCAGCCGGCGCCAGCTGCCCGCATTCATGCCGTCCGTTCGTATGTCGTCGTTAAGAGGCTCGGTGCTCGAGGAACCAACTCCGGCGACTTAATGACGCACCCGGACGCTTGGCCTCACCGGAATGCGCTACTTAAAGCGGCAACGCCCAGCTAACCTCCACACCATAGTGCATCGTCCTCCTACCTGGCACCACATCCGCCATGACCGCGAGTGCGAACGCTCTGCGGGAGAGCTTGTCTTCGGGGATGAAGCTCGAGGTCGCCGCCCTCACTCAAGTCGCCTCTCGCGATGCAATAGCGGTGTATCCGGACGCGGACGCGACCGCACAAGCGGTGGCCACGCTGGCGGCCAATGACGGGAGCACCGTCAGCCACGCGTCCTACTTGCCGCCGTCCAACGTCCGGCACCGCCGAGGTCGAGGACTCCTCCGAGGATGAGTAGGGAATGGGAGGCGGCAGGGCATGGTGTGCCAAACTGGCCGGTCCATAGTGTGGATCGGGCAGGGTTTGTCCAATAGTTCATCAAGAACGGACCTATGTCCCATGAAGGGCTTGTTCTTCCTGCCCATAGCCCGATGGTCGGGTGACCCGCCAGGGTATATTCTTTTAGCCCGGGCCGCACACTGCGTCAAGGTGGCGGGCTCCAGCTGAGTTTTCTGGGCCCTCCATATGCTTTCCATCGCACTGTACTTTTGTACTACATGCGATAATTCCGTGAAGCTTAGTATGTGGTGACGGTCGAGGGCATTCAATATCCCTTCGTTTTTACAGTTATGGTGGAAGACCGAAACTACGTCGTCGTCCGAACAGTCCTTGATCTTGTTTTTAACAAGCAGGAATCTGGCCCAAAAGTGGTGGACCGTTTCCTGGGGCTGCTGCCGCACATACATCAGGTCGTATATATCTGGAGGAGCTGAGTTGCTTGGAGAGTATAGATTGTGGTGGGTGGGTGGATTAAATTTTAGATCTTGTCCCACATCCGTGTTTGGAGCCGGTATGGCTTCCGAAGTAACCGGTTCGGGTCCGGTTAAGCGCGAAGGCTCTTGCAATCCTACATCTGAACCGGAGTCCGGCGGTAGTAAAGTCCCTTCCAAAGGGGAAGTATCCGGCTCAGGGGATTCGGGGACCCGAACATACTTGGTCCTCAATATGTGGGGGGGGAGGGGGGAGGCGCCAATGGCCGGTTCCTCAACGATCACCACGAAGTGGGTGATCGGTGGGTGATTAATTTCCCTCTAGCCGGGCTTGAGCCCGATCCGATCATAGTCCGTTGAGACCCCCAGGGCGGCGATGCGGTCTAGCAGTTCGTTTAAAGACAAAACATCTTCTGGATCCAATTTTTCAGAGTACTTGGGGCCAATGCAAGGACGGTGTCCGGCAGCCATGAGAGGAGTTGTGGGCTCGATGGCCGCGCGGACCCTTATGGTAAAACCGCCGAACCGGAGGGTCTGCCCCGAAGCCAGGCACCCCCCAGAAATGATATTGTCGTTGATGACTAGGCGAGCCATGGATCGCTTTTTGCAGACAGCATAACAAAGCTCTCAATGAAAGCACCAATGTCGGTGTCAAAACTGGCAGATCTCGGGTAGGGGGCCCAAGCTGTGCATCAAGAGATCGATGGTGATAGGGAGTCAGGGGACACAATGTTTACCCAGGTTCAGGCCCTCTTAATGGAGGTAAAACCCTACTCCTGCTTGATTATATTCGATGAGTATGAAGATTACAAGAGTTGATCTACCTTGAGATCGTAATGGCTAACCCTAGATGTCTAGCCTATGAAGATTCCGATGATGATGAAAGTTGCCCTCTATAGTCTAACCCCTCCAGTTTATATACACACCGGAGGGGGTCTAGGGTTTGTACAAGGTCGGTTTATCAGGGAAGGAAACCTCCAGACTCTATTCTTGCCGTCCACGTGTTGAGAAGTCCCGTCCGGACACGATAATTGATCTTCAGCTTGATCCTGTACGGCCCATGTAGCCCGCCCCATACTCCTAGGCTGGACATCTGAGGACCCCTGAATCCAGGACTCCCTCAGCGCCGTCGTGGAGTCCACACATTTTGCATACCCTTGGATCTAGTTCTTCGGGCGAAAGCCTAAGGCCTGGCTGGGTCGGGCGACAATGTCGGCATCGTCGCTAATTCCCTCTTTGGGGCGTCGCCTGGAAGAACTTTGGATCCTGTTTGCGCACTCCATGGGTTGGACGCTCGCACCATTGCGGTCGGGGCAGGTGCCCGTCTGGCGATGTGTTTGATTTGCGCGACTTCTTGTGTGCCAACGATGGCGGCTTCGGGCCGAGCTGGCTTGCTGATTGGTCTTGGTAGTCGGTCTATTCCAACATGTTCGAGGGGTCGCTGAGCCTTGCTTTGTTTTCCTGAAGTCGCAACTACTGAGGAAGGGCCCTTGCGGTAACGATGGCATGAGACGGGTGGTCGGCTCTGGCGCAAGCCCAATGCTTTTCTCTTGCAATTCTCGTTGAGAGAGTAGGAGCAGGGGCGGAGGAGGAATCGGGAGCGAGGAGGGTTTAAAAAAAGAAATATGTATGTGGCAACCGAAATCTTTTTTGCAAAACTGCCACACGAGCTGGGAGACATCGGATCACGATCACACGATCGAACCGGTACGCAGAAAAAAAACACTCGAACAGATCGGACCCCACCGTGAGGAGAAAACCAATAGTGCCACCCTCTCTCCCCTAACCTCGCTTCGATCCCCATTACAGCCGTCGGCGAGCTCGCGCGTCACCATGGTCGCTCCCCCACCAGTGCGCCACCGACGACGGAGGCTCCTACCCCTGCGCCACCTCCGCCTCCCCGCGTCGCCAACACTCCCCCTCCACCTCCCGAGACTAGGTCAATATGCGCCACCGCGAGCCAACCACGCGCCAACGACTAGCCAGAGGATGAGGACGCTGTCCGGTGTCCGCCATGGACTGGCCCGTGGAGCCACCAACACTCCCCCTCCACCTCCCCAGACCAGGCCAATTTGTGTCGCCCCCTACCTCCGGCGACTATTCAGCCGTCGAGGACACTGTCCGGTGTTCGTCGTGGACTGGCCCATGGATAGAATGGACGCTGGTGGCGGTCACCGTGCCGGCAAGGCTCTGCCAAACCAATTCAGTGGATGTTCAGTCAGTACCCTCGACCATCTGAAAACTCTGGTTCATCTAACGTCTCTCCAGACTGCTCATCTAGTTCTATATGGATTCTGTTTACTTGTGGCAGTTGCCAACATTGTGAACATTCAGTAATTCACTTGTGTTTCTTCAACTACTTAAGCAAGCAGTATTGATTTCTTAGATATGAAACTTACCAAGTTAGCTGATACGTACATACTACAATTGCGTGCCTATCCTACTACCATGTTCGGCCAGAATGACGATGAAGGCATAATCCTGGTCCCGTATTTTAAGATAGCCAATAGCTTTGATAAGGCGATTTCTCCTCAGCTCAGGGACAACATCAAGGTGAGCCAAATTGATTGCATTTCATCAACTAAACATTTTCAGCACCTCGGACAAGTTTCTGATGAGTAATTGGTTATGCATAGTGTTATGAATGAGGAAATGGAGAAGGTCAAGGGATTCCGGGTGGAAAGCAACGTGCCCTACACAGAGAGGCTGAAAATTCTGTCCGACATTGTGAACCCCAAGAACTGCAGCTTAGTGTAGCCGAGGGGAGGCTTGTGTAGACCTACAACCAGAAGCCGGTGTTGTCTAGACCTCAGCACAATTCTACAAGCTATACTAACCATTCATGCTTCCTCATGTCTCCATCACCATGCTCAAATTCAGATATTCCTGGTGCGCCCCAGATTGAAACATGTGCATATGTCTACGTACTTATTATGATGTAGGGATCGAAATACTTTGAGATCGACGTCGACGTGCACTGGTTCAGCTACATATCATGAAAGGGCCCCGAGACCTTCCGAGAGCGGCACAAAGATGGCGCCATCGATCTTGGGCTGACCATTCAGGTACTTACGTTTCCTTATGTTATTGGCCTTTAGATCAGTTGGCATGAGGAGTATTTTGTTTAGAGGAAGGCTAAAGTATGAACCTTATGCATCTGGGGCCTTATTACTTACACTATGTCATCTTGGTCACTTATAGCGTGTTAGCATGATAACACTCACTTTGCTAACCTGCTTAACTCACTTTATTTTTCAGCATAATAACTTCAATTGTTTCTACCTGATAATTCATATTGATTTAGCTTGATAAATTATATCGTACCAGCATTCTAACTCGAACCGCTTTGAATACTTACTTCTTTTACTTTATCAAGATAGCTTATGCAACTTGAGCCTGATAAGTGATAATATGTCAGCCTGATAACTTGTGATGTATCAAAATGTTTAACTCTAATAGGTTTCAACACTCATGTTCTACTTCAACTTGATGACTTATGCAACTTGAACCTGATAATTTATAGTATGTCGTCCTGAATAAATTTTAGTGTGTCAATATGATAAAAACCACTTTGTTAGCCTATTTAACTCATTATATTTTTCAACATGGTAACTTGAACAATTTCTAATTGATAATTCATATTGTTTTAGCCTGACAAATTATACCGTGACAACATTTTTAATTCGATCTGCTTTCAACAATTTTTTTTACTTTCAACCTGATAAATTATGCAATTTGAGCCTGATAACTTAATATGCAAGCTTGATAACTAAAGTGTCACCATGTTTGACTCACACTTTGTCAGCATGATTAACTCATTCTATTTTTTTGCATGGTAACTTCATTTTAGCATGATAATTTATGATGTGTTGGCATAATAACTTGTATTGTTTCGACTGATAACTTGTATTGTTTCGACCTGATAAACCACATTTCTCTTTATGTTATCAAATGGCGGGGAGCCGCATGAGGGGCTTCCCAAGCCACCGGACGGCCATCCCCCAACATTCCTTCATGCTCGTCGTAGTCACCTGCTCCGTGTCTCTCAATCTCAGGGCAGCCATCGGCGCCACCAAGCTCGCCAGCACGGTCGTCTTGCTCGACGGCGCCATGGTGCTCAATTCTACATAAGTGTGTCCTCCAGCTTCCTCCAGGTTACCGTCTTCAGCCTCGGCGTGCAGTACAACCTAGCTAGCTGGACCATCTCCAGCAAGTTCCAGATCCTCACTTTCTTCTACTCCGTAAGAAACCAATCAACTATCATGCTTCTGAATTGCTTGCTACAGTATGCAAAACATGGCTTGTCACTGATCGTCTTTGATTGATTTTATCTGAATTTAGGGTGTGGTCACGTCCGGCATGTCCTTCATGATGCTGACATGGTGCATCGAACCAGGACCTAGCCTGGTTAATGGGAAATTCTAATCGCAGAAACCAGGTCAGCTACATCATGCTTGTGCTAAGATTCATCAATCCATGTAGCTAGTTGTACATTTGTGGAACTGGTGAATCAAAAAACAACATCTTAGAAGACCCAAAACTTATGGAATCGATCGATAGATAACTCATTCCACCCTAGTTATTGTAACTATTATATTGCAATAAGTTTTCTTACACGATGGCCAGAGGGGCTGCTAAGTTACCTGGGCCTAGTAACTTTTGACCGGGAGATAAAATTTGGTGGAACACACCTTGGTAATTCCCGCGAAAATAGCATGGTAATTTACGCACCGCATGGTTGGTAAGTTACATACCCCGTGCCCTATTAACTTCAACTCGGGGAAAAAATACACCGATAACTCCGATATCTCCTGCCTAAATAGCATGGTAGTTTAGCACACCATAGACATGAAACTTCAGTGTCTAGTGCATGGAGAAAAGATTGGGAAACCTTTTTTTGCCTCCCGTAACTTCAGTATAAAGAACATGATAATTTACGTAATGCAGGCATGATCTTAAATAACACGGTAACTTTGACAAGTGGTGGAGCAATGTTGTTGAAAAACATACCCATATAACTTACGTGTAAATAGCATGGTAATATACACACCATAGGCATGATAACTTAAATTCAGAACACTGCGGTAATTTTTGACCCGAGGAAGTTTTTTGTTGAAACATACAAGAGTAAATTTTTTTGTTGAAAAAAGTTGTCGAAAACATACCCTGGATAACTTATAGAAAAACAACATGGCAATATACGCACCGCAGTAACTCTGTCCAAGGAGAGGAACAAGTTGAAAAACATACTTATGAACCGCATACCCGTTAACATACATACAAACACCACGATAACTTTGTGGGAAAGAAGTTGTTGAAAATATATTCTAGGTAGTTTTTTTAAAAATAGCACGGTAATATACGAACCACATCCTGATAACTTAGGTACAAATACCGCGGTAAATTTGGAAAAGTTCTTGAAAAACATACCCCTAAAAACTTATGTGAAAATAACACTGTAATGTTTGAACCGCATACCCCATAATGTACGTATAAACACAGTGGTAACTTCGACCAAGGGGGGAAAAGGTTATTGAAAAACAAAATATACCCCCGGTAATTTATGTGAAAATAACACGGGAATAAATGAACCGCATACCCGATAATTTACTTATAAACACCGTGGTAACTTTGACCAAAAGGAAAAATATTAAAAAACATACCCTTGGTAACTTGTGTGAAAATAGCACAGTAATATACGAACACATACCTGATAACTTATGTACGATACTGCCTTAAATTTGACCAAGGTAGAAAAAAGTTGTTAAAAAATAACCCTTAGTAATTTCTATGTAAATAGCATGTTAATATACAACCCACATAGTTGATAACTTACGCGGAAACAATGTGGTAATTTGCATCTGAAAGGAGGGAATGGGATGTGAACCGTGTGAAAAGAAAAATGATGGAACTGGGGCGCACAGTCCTAAAAACTGGACAAGTAAGGCTGCTGTTTTGGATTTTTCAATTAATGTTTTTTTTTTGTGCAATGTCGTCTCAAGAAGATTCAATTAGTATGTAAGTTTTGTGAAATCGAGAAAGGGAGCTAGACTAGTTGGTTGATGTGGTAACGTTTAGTATGGGAGGGTGTGGGTTCAATCCCCTTGTTTATAGGCCATATTTTTTTGCCTATTTTTAAACTGCTGATTGTGCATGTGCAGCAGCCGAGAAAATCGGGAAGACCGTGTGTGTGCAGCAGCCGAGAAAATCTGGGAGACCCCGCAACCTCGTGTGCAGAGGAAAAATATATCGGGAGAAGCCAGAAAAATATATCGTGTGAAGGGAAGGGGTGGTGTGGTACTTTTTGCAATCCACACGGTTGACAGTAATCACTGTCTTTAAAAAAAATCCTTTTCTCTAAAAAACATCGGTGTGGTCAATATTTGTTGATTGATGTGGTAACGTTTAGTATGGGAGGGTGTGGGTTCAATCCCCTTGTTTATAGGCCATATTTTTTTGCCTATTTTTAAACTGCTGATTGTGCATGTGCAGCAGCCGAGAAAATCGGGGAGACCGTGTGTGTGCAGCAGCCGAGAGAATCGGGGAGACCCCGCAACCTCGTGTGCAGAGGAAAAATATATCGGGAGAAGCCAGAAAAATATATCGTGTGAAGGGAAGGGGTGGTGTGGTACTTTTTGCCTATTTTTAAACTGCTGATTGTGCATGTGCAGCAGCTGAGAAAATCGGGAAGACCGTGTGTGTGCAGCAGCCGAGAAAATCGGGGAGACCCCGCAACCTCGTGTGCAGAGGAAAAATATATCGGGAGAAGCCAGAAAAATATATCGTGTGAAGGGAAGGGGTGGTGTGGTACTTTTTGCAATCCACACGGTTGACAGTAATCACTGTCTTTAAAAAAATCCTTTTCTCTAAAAAAACATCGGTGTAATCAATATTTGTTGATTGATGTGGTAACGTTTAGTATGGGAGGGTGTGGGTTCAATCCCCTTGTTTATAGGCCATATTTTTTTGCCTATTTTTAAACT
>NC_041385.1:744093744-744134363 GCF_002162155.2 Triticum dicoccoides | reverse complement strand
TGTGATCAATATTTGTTGATTGATGTGGTAACGTTTAGTATGGGAGGGTGTGGGTTCAATCCCCTTGTTTATAGGCCATATTTTTTTGCCTATTTTTAAACTGCTGATTGTGCATGTGCAGCAGTCGAGAAAATCGGGGAGACCGTGTGTGTGCAGCAGCCGAGAAAAACGGGGAGACCCCGCAACCTCGTGTGCAGAGGAAAAATATATCGGGAGGAGCCAGAAAAATATATCGTGTGAAGGGAAGGGGTGGTGTGGTACTTTTTGCAATCCACGCGGTTGACAGTAATCACTGTCCTTAAAAAAATCCTTTTCTCTAAGAAAAACATCGGTGTGATCAATATTTGTTTATGCATCCTTAGCGAGAATTCCAGATACTGACTCCACACAGGAGTCTAGCTCTGGTTGTTGGCCATAACACTGCGATGCCAACCATTGGGCTACTGCCTGTTCTCGTGTCGTGTGCTTCAATTTGCATATAATTTTTTATGGTAGGATTAATTCTAGGAGATAGAACTATTATTTCCATCACTATTTTTTTTCCAGATTATTTACTCGGAAAGGGTACAGTGTTCTCAACGGTCACCGGACGATTCAGCAGCTGATCTGAAAGCACATGCATGCATGTGTCAACCTCTAGTTTACACTTGATCACTTCATACATGCCACTGAGCTTTTGCGTACGTACCGTGTCATCCCGGCAGCTTTGTGACCATCAGATTCTCTAAGCACTAGAATAATCATGGCATCATGCCACCAGCTAGACACAAAGCAAGATAACTGAAAGACAGCAAGCATCACTTCTTTTTCTCTCAACTTTTTCAAAGATCACACACACATTCCTTGTCTCTCCTCCTCTCCGCCTAATCCCCGGGGCATTCTTACAACCCAGAATTAACCAGCTACAACGTGAGAAGAGAAGACACTGGAACCGGTTCTTCTTCTTCCTCCTCTTCTTCTTCCTCTTACCTCTGACCCTAATTAATAACAAGACATAATTAAGCAAGCATGATAGCACAAAGCATTACATATCCTTAATTCGGACGTAATCTTCTCTTGCATGTTGCATCTTCCAGCTCCAAGGGCAATCAGATCATGCCCGCATTTTCACCTATCGATCGGTGTCGAAGAAGCTCTTGCCTTCGAGCTTCCTCTGCCTCTTCACCCTAGCGATGAAGTCGTCCACCCTCTTCTCCAGCTCCTCCTCTCCCTGCTCCTCCTCCTCCTCCTCCTCCTTCTCCTTCTCCCCCTCCCAAACTGCTTCAACCGAAGCACTGTGATCAGAGAACATCACCGTGGTCCTCGTCGCAGCCTTTGCGATAGTCGGAGCGACGTTCCTCTTCACATGCTCCTCGTGGACGTCATCAACATCCACAACGGAAGCGGGCTGGCTCTTCGGAGCTAGCCTAGACTGGGCGATGAGGAAGGCGACGATGAGGTTGCCGACGACGAAGAGGCACTTGGGGCTGAGCAGGAAGGCCGTGGCCAGGTCAGGGAGGGTGGTGAGGAGGAAGGAGACGAGGAGCGAGCACACCCCGGGGAACCAGGCAGGGCTGGTGAGCAGCAGGCAGAGGACGCCACAGGTGGCCACCAGGTAAGGTGCGAGGGCAGGGAGCAGCAGCTGCTGCTGCTTCCTGTTCCTCCTGTACTTCCTCATGGCCCTGATCTTCTCTATGCTAATGGGGTCCATTTCTTTGGACTGCAGTTGAGTAGTCAAGCTCTTACAATGGGCAGCACACAAGAGACCTGATGAGGCTCAAGAAGCTATGACCGCAATGAGGGGGGAGGCGGGGTGGTGGAGGGTTTTATATGTGCTTGAGAGGGAGGCTGGCCATGGAAAGGCAGAGGAGAGGGGCCAACCAACCATGCAGGGACACAGATCTCTATCCTACTGGTGGTAGAGATGCATGATGCTTTTGCACTTTGGGATTTCATAAACAAATGAATGAAATTGGTGTGTTGTGGGTGGGGGCATTTCCTTGTCAGAAAAGATATATGGTGGCTGTCTGCCTTCTCTTCCCTCTCTTTTCCTTTCCCTCCCTTGCTCTGCTTTGGGCCCCCTTTGCTCTCTCATGATCCTGATCCTTGGACTTTTGGTGACCTGGATTTATACAACTTGGATGCCTCCAAAACTCCATGGATTCTGGCTCTAGCTCACTGCAGATGATCTACAGTAACAAGCTGTGACAAAACATGTAGAATTAATCAATTAAATGGACATGGATAAGCTTCACAGGCCACAGCTATGTCATGGACCAATAGTTGGCAAGTATGACCTCTCTGGCAGTTATGGACTCATGGTAGAGGATGGATGATTCACCTTCAGAACAAATAGTGGCAAGAGTTGCTGAAACTTTCTGCTCATGTGGTATGCATTCTAGAAACTAGACCCTGCCTGGTGGTACAGTTGGTGCAAGTGCACATGAAGTTGTTGGTTTGGATTCTCTAGAAGAGGTCCTTGTGTCAGGAGGTCAAGTTGCCATGACCAAGTGCTCAACTGTACTTCCAGTCTGGAACTCAAACCCAGCAAGTTGGTAATTAGAAACTTTAGTGAATTTGCTATGAAAGCAGACGATCGTACCGAGTCGCAGAAATAGTACCAAGTTGCGTAATAAACTCTGCCCGAAAGGGATCATCATGTGATAAAAGGGCAATGGCTTTCAATTAACTGGTGGCCTAAAGAAGCAAAAGACCGGTTAAGCAAGAAGCCAAGATTAATACACAACAGTCTACCACGCTAAAAAGTTTCTACCAGAATATGTTTGCACCAGGACCATCTGAACCACATAGTAGCCTTTCAGTAACCATGTTCCATGTTTTCCTCTAGTAAACTAATGCAACACGGGGGTTCAAGTTAGATCCTGAGATCTTGTGTTTCTATATCATCAAATCAAAGGTAAACTGAGGAGGTGAGGATTAAGAACCGTATACTCTCCTAATTTCATAGAAAGGATGTCTTCTATCTATGACCGTTGCATCGTTAGAACACGGAACATCCAACACAAACTTGTCGTCTTATACCAAAACCGTCTGCAAGTTGCAAGTACCGCTTGCGTCAAATAACCGAAGACTTGATGGCTAAGGAAAGATGGGGTTAGGCTCACTTCAGCCCAGTCCAACAAACACTAGTGCAGAGCAGTAGTGCCCATTATCCAGCTTCTCTCTTTAACAAGACTGGTGAAGTGCCTGTTAATTGAGTGCAAGTGTGCCAGTGTGTAACTGATCAGTCTTGACTCTTGGGCATTGGGCAAGCCACCAAGTAGGCACCACAAAGGTGTTTCTTTGTCCCTGCAATTTGCCTGCCATGGCAATATGGCATGCATTGCAAGACAGGAATGGCTCTGGAATTATGGCCTCCACACCAGCAAAATGCGCTTTAGGCTCATAATTGAGCAGATAAAAGGAGCACAATGCTTGACAAAAGATTATTATTAGCAGTTGGTGGATCCATCTTAGCTTTACTATTATGTGGTATGCAGTGTGGAGTCTGTGTGAAAAGGAAGAACTTGAGGTAAGCATGGCTGCATGGGTGATGGCTGGATGATTCCATTGGTGCTCTCCTACCCTGGAACACAAAGTTCTCTCTTAAAGTCCATTCATGGGGTGAAGGTTGGAAGTGCTTTCTTGATTATTAGCTTTGCCCGCTCTCTTTAGATGAACAAGGCTCTTTCAACAATGCAGAGAAGTTCCATTCCCCAATTAGAAGATCCTTGAGATCTCACGAGCTTGGTACGCAGGATCTGCACCTAACAGACGATTCTTCAAGTGCTTTAGCTATTGGTGCAAGGCTGCAAGCCCGTATCTACACTTTGTTATATACATTATCTAGGGGGACTTATGTAGTTACAACAAAATAGAAAGGGGCACATGAAGGAATTTTTCATCTCATTCCTTATTTGTAGTTTTGCACTAAAATCCAGTGTTAAGCAGCTCTATACAGCAAACAAATGGAATTATGCAAATGGGATTCTTGCAAAAAATATGTATGGGTGTTAGTTTTTATGCACACTACGTATTATTGTCAGCAAGAAATGACTGAAATTAATTTAATAAAGCTGCATCTAACAGGTTAACACTGTCTTCTACACCGTGAACAAACGACCATTTTCGTGAATTTGGTTTACAGATCATAGTAGAAAAACTCAAGCTTGCCAGGTCAATTCTGATATTTATGAGGAAAATATATATGGATAATACATTAGATCTCAGTAATATTCCACTCAACAAAGTAGATCACGCAAAATCACTGATGGATATGCATTTTAGAAATCAACCATCATGAAAGGAACATTTGAAAGGTCCTAGAAATGTGACAAGAGAATAAAGAGATGGCACCAAGTGCTTGGTGAATCTGCAGTACAGCCATTTCAGACACTGCACATGCTTAACACATCTAATTATTGGTCTCCTAAGGTTATTGACCCAATGTATGGTGACAGATCATAATGTTGCATTACTTTAATGAACTTTGTTACCAAGGGTGAGGGGTAATGAAGCAGTATTTTATCCTGCAAGTTGCATCATCATCGTCGGCATACGTAACTGGGAAAACAGACTGACTTAAACTGTGTTAGATGGCTACCAATGCTGTGTTAATAGGCCCTGTCAGCATGGTAATCTTTGGGTGTCAAAAGAGACCACGACACATGATTTTAGACTTATTGGTACCATGCAATGCCAATACTGATTCCTTTTCAAGATTCCACACGCAAGGAGCATATGGGGACACTGAAAGAGCAAAAAGATCCAGTAATTGACATACTTTGTGTCCCTCTCCATCATCCAACTTGCACAAAGCTTGTCGAATAACATGGTGGGCTCTCAATAATGCTTGTCTTGGCACCATTGTTCACCATTGCTGCTAGCTCCTGGGTTATAGGATGGCACAGAGAAGAGAGAGTAAACAAGGATCATGCTTCTTGATTCCATTGCCCTTTCCTTTTCTTTGTGTTGTTTCTTTGAAAGACTTGTGGCCTTAGAGTCGAGAAGGCAACAAAAGGGTCCCATCTACCCTTTGGTAGGCCAATTTTATTTGACAAAAAGCCCACCTGAGCTCTATCATGCCCCTCCATGCTTTGCTTGAGCATGGCTGATAGACTAAACCATGAGACACAAAAGAGGGGCCAAAATACTATAGAAATGCCCCTTTCTATATTTCTTGTTGGGCAGATAATCAGCACCTAATCCATAAGGTTCCATAAAACAAAACCTAAACTTCCTTGTTTTATCTCTAATAATTAGGTGTGTGGCGTATTTGCTGCCCTATGAGACACAAAAGGGAGGCCAAAATACTAAAGAAATGCACCCTTACTATATTTCTTTGTTGGATAGATAATCAGCACCTAATCCATAAGGTTCCATAAAACAAAACCTAAACTTCCTTGTTTTCTCTCTAATACTTAGCAGAACTAGTGCCTGCTACTACTATTTTTGCCTTTTTGTTTTCACCAAATGTAATGTTACCATCTCTAAATATTGACAAATCAATTTACTTTATCAGAAATTTATGTTTCTCAAGGTAGCCATAATAGACATAAATGCAGGGAATCTGGCTGTCTTGCATGCACCAACTAGACTAAAACCGTTTAGATCCCTACACACCAAAAGGAACTTTTCTGCAAAGGGAGCCTCTGGAAAGTCGCTCCTAATACGACCTGAACCAGATAACACATCCCAGTAATGATTGTTTGGATTCATTGGCACCATCACAATATTACGTGGAGTTTGTGGGAAGTTGGCCTACCTGTTCCCGGAAGTGTAATATCCCGAAAACACAATATAGACAGGACACAGCTAAAATTTAAAATGAAGCTGGAGTGCTGAACTTGCATTCATCTTGCAGTTGATGATTTACATTTGAGAAAGATTTGTCAAGCATGGATTTTGTAAAAAGAGAAATACATTGCAGTAAACCTATCAGCAGTCTGCATTGACCTCAACACTTGCATCTGCAGCTGCCAACACCAATTCTGGTTCATAAGTTCCCTCTGCTCTGGCCTTCAAGCGTTCGCGCTGCAAGCGGAAGTTCTCTCTCTTCCTTGCTCTGTAACTGTTTGGGTTCTCAGGCTGTTTCTCATATGGGTAGACGCTTACCTGTAAAAGAAAATAACAGCATATTCATATATCGGGTATTCTGCTGAAACCCAACTAGATCCAGTAACTAGTGACTCTGACCTTTTTCCTGTCCGGTCCATATTTCTCAAATTTGACAAGTCCATCAATCAAGGAAAAGAGGGTGTGATCCTTGCCCATTCCAACATTATTTCCAGGATAAACCTGAAATGTTCAGCATACATGTAAATAAGAAAACGCAAAACATGGAGACACGTTTGGTTGCGGCTTATACAATGTGCACTTTTCGTACACCAATGCGAACCTACTTTATGAATAGTGCATGGTGTCAAAAGACCGAAAGTCATGTTAAACTCACGGTTCAGGTAAATAGCACAAAAGTTGGGATGGAAATTGTATTTGCACGCTGAATGATCACACGGAACAGATAAAATTACTATGTACACAGAAAGTACTCCCTTCTTTTCTGCCCTTGCAGAATTTAGACTTGGTAGATATCAGTGCCCATTGCTTCTGAAGAGTGTAATTCCTTTTTCTAGAAAGTGGAAGCTTTTATCACCCCGGCTCTGCATCGATGATGCATAAAGCCAATTTATTACAGGAGTACTATGCGCTCCGAAAGTACTATTGTCTGCCCTTTCAGAATTTAGACTTGGTGGATATCGGTACCCACGGCTTCTGAAAGAGCGTAACTAGAGGCCACCATACTTGCAAGCTTGTACTACATGTGGCCATGTAAAGAGTGACATACTCCCCCCGATCGGAAAAAAGTGTCCCAGCTTGAGCAGAGGGAATAGCAATTAAAGTCTCTTTACAACATGGTCATCGCCATGGTTTTATCTAAACGAATGAATAGTCAAGCCACTCACAACATGATCATTGCCAATTACCACAGCATAGTCATGCCATTCACAAGTATGAAGTAAGCATTCAACCAAGATAACATGAATATAGCAGCTTCTAAGCTGCTACCTGCAAAATGATTAGCTGACTAGTGTCTACAGATCACAGGTGCTAGTTCCTTTTCAAATGAATGGATGATGCTTGCAGTAGTATACAGCTAAAACAGGGACCAAACATTATACTCTGAACAAGTAGGTTCGTACTTTTGTCTGACAGAAAAAAACTGAAAATGTGGACAATGCCAGAGCCAGCAGGAACAGTTGAGCGCCGCAACGCCGATGACAAGCATGCCTAATCTAATCCCTGTCATTCCCTGACATGTACTCCCTCCGTTCGTAATTACTTGTCTCGGAAATGGATGTATCTAGAACTAAAATACATCTAGATACATCCATTTCTACGACAAGTAATTCCGAACGGAGGGAGTAGTATACACAGCCTTGTCTCGCCACAATCCAATCTCCACAAATCCCCTAGCACTGAAAATCAGTTTCATATTCCGAAGTAGTGCAGCACAGTTTTTAGTTTTTAGTTATGTGCACTAGCATTTCACTGCAATTCACCATTGTGCAACAGTCAGAAGCGCCTTACTCACTGACAGGAGCCGAGAGCAAGCGGGAGGGAGAATGGACGGGGCGTACAGCCAGACAGGGGCAGAGAGGGAGACCTTGGTGCCGCGCTGGCGGATGATGATGGCGCCGGGCTTGGCGAGCTGGTCGCCGTAAATCTTGACCCCGAGGCGCTGGCCCTTGGAGTCCCTGCCGTTCTTGGTGCTTCCGGCCCCCTTCTTGTGCGCCATCTGGATGGTCAGCCCGCGCGCCGGCAGCGTCGCCACGCCCACGCCCCCGGCGGCGCCGCCGGGGAGCGCGGCGCGGTCGCCGCGGAGGAAGGAGGAGGAGGACGCGAGCGACAGGCCCTTGAAGGCTCCCACCAGCGTGAACGCCATTTCTGTCGCACGGAGAAACGCAGCAGCAGCAAGCCAGCAACGGCAGCAGACACTCTGCGCAGGGGAAAGAAGATGAGGTGATAAGGGTGGAGTCGTGGGCCGTCAGTGGGCTGAATGTACTGGGCTGCTCGCTAGGTTTGAGCCTGGTGTGACGAGCGCTGCGCGCGCACGCGCAGCAGCAACCCAGCGGGCCCAGGCCAGCAAGACCGAGCCCGTCCCCGAGCGCGTATGTCAGCACTGACGCCAGCCCTTGACCCCACACGTCATTGAACCATACCCCCTCTCTTGCTGACGCCCGGACCGGCGTGTCATCCCCGACCCCGAGCCGGTGTCCACCTCCATGGCGGAGTCCGGCCCGAGCACCGCCTCGCCGTGTAGCCCCGCGCCGCCTCTCGATCCCTACATGAATGGAGGCGCTCCACCGCACCTCGACCCGAGTCCGCAGCCCTCGAAACCACTCGAATCCGAGCTCCAATTTCTTGCGGTGCCGCCGCCGCCGCCACAGCTCCAGTCGACGCCAGAGACCACCACCGCCGTCTCCAAGGAGAGGAATGGAACCGCCAAGTCAAGCCGAGCCTCCCGAATTCGAGCTCTAGTACTCCCCGGCGCCGCTAAAGCTCCGACAGAGCACAGCCGACGCCAGAGAACACCACCGACGTCTCCTAGGATAGAAACGGAATTGCCGACTCAAAGAAATTCTCTTGGACGTCAGGCTGCAAGTGGGATGAGACGCGGGAGTCCCACATGATGTCGCATCAACCCACATAATTATGTGGGATTAAGTGGGATGTCCACATAAAAATAATTGGGACTATGCCGGTTGCCATATACCCACATAATCTGAATGCAAGAATTAAAAATACAAAAAGTACATGTCAGGGTACAGCAAGTTCATACTATTTACTCTCCATGTATTAAGACTACAACCTGTCAGGATACAACAAGTACATAATCTGAATGCAAGATAAATTGCATTAATACAACCTGCCATCCTTTATTTGCAGCAAGACTAAAGACAAAATCAATTGCAATAAGACTAGAGGCTACAACAAGATGAATTTTTTCAGCTCTTCAAGATCTTCCATCACCATCAACCTGCCATCCTTTCTTCAAGTAGCAAACTAGCAACCCATATTTCCTGTCAAAAATTATGTCCGTCAGTCCATTTGCATCATAAGAATCCATTTTACAGGATAACTTAGGACTTTACAAGAAACAATGGAAGTCAAACAAGTAGCAAAGTAGAAACATTCAGCTTTTCTTCATAACAGAGGGCAGATGAACATTTTGCAGTAAGAAGAATGATGCTTGCTGCACAGTAGCTTAAATGATTCAAGGCAAGCACTGCAGCCAAGAGCTAGCTGATAAATAGAAATAGTGATTATCATGGGTGCATCGCATATACCTTGATCTTCTTCATCTGTCTCCAATGATACGCCTTTATATTTTTCTGGATCTACAAAACACAAAACACAAAACACATAAATTATTAGATTAACTACGGTTACCAATTTTCGTGAGGAATAAAAGAAAAACTTACTAACCAGTTGTTCTCAGCCAGTCTTGTAGGCAAATCAAAGCTTCGACGGTGGAGCAAGAAAGACTGCTCCTATAATCACTGACAATGCGTCCTCCAGAACTAAAAGCGGACTCGGAAGGCACCGTGGACGCCGAAATAGCCAATATGTCACGAGCAATTGTAGAGAGAACCGGATACTTGAGAGAGTTGATTTTCCACCATTCTAATATGTCCAACTCTTTCTTCCGTGGATACAACTCCTCTTTCAAATACTGATCCAGCTCATTATTTGCTTGCCCTTTTTTGCAACTGATATAATGATCCCACTCCGCAAGTGGATCATCATCTTCTTCATCCTCCTCGGCACCAGGACTCCCACAATCCTCTTGTTGGTGATGAACAAGAATCTCTTGGGAGTACTGATCAAAAAGCTTTTGGATTGCTTTGTTTAATTTAAGCATCCATGTATTGGCTTCAATTTCACTTCCAAAGTCTTTTAACATATATTCAAGTAGATTAAACTTAAACCTTGGATCAAATACAACCGGAACACAAATCGACTTGTAGGACTCCTTCCAATACTTCTCTAACTTTATTTCCATTTACTGCACCATATGCGCAATGATGGTGTTCTTACTTGATGACTCTCTCTTCAAGATCTTCTTAATCTTACATAGCTGGGGGAAGTAGAGATGACTAGTCGGATACTTCGATCCAGATAGAAGTTTGGTTGCTGTGTAAAATCCTTTTAGCAATTTGCATGCAGATTCAGCCATTTTCCATTCAATAGGTGTTGGACAAAACTCGTACTCCTTGTCTTGCTGCCCTAAGGCATCAAATGCACTTCTAAATGGTATAGCTGATTCAAGCATCAAATATGTGGAATTCCAACGAGTTTATACATCTATAGAAGGCTGCCTACTAAAACAACACCCCACTTGATTGATTATCTCTTGAAATTGTTGGCCTCTTGATTGTGAACTCTTTACGAATTAGACAGATTCTCGAAGAGCATCTTGAACCATCAAGTTGAAGACGTGAGGAGCACATCGACAATGAAATAATTTTCCTTTCAAGAGAAGACAACCTTTTTTAACCAAATTCTCTCTTAAGTGGTTTATCATCGTGGTATTCACCGGTGCGTTGTCTAACGTGAAACCAAAGAGCTTATCCTCTAAATTAAACTCTTGAATAGTCTTTAGTATCACACCATACATGTTCATAGCATTGTGAGGTGTCTGCATCATGAAGAATCTTATGACAAATTTTTGAATTTTCCAATCTGAATCAATCAAGTGGCAGGTGATGCAAAGATAACCCAACTTTTGGTTTGACGTCCACATATCTGCTGTCAAAGATACTCTACTAGTAGACTTCTCAAAATATTGTTGCATTTTTTAGTCTGTTTCTCTTAAAATTTCCAATGCAATCATCTTTGACGGTTGTTCTGCAGGGCACTTTGAACCACGGATTTAAGGAAGCAGCAAAGTCCCGAAATGGTTTGTACTCCACGAGAGAGAACGACAATTCATTCACAACAATCAACTTGACTAATTCAAACCGTGAGACTTTAGCATCAAATTTTCAATTAGGATCTACCACCTCAGCATGACCCAACTTGTCAATCATTTCATTCATTGCAGTTTTCATTGGGCATACCCTCAAGTGCCGACGTAAGTGGCTGGTCCCACTGTCTCGTGTGGCCGGACAAATTTGTTGGCAATGATTACACTGGCCTTCCACAAGCATTCGACCATCATAGATTGGCACAGCCTCCTCCCAAATGTGAGATACCAGCTTGCGGCGTCTACGCTTTGACCCTGCATGCATGGGAAAAGAACACCTTAAACATAGAGGTTGAATATTTAGAGGCATCACGTATTACTCTACAAAGTCGACCGTAGGAATATACGGAAGCAAATCTTACCATGGGAACTAGGTCTATCGCTGCAGGAGATAGATTTTGAAGCGAAGGGGTGTTCTGTAGCGGCGTCCGCTGTGAAGCAGGTGTCTCTAGTTGATCTGCTAACTTTGCCCTTTTTGTGGAAGCTTGCCTCACCGCCGAGGACACCCTCTTCAATGCAGCTGATCTTGCTAACATATTGACCCCTGGGGAGCTCGCCACAATCTTTGGAGAATAAACTCGTGGACTAGCTCTCTAGAACATTGTAAACAATCATGGGTCAGAATTCAGTTAAGAATTATCATATAAGCAGACTAGTCTTTATCATATAAGCCGACAATGTAAACAATAATAAGTTAGGGAAGAACATGAGCAGAAGAAAGAAGAGTTGGATAACTTGCAGACTAGTCTGAAAGATGAAGAGGATTTCTAACTTGTAGAGGATACTAGTATATGCCAAGATTCAGATGTACTAAAGTGCACAATCTGACAGCAGGTTAAATGACTGGATATGTCAAATAAGTAAAGTAAAACATGCCTTGCGAACATTTTCCGCCTTCAATTTAGCATCATCCTCAATCAGATTTTTCTCCAAGAGCTGGAAACCCTCAAAATCTACAGCAGCAACCCTCCTCTCCTCAGGTTTAGAGGCCTCTAGAGACTTCTTCTTTTCTTGCATCTTCTCATATTCTTCAAGGGTCATCTCCTGCTCCAAATTAACACATCAGTAAAAAGCTTGAAAAATAGCTAAATGTGAGGCAAAGTGTAGGAAAGTACAATTTTCTCTTGTTCAATGGGAGCCTCCTGCTCTTTCTCAACAGTGGTC
Source organism: Triticum dicoccoides (assembly GCF_002162155.2). Taxonomy (NCBI): domain Eukaryota; kingdom Viridiplantae; phylum Streptophyta; class Magnoliopsida; order Poales; family Poaceae; genus Triticum; species Triticum dicoccoides. The sequence goes on along the minus strand of NC_041385.1, from coordinate 744,122,194 downwards.
CCATTAGGAGCATCCACATTAGAGTCTTCCTTCTTAGGTTGTTGCTTCTTCAGCTTCCTCTTGATAGAGCCACTGCGGCACTTGGTCTTGTCAGATTCAGAAGCAAGGACGACTTCAACAGCATTCTCAGCAGGGGCTTCATGGACAACAGCTATCTTCTTCTTCTTCTTCTTGGAGCCAGACCTTGGGAGTTCATGCCCAGGTCGCTTCTTGCGAGCCTCGCCGGTGAGGGCCATGGTGGAGGTTGACGGCGGCATTGGGGCTGGCATGGAGGATATGGGCAGCTGCACTGGTCCGACTGTAGGGGAGTTGGAGGGATGCGCCAGTCCGGCCGTGGTGGAGTTGGATAGCTGAGCTGGTCTGGCCGTGGAGGAGTTGGACGGCGGCGCTAGTGCAGTTGTGGGGGAAGTGGACGACGGCGTTGGTGCGGCGACGTTGGAGGTGGGAGGCGGAGCTGCGGCATTCACGGAGATGATGGATGGCGCAATCTGACAGAAGGTTAAATGACTGGATATGTCAAATAAAAGTAGAACAAACATCATATTTATATCAGAGAAAACATTACAGATTACACAAAATAATACTGACACTAGTTTCTTGGCAACATCACGTGATCTAGTACTTGGATTTGTAGAATAAAACATACATCAGAATCAAAGCTCTATGCCTTAATTTGATATGCGGCAGGCTTCTCTAACCTGAACTTGTAGTCTTGTACCCTCAACTAAATCACTGATGGATGGATCAAATCTATACTAGAAAATTTAACACTGAAGGCTTCAGTCTGAAGCAAAGGCCAGCTAGTGCCATGTACCCACAAGTGCCAAGATTAAATCTCTTGTATTCTCGACGAGTCCCCCGGCATAGATTAAATCACTTGGCAGGTTCAGGTATGGATCAAATCTATACTAGAAAATCACTTGTATTCTCGACGAGTTGCCATGTACTAGTGCTATTAGCAGGCTTGCTCAATTTCTTGCTGGAGATTAAAGAAGCGAGGGCTCCAAGGGGATAAGCTACCTTGGCAGGTTCTTCTTGGACAGCAACAATCTTCTTCTTCTTGCAGGGAGGTCGCTTCTTGCGAGCATCGCTGGTGACAGCCATGGTGGTGGCTGATGGCGGCGCCGCTGGGGCGGACATGGAGGAGGTGAATGGTTGCTCTGGTCCGGCAGTGGGGGAGTTGGAAGGCGGCGCTGGTACAGCCGTGGGGGAGGTGGACCGCGGCGCTAGTGCAGTTATGGGAAAGGTGGACGGCGGTGCTGGTGCGGCTAGGATGGAGGTGGACGGCGGCACTGCGGCGTCCATGGAGATGATGGATGTGGGCGTTGCGGCTTCTATGCGGTAGGTAGACGGCGACGCTAGATCGGCCATCGGGAAGGTGGATGGCAGAGCTAAGCCGGTCATGGGGAAGCGGAGGCGGCGGCGTGCCCTATCCTAGCATCGTACGAAGAGGGGAACGAAGAAGACAGGAAGAGGGGAATTAAGTGGGTCATATGTGGAAAACGTGGGTGAGCCCACTTAGCCCACATTCTAAGTCGCGGGTTACGCGGGCGTCCACGAGCACAAATTAAGTGGGTTTTTATGTGGGCGCCGTGGACGGCCCGTGTCCACTTGCAGCCTGACTTGGACGCCTTCCCGAGGAGCAAGGATCACTGGAGCCAGCTCAGCGACAAGCCCCAAAGCCGCCGGCGCCGCCTGAACGCATCTGATTCAATTAGGTATGCAATCTGGACCGCCCGATCCAACTTAATCCTGCTTCTTGGTCAACCGGTGGCGCTTCTTCAAGTGTAGTGTAGCAGCTTCAGGCGGTGCAAGGAAGTTGTATGCTGGAAATCCAGCTCCAATTGAGACTGACATGCTCCCCACATTGCAAAACAGACGGTGCTTTTCTTTGCAGGGTGATACTGTAGAATAAGTTTCTTGTCACAAAATGGATGGCATTTTGTTTTACCAAGCTAGTCTTTCAAACTTCTCCCCTTATTAATGTTATTAATCATGCTATTTACTATGATTCGTATTGGTAGTAGAGCCGACGAGAGGAACATTAAGTTTTAAATTGATTCAGGGGAGATAGGTGATTCTTAATTCTGTGTGATCTCTTAATTTGTGTGCCACTTGTAGTTGTGTGCTGATAGGTGATTCTTAATTCTGGGTGATCTCTTAATTTGTGTGCCATTTGTAGTTGTGTGCTAGTCTGGTGTTTGATGTTCCTTCAATAGTGATTATCATATATACATGAGGCAGTTTTATTTTACTTATTTTCAAAAGCTCATTACAGTTGTTGTCTAATGGTTTTTTTTACTGAGAGAAAAAATGATTGCTGCTATCTATAGGTTTTGCATTTCGGATTGCTTGATATCTCTAGAACTGTATGTGTCAGGAATCTCTGAACCTTCATTTAACACATTGACTTCTCACATAAAAAAGTACCGATAACTGATTTTACTTTCATACTTGTAGATCAAAACATTCCACATATATGTTGTTGAGAAAGTTGCACAGCATCTTGGTATGGATGATCCTTCAAAACTCCGCCTTACAAAGCACATCCCGCATTTACAGCAACCAGGTCAGGCACCTTTTTTTAATGTTTTCCTATTTATTTACTACTACATTGCATGGGAGTATTGATCATCTTGAGCTTCCTTTTTACTTGCAGATGTCTGACATTTTATATTATGAGACACTGACATTCCTTTGCAGAACTGCAAGGTCTGATAAAATTGAGTTGCTTTTCACCAAGCTACACACAATGAGGTTGTTTGCACCAAATTTTGTGCTTGCAGCCGCTTTTATCTGTCTAAACATGTCCTGAAATAACCTTTGTTTATCAGGTGCTGTTTCATGTTATATGATTGCCAAAAAGCAGTATGTTTTCTGATTTGATTGACACTTTAAAATCAAAGGTGAATTCACTGTAAATACTGTTAGTTTTTATTTTTATTTTTCTGAAAGGGTTTTTTATGTTCTGCCAACTTGATCTTGAATTTTTCAATTTTTCCTTTTCTTAGATTGAGCTATCTCAAAGTGATGCTGGACTTAGCTATTTCAGGTCAACAATAACAAGATATGGAAGGTACTCGTTATCTCTGTTGTGCCATGGAAGTTGTAATTCCTCTAGAGTAGATTTTTACTATTGAAATCTTGGTTCAGAAACAGTAGATTGTATTATCACAGAAGTCAACTTGTACCATGATGCATGTCTTTAGTTTAGTAGGTTGCAATGGCTGAAATATGGTACACCCTTATAAACGAATGCAATGGGACTGCTGATGGCAGTATGTTGGCAGGAATTAGGAAGGCAGTGCGCTAGTCCTTGCCTGGGTGGTACTACCCCATGATGGTGCTACAAACCCCACTTCTTTTGCAGTCCATGTAATAAAAATGAATTAAATATAAATTGTAACCATGGATATCCATCTGTAAAATATGTGGTTTTGGCTATCTGCAAGGAAAGAACAAATTATCTTATCATGGTTCGTGATTTCATTAAACTTCTTCAAAGTTCCATCTCTCTTTATGAATCCAGTTTCCATTAAGATGATGCACATACTTCACAATAATCCAGTTGACCTTTGTATGCATTATCAGTCATTGCCTTATTTTTCAGGTGTACCAGCCAACTGAGAAAATAGATGCAGTTCATGATCCAAACCTCTTCATGTTGAGGAGGTATGCAACATTAACACAAATACTGTTTACAGTCTCCTAGAAGCTTTAAAGGCTTAACCTCAGGCCATTTACTCCTATTACAAATCCATTCCTTATTTTCTTGCTTGGTTTGTTAATAGAGTGACATGGTCCATGTCCATGTCATGCATTTTAAGCACTTCATGTAATTACCCATTCCCCGAATACGCTAGTCATCGTCTCCTTTCCCGTATTTCTCTTAGTCTCACTCCCAAACACTTCACGATTCGACAGACGGAATGCCAACAACCATGGTGGCATTGTCCCCTTCGGTCATTCATGCCACTTGAGAGGATGAAGGCTCTAGCAACATCGTGCAAAGGCATCGGCGCTAGCGAGTTTGCCACCATCCTAACAACGACGACAATGCACTGAGCATATAGTGGAGGGTAGAGTAGGAGTGGAGCGACGATGCCGCAGGAGGAGGTGCACTCGAACGGGGGCACTGCAATCTGTTTCTTCTTCCGGGCGAGTGACAGGCATATAGACAAGACTTCCAACAAAATGTATAAAGCATTGGATCAGACAACGGGTCAACATCAGTAGCAGGGAGGTGAGCATTAAGCTCCATGGGAGTCTCAAGAGTGTGCTCATCGGTAAGAGTAGCACAAGTAAGAAGATCATGGATTATTTTTGAGCAAGAAGGGACCTCAATCCCAAGAATTTAGCGAGGAGGGCCAAGATAAGACATAAGAAATTGCTAACTAAGACGTGCCTTCACAAAGGTAATATACTCACGGTCTTCGCTCGGTGATGATCATGCCATCAACATATAGAAGAAGAGTCCTACCAAGAGCAGAAAGGTGGACAAACAACATAGGATCATGAGCACTTGTTGAAAACCAGCGACAACCACCATAGAGGCAAAATGCTCAAACTAGGCGCGAGGGCTTGCTTAAAGCTATAGGGAGAGGGATGGAGCTGACAAAGCATGTCGTCAGGAGCAGAATATCCAGGTGGTTGCTACATGTAAACCTCCTCATGCAGCTCACCATTAAGAAAGGCTTTCTTAATAACAAGCCAAGACACAGACCAGTGGAGGCATTCTTAACTTCAAGCCAAGACATAGGCCAGTGGCGAACAGAGGCCACAATAAGAAGCGCGCGACAATGGTCAGACGGTTTACAAGAGAAAAAGTCTCATCGTAATCCGAACCATGCTCTTTCTGAAAGCCACGCGCCACAAGACGAGCTTTGTAAGGCTCAAGAGAACCATCAGAGTGAGTCTTAACCTTGTAGACCCACCAAGTGATGGGACGAACACGAGGAGGAGCAAAAACAATACCCCACGCGCCGATGCGCTCAAGAGCAGCAGTCTCCTCTGCCATCGCAATATGCCATCACTATAAGAAGTCGGCTCAAGAACAACAACACCAACACTTGGAAGACCACGGTGGTCAACAGACCAAAGAGGATGAGGACGCAAGCCATAAGTAGGCTGAGACGGCGAAGATGGCACATCAGTAGACGCATCCACAACATGTAGGTGACGTGTATATAAGACATAAGTTAGGAAAAGATAAAAGAATAGGAGCAGGAATGATCGGAATAAACTCAGGTGATGGAGGCAAGGAAGCCACAAGGTGTAGAATCATGTGATAAGCGAGGTGAGGAAATCACAGGATATGATGGCGTTGGTTCTATAATAATCAGGGAAGCAGGGGCAGTACATCAAATGCATAAGGGCTCAATAGGACTGGTAGGAGTGTCGGAAAAATTGTGGAAAGAGATATACTCCACTGAAATGGTCGAGGAAGATGGACGCGGGTAGTAGGGACGAGACTCATCAAAAGTCATCCCCGAGAAATAGGTATCCGAAGACCAACATGATCCCAATAGAGATATCCCTTATGCTCATCGTTGTATCCTAAGAAGACACATGCAAGGGACTGAGCAGTCAGTTTAGTGCATTCACGTGGGGCAAGAAGGACATAGCAAAACACAACCAAATAATTGAAGCACTGAATAATCAGGAAACGATCGATGCTCTAAAGTAGCGCCACCCTTCAGAGCAGTGGATTGCTGAAGGTTGATGAGATAGATGGAAGTGCAGACAGCCTCGGCCCAAAAGTGCAAGGGAAGAGGGGTAGTGACCATCAACGGACGAGCCGTCTCAAGAAGGTGACGATGCTTACGCTCAGCCACGCCTTTCTGAGCATGTGCACCTGGATAAGAGAACCGAATGCAAGAGTATCCTGCTCATCAAGGATACACAACAACTTGGGAGATATACTCTCCAGTGTAGTCATCATAGAACACACGAATAGGCGTAGAGAACTGAGTATGAACCATGACAGCAAAACGCTTATAGATAAGACCTCACTACGAGAAGAAATAAAGTATACCCAGGTGTCTAGGTTAAAGCTATTTTTAGTGTTTGGGTCAAATTATTATTTGCAAGCAGGGGTTAGAGTTTGCCAAAAAGACAAGATTATCATTTGGTTTGATATATGACTATCCCACTCAGTCTTGTTTTGCATCAAAGGTGTGGCCCACTTTGGAGAAGAATACACCGACCATTTTGGCAGCGGGCCTATAACTCATCTTAGCACTTCTATTTAGGCCTCATTCCCCTAATACACTAGTCATCAGCTCCTTTTCCGTATTTCTCCTAGTCTCACTCCCAAACACTTCACGATCCGAGAGAGGGAATGCAGCCTTGGCGGCATGGCCCCCTTAGGTTGTTCATGCCACTTGAGAAGCTGAAGGCTCTCGCAACATCGTGTGAGAGGCATCAACTCTAGCGAGTTTGCCACAATCCTGGCAACGACTGCAATGCCGCATAGCATATATGGAGGGTAGAGTAGGACAGTGGAGCGATGATGTTGTAGGAGGTGCACTAGAACGGGGGCACTGCAGTTTGTTTCTTCTTCTGGGCGAGTGGCAACCAGATAGACAAGACTCCCAACAAGATGACGATAAAGCGTTAGATCAGACAAAGGGTCACCATCAGTAGCACCGAGGTGAACATTGAGCTCCATGGGAGTCTCAATAGTGCGCTCATCAGTAAGAGCAACAAGAGCAAGAAGATCTTGCATTATTAATTTTGAGCAAGAAGAGACCTGAAACCCAAAAAAGTAGCAAAGAGGGCCAAGGTCAGGCATACGAAACTCCTTACTAAGACGTGCCGTCACAAAGGCAATATACAGGGTCTTTGCCGGTGATGATCATATCATCAACATATAGAAGAAGACTCCTTCCAAGAGCAGAAAGGTGGACAAACAACGTAGGATCAGTAGCGCTCGCTGAAAACTAGCGGCAACCACCCTAGAGGCAAAACACTCAAACTAGGCTTGAGGGGCTTGCTTAAAGCCATAGAGAGAGCGATGAAGATGATGAAGCATGTCGTCAGGAGTAGAATACCCAGGTGGTGGTTGCATGTAATCCTCCTCATGTACTTCATCATTAAGAAAGGCATTCTTAACATCATGCTGAGACAGACCCATGGTCAACAGAGGCCACAAGAAGTGTGCGAGCAGTGGTCATATGGTTTGCACGAGCAAAAAGCCTCATAGTAATTAGGACTCGTAATCAGGACTCGTAATCAGGATTCAGGACCATGCTCCTGCTGAAAGCCACAAGCCACAAGACGAGCTTTGTAACGGTCAAGAGAACCATCAGAGCGAGTCATAACATTGTAGACCCACCAAGTGATGGGACGAACACGAGGAATAGAAACAATATCCCACTTGACGATGCGCTCAAGAGCAGCAATCTCCTCTACCATCGCAATGTGCCACTCGGTATGAACAACATCACGATAAGAAGTCGGCTCAAGAACAATAGCGCCAGCGCTTGGAAGACCAAGGCGGTTGACAGGTGGAAGCAGACGAGGAAGCAAGCCATAAGTAGGCCGAGACGGGGAAGATGGCACATCAGTAGACGCATCCACAACATGCGGACGATGTGTATAAAAATGAGGAAAAGATGGAAGAATACGAGCTGCAATCATCGGGATAAACTAAGGTGATGGAGACAAGGAAGCCACCGATGTTGATGTTGTAGAATCCTGTGATAAGTGACGTGAGGAAATCATAGGAGATGGTGGTGTTGGATCTGTAATAATCGGAGAAGCAGGAGAAGTACGACAAATTTTTAAGGGCTCAACATGAGTGATAGGACTATCTGGAAAATTGTGGAAAGACTCCACTGAAAACGTCGAGGAAGATGGACGAGGCTGGTAGGGACGAGACTCATCAAAAGTTATATCCCGAGAAATAGGCATCCGAAGACCAAAATGATCCCAATAGTGATATCCCTTATGCTCATCGTTGTATCCTAAAAAGACACGCAGCAGATTGAGCAGTCAGTTTGGTGTCTTCACGTGGGGCAAGGAGGACATAGCAAACACAACCCAACAATTGAAGCACCGACTAGTCAGGAAAGGATCGAATAAATGCTCGAAAGTAGCACCACCCTGCAGAGCGGTGATTACTGAAGGTTGATGAGATAGATGGAAGTGGAGACAACCTCGGCCCAAAAGTACGAGGGAAGAGAGGTAGTGACCATCAACAGACGACTCTTGTCAAGAAGGTGACGATGCTTGTGCTCAGCCACGCCATTCTGAGCATGTCACCTAGATAAGAGAACTGAATGCAAGAGTACCCTGCTCAGCAAGGATTCCACCCAACAACTTGGGAGATATACTCTCCACCAGAGACATCACAGAACACATGAATAGGCGTATACAACGGAGTATGAACCATGGCAGCAAAACGCTTATAGATAATACCTCACTAAGAGAAGAGGTGTGTTGAGAGAGGTCACTAGTGATGACCTCCTTTGGAGGCAAAGGGAGATGGACCACCGACATCAGAGTGAACAAGGTCAAAAGGTGGCTAAGACACTGTCTGCATATGAGTAAGGTAATTGGACCTGTTTACCAAGCCGACAACCTTGACGGTTTAGAGACATCGTCAGATACAAATTCCAGAAGACGATGTCAAATTAAGGATGAGAGATCAGAAGTGACCAAAGGCAATGATGTCACTGCTGGAACTAATTGGTAGACAAGGCAACAAAGGCAGAGGCTGGCGACGGTGGCAGCAGAGGGACTTGATCCAACATCCCACGTGCCTGTGCATTCTCCATACTCTGCCGATCCGGATTGGTGTTCTTCTCTTGTTTGCGGGTTGTGGGACACGCACTTGATTAAGCACCCCAGGTTCTCCTATTGTGTGCCCTTGGCTCCGGCTTTAGGTAGCGCCTGTCGTCGGCTCGTCCGATGCATAATCCAGGTACGTGTCGACTGTCCGAGCTCCTGCTCACCATTGGTGGTGCTTGAGCATGCAGTTATGGTATCGCACAACAAGGGAACATGGGATGTGGGATTGAGACAGAGCCCATAGCAACCCGTAGCAAGGCAAAGAATGCCCATCCAGACTGACACGGAGCAGAGGTGGACACAAAGGTGGATGTTGACTTCATAGGAGTCTCAAGTAAGAGCAACACGAGCAAGAAGATCTCAAGGAGGTAGCGAAGAGGACGAAGAAATAAGAAATTCACTATGACGAGCCTTCACAATGGCAATGTACTTAGAGTCGTCGCCAGTAATGATCGACATGTAGAAGTGTTCGACCACAAGTTGAATGGTGGACCAAAAGTGCAGGAAGTAAACAAGCCATTAGAGGTAGAAGAAATCTCAAGCTCAAGGAAGTAGCGAAGAGGACCAAGATCATACATTAGAAACTAACTATGACGAGCCTTCACAAAGGGAATGTACTTGAGTCGTCGCCAGTGATGATCGACGTGTAGAAGTGTTCGACCACAAGTTGAATGGTGGACCGAAAGTGCAGGATCATGAGTACTCGCCAAAAACCAGCCGCAATCACAATTGAGGGGAAGCGCTCAAACCAGGCACAAGGGGTTTTGCTTAGGGCCATATAGAGAGTGATGAAGACGACAAACCACGCCATCAGGAAGAGAACCCAGGTGGTGGCTACGTGTAGTGTAGGCATTCTTGACATCAAGAGAGACAAATCATCGATGAATAGAAGCCACATTGAGAAGTGTGTGAAGAGTGGTCATGTCGGCCATATAGGAGCAAATGTCTCATCATAGTCATGACCATGTTCTCACCACTAGACAAGCTTTGTAACACTCAAGAAAATCACCAGTCTTAACCTTGTAGACCCACTTACAAGTGATGAGACGAGCATGAGGAGGGAAATGAGATTCCACATGCTGATGCGGGCAAGAGCATCAATCTTTGATGCCATCACATGCAGCCATTTGGGATGAACAACCTTACGATAAGATGGCACATCAGTAGACACATCCACAACATGCTGACGATGTGTATAAAAGTTACGAAAAGATGGAAGAATACGTGTTGGAATCATCGGGATAAACTAAGCTTATGAAGACAACAAGGAAGCCACCGGTGATGATGCTGTATAATACTGTGATAAGTGAGGTGAGGAAATCATAGGAGATGATGGCATTGGATTTGCAATAATCGGTGAAGCAGGAGTAGTACGACAAATGGATTTGGGCCCAACAGGAGTGATTGGAGTGTCGGAAAATTATGGAAAGACTCCACTGAAAACGTCGAGGAAGATGGACGAGGCTGGTAGGGTCGAGACTCATTAGAAGTAATATCCTGAGACATAGGCATCAGACGACCTACATGATCCCAATAGCGATATCCCTTATGCTCATCGTTGCATCCTAAGAAGAACATGATCCCAATAGCGATATCCCTTATGCTCATCGTTGTATCCTAAGAAGACACACGCAATGGACTGAGCAGTCAGTTTGGTGCGTTCACGTGGGGCAAGGACATAGCAAACACAACCAAACAATTGAAGCGCCGAATAATCGGGAAACGATCGAATAGATGCTTGAAAGTAGTGCCACCCTACAAAATACTTGCTGAAGGTTGATGAGATAGATGGAAGTGGAGACAGACTCGACCCAAAAGTGCAAGGGAAGAGATGCAATGACCATCAACGAAGAAGCCGTCTCAAGAAGGTGACGATGGTTGCGCTCGGCCACGCCATTCTGAGCATGTGCACATGGATAAGAGAACTGAATGCAAGAGTACCCTCCTCAGCAAGGATTCCACGCAACAACTTGGAAGATATACTCTCCACCAGAGTCATCACAGAACACACGAATAGGCATATAAAATTGAGTATGAACCATGACAGCAAAACCCTTATAGATAAGACCTCACTACGAGAAGAAATAAAGTATATATCCGAGTGATGAACTCCTTTGGAGGCAAAGGGAGATAGACCATCGGCATCAGAGTGAACAAGGTCGAAAGGTAGCTGAGACATTGTCTTGCTATGAGTATAAGGTAGTATAAGGTATTTGGACCTGTTTACCAAGCCGATAACCTTGACGGTTTAGAGACATTGTCGGATACGAATCCAAGAAGACCACGTCAAACTAAGGATGAGAGATCACAAGTGACCCAAGGCGATGCTGCCACTTCTAAAAATAATAAATGATAGACGAGGCAACAGAGGCAGAGACTGGCGACGGTGGCAGCAGAGGACTTGATCTAGCATCCCACGTGCATGTGAACTCTCCATACCTTGTCGATCTGGATTGGTGTTCTTCTCTTGTTTGCGGGTTGTGGGACACGCACTGGAGTAAGCACCCCAAGTTCTCCTACTGTGTGCCCTTGGCCCTGGCTTTAGGTAGCGCCTGTTGTCGGCTCGTCCCGTGCATAATCTAGGTACGCGTCGACTGTCCGAGCTCGTGCTCACCATTGGTGGTGCTCGAGCGTGCGGTTATGGTGTCGCACAACAAGGGAACACGGGATGTGGGATTGAGATAGAGCCCAGAGCAACCCGCAGCAAGGCAATGGATGCGCATCCAGACTAACATGGAGTGGAGGTGGACACAAAGGTGGATGTTGACTTCATAGGAGTCTCAATAGTGCACTCATCAGTAAGAGCAGAAGATCTCAAGGAAGTAGCAAAGAGGACAAAGAACTATGACGAAGAAATAAGAAATTCACTATGACAAGCCTTCACAAAGGCAAAGTAATTAGAGTCATCGCCAGTAATGATTGACATGTAGAAGTGTTCGACCACAAGTTGAATGGTGGACCGAAAGTGCAGGAAATAAAGAAGCCATTAGAGGTAGAACAAACCTCAAGCTCAAGGAAGTAGTGAAGAGGACCAAGATCATACATAAGAAATTAACTATGACGAGCCTTCACAAAGGCAATGTACTTGAGTCGTCGCCAGTGATGATCAACATGTAGAAGTGTTCGACCACAAGTTGAGTGGTGGACCGAAAGTACAGGATCATGAGCACTCGCCAAAAACTAGCCGCAATCACAATTGAGGGGAAGCGCTCAAACCAGGCACGAGGGGTTTGCTTAGGTCCATATAGAGAGTGATGAAGACGGCAAACCACGCCATCAGGAAGAGAACCCAGGTGGTGGCTACATGTAGGCATTCTTGACATCAAGAGAGACAAACCATCGACGAATAGAAGCCACATTGAGAAGTGTGCGAAGAGTGGTCATGTGGGCCATATAGGAGCAAATGTCTCATCGTAGCCATGACCATGTTCTCACCAGTAGACAAGATTTGTACCGCTCAAGAGAATCACCAGTCTTAGCCTTGTAGACCCACTTACAAGTGATGAGACGAGCATGAGGAGGAAACTGAGATTTCACATGCCGATGCGGACAAGAGCATCAATCTTCGATGCCATCACATGCAGCCATTCGGGATGAACAACCTTACGATAAGATGGCCCATCAGTAGACACATCCGCTACACGCGAACGATGTGTATAAAAGTGAGGAAAAGATGGAAGAATATGTGCTGGAATCATCGGGATAAAGTAAGGTCATGGAGACAACAAGTAAGCCACCGGTGATGATGTTGTAGAATCTCGTGATAAGCGAGGTGAGGAAATCATAGGAGATGATGGCATTGGATCTACAATAATCGGAGAAGCAGGAGAAGTACGATGAATGGATTCGGTCCCAACACGAGTGATAGGAGTGTTGGGAAAATTATGGAAAGACTCCACTGAAAACGTCGAGGAAGATGGACGAGGCTGGTAGGGACGAGACTCATCAGAAGTTATATCCTGAGAAATAGGCATCAGACGACCTACATGATCCCAATAGCGGTATCCCTTATGCTCATCGTTGTATCCTAAGAAGACACACGCAACGGACTGAGCAGTCAGTTTAGTGTGTTCACGTGGGGCAAGGACATAGCAAACACAAAGAAACAATTGAAGCACTTAATAATCGAGAAATGGTCGAATAGATGCTTGAAAGTAGTGCCACCCTGCAGAGCACTTGTTGATGGTTGATGAGATAGATGGAAGTGGAGACAGACTCGGCCCAAAAGTGCGAGGGAAGAGAGGTTGTGACCATCAACGGACGAGCCGTCTCAAGAAGGTGACGATGGTTGCGCTCGGCCACGCCATTCTATGCATGTGCACCTGGATAAGAGAACCGAATGCAAGAGTACCCTGCTCAGCAAGGATTCCACACAACAGCTTAGGAGATATACTCTCGACTAGAGTCATCATGGAACACATGAATAGGCGTATAGAATTAAGTATGAACCATGACAACAAAACCCCTATAGATAAGACCTCACTACGAAAAGAAATAAAGTATATATCCAAGTGATGACCTCCTATGGAGGCAAAGGGAGATGTACCACCGACATCAGAGTGAACAATGTAGAAAGGTGGCTGGGACACTGTCCTTCTATGAGTATAAGGTAATTGAACCTGTTTACCAAGCCGACAATCTTGACGGTTTAGAGACATCGTCGAATAAGAATCATCGAAGACCACGTCAAACTAGGGATGAGAGATCACAAGTGACCCAAGGCGATGATGCCACTGCTAATAATAATAATTGGTAGACAAGGCAACAGAGGCAGAGACCGTCGACGGTGGCAGCAGAGGGACCTGATCCAGCATCCCACATGCCTGTGCACTCTCCATACCCTGTCAATCCGGATTGGTGCTCTTCTCTTGTTTGCGGGTTGTGGGACACGGACTTGATTAAGCACCCTAGGTTCTCCTACTGTGTGCCCTTGGCCCCGGCTTTAGGTAGCGCCTGTCGTCGGCTCGTCCCGTGCATAATCCAGGTACGCGTCGACTGTCCGAGCTCCTGCTCACCATTGGTGGTGCTCGAGCGTGCGGTTATGGTGTCGCACAACAAGGGAACACGGGATGTGGGATTGAGATAGAGCCCATAGCAACCCGCAGCAAGGCAAAGGATGTCCATCCAGACTGACACGAAGCGGAGGTGGACACAAAGGTGGATGTTGACTTCATAGGAGTCTCAATTGTGCACTCATTAGTAAGAGTAGCACGAGCATGAAGATCTCAAGGAAGTAGCGAAGGGGACAGAGAACTATGACGAAGAAATAAGAAATTCACTATGACAAGCGTTCACAAAGGCAATGTACTCAGAGTCATCGCGAGTAATGATCGACATGTAGAAGTGTTCGACCGCAAGTTGAATGGTGGACCGAAAATGCAGGTAATAAAGAAGTCATTAGAGGTAGAAGAAACCTCAAGCTCAAGGAAGTAGCGAAGAGGACCAAGATCATACATAAGAAATTAACTATGAATAGCCTTCACAAAGGCAATGTACTTGAGTCGTCGCCAGTGATGATCAACATGTAGAAGTGTTCGACCACAAGTTGAATGGTGGACCGAAAGTGCGGGATCATGAGCACTCGCCAAAAACCAGCCGCAATCACAATTTAGGGGAAGCGCTCGAACCAGGCACGAGGGGTTTGCTTAGGTCCATATAGAGAGTGATGAAGACGACAAACCACGCCATCAGTAAGAGAACCCGGGTGGTGGCTATGTGTAGACATTCTTGACATCAAGAGAGACAAACCATCGACGAGTAGAAGGCACATTGAGAAGTGTGCGAAGAGTGGTCATGTGGGCTATATAGGAGCAAATGTCCCATCGTAGTCATGACCATGTTCTCACCACTAGACAAGCTTCGTAACGCCCAAGAGAATCACCAGCCTTAACCTTGTAGACCCACTTACAAGTGATGAGACGAGCATGAGGAGGAAATGAGATTTCACGTGCCGATGCGGACAAGAGCATCAATCTTCGATGCCATCACATGCAGCCATTCGGGATGAAAAACCTTACGATAAGATGGCACATCAGTAGACACATCCGCTACACGCGAACGATGTGCATAAAAGTGAGGAAAAGATGGAAGAATATGTGCTGGAATCATCGGGATAAAGTAAGGTCATGGAGACAACAAGGAAGCCACCGGTGATGATGTTGTAGAATCTCGTGATAAGCGAGGTGAGGAAATCATAGGAGATGATGGCATTGGATCTACAATAATCGGAGAAGCAGGAGAAGTACGATGAATGGATTCGGGCCCAACACGAGTGATAGGAGTGTTGGGAAAATTATGGAAAGACTCCACTGAAAACGTCGAGGAAGATGGACGAGGCTGGTAGGGACGAGACTCATCAGAAGTTATATCCTGAGAAATAGGCATCAGACGACCTACATGATCCCAATAGCGGTATCCCTCATGCTCATCGTTGTATCCTAAGAAGACACACGCAACGGACTGAGCAGTCAGTTTAGTGTGTTCATGTGGGGCAAGGACATAGCAAACACAACCAAACAATTGAAGCGCTTAATAATCGAGAAACGGTCGAATAGATGCTAGAAAGTAGTGCCACCCTGCAGAGCACTTGCTGATGGTTGATGAGATAGATGGAAGTGGAGACAGACTCGGCCCAAAAGTGCGAGGGAAGAGAGGCAGTGACCATCAATGGACAGGCCATCTCAAGAAGGTGACGATGGTTGCGCTCGGCCACGCCATTCTATGCATGTGCACATGGATAAGAGAACCGAATGCAATAGTACCCTGCTCAGCAAGGATTCCACACAACAGCTTGGGAGATATACTCTCCACCAGAGTCATCATGGAACACATGAATAGGTGTATATAATTAAGTATGAACCATGACAACAAAACCCCTATAGATAAGACCTCACTACGAAAAGAAATAAAGTATATATCCAAGTGATGACCTCCTATGGAGGCAAAGGGAGATGGACCACCGACATTAGAGTAAACAAGGTAGAAAGGTGGCTGAGACACTGTCCTTCTGTGAGTATAAGGTAATTGAACCTGTTTACCAAGCCGACAACCTTGACGGTTTAGAGACATCGTCGGATACGAATCATGGAAGACCACGTCAAACTAAGGATGAGAGATCACAAGTGACCCAAGGCGATGATGCCAGTGCTAAAAATAATAATTGGTAGACAAGGCAGCAGAGGCATAGACCGTCGACGGTGGCAGCAGAGGGACTTGATCTAGCATCCCACATGCTGTGCACTCTCCGCACCCTGTCGATCCGGATTGGTGCTCTTCTCTTGTTTGCGGGTCATGGGACACACACTTGATTAAGCACCCTAGGTTCTCCTACTGTGTGCCCTTGGCCTCGGCTTTAGGTAGCGCCTGTCATCGGCTCGTCCCGTGCATAATCCAGGTACGCGTCGACTGTCCGTGCTCATGCTCACCATTGGTGGTGCTCGAGCGTGCGGTTATGGTGTCGCACAACAAGGGAACACGAGATGTGGGATTGAGACAGAGCCCATAGCAATCCGCAGCAAGGCAAAGATGCCCATCCAGACTGACACAGAGCAGAGGTGGACACAAAGGTGGATGTTGACTTCATAGGAGTCTCAATTGTGCACTCATTAGTAAGAGTAGCACGAGCATGAAGATCTCAAGGAAGTAGTGAACAGGACGGAGAACTATGACGAAGAAATAAGAAATTCACTATGACAAGCCTTCACAAAGGCAATGTACTTAGAGTCATCGCGAGTAATGATCGACATGTAGAAGTGTTCGACCACAAGTTGAATGGTGGACCGAAAATGCAGGAAATAAAGAAGTCATTAGAGGTAGAAGAAACCTCAAGCTCAAGGAAGTAGCGAAGAGGACCAAGATCATACATAAGAAATTAACTATGACTAGCCTTCACAAAGGCAATGTACTTGAGTCGTCGCCAGTGATGATCAGCATGTAGAAGTGTTCGACCACAAGTTGAATGGTGGACCGAAAGTGCAGGATCATGAGCACTCGCCAAAAACCAGCCGCAATCACAATTGAGGGGAAGCGCTCAAACCAGGCACGAGGGGTTTCCTTAGGTCCATATAGAGAGTGATGAAGACGACAAACCACGCCATCAGGAAGAGAACCCGGGTGGTGGCTACGTGTAGACATTCTTGACATCAAGAGAGACAAACCATCGACGAATAGAAGCCACATTGAGAATTGTGCGAAGAGTGGTCATGTGGGCCATATAGGTGTAAATGTCTCATCGTAGTCATGACCATGTTCTCACCACTAGACAACTTTGTAACGCCCATGAGAATCACCAGCCTTAACCCTGTAGACCCACTTACAAGTGATGAGACGAGCATGAGGAGGAAATGAGATTTCATATGCCGATGCGGACAAGAGCATCAATCTCCGATGCCATCACATGCAGCCATTCGGGATGAACAACCTTACGATAAGATGGCACATCAGTAGACACATCCACAACACGCGATCGATGTGTATAAAAGTGGGGAAAATATGGAAGAATATGTGCTGGAATCATCGAGATAAAGTAAGGTCATGGAGACAACAAGGAAGCCACCGGTGATGTTGTTGTAGAATCTCGTGATAAGTGAGGTGAGGATATCATAGGAGATGATGGCATTGGATCTGCAATAATCAAAGAAGCAGGAGAAGTACGATGAATGGATTTGGGCCCAACACGAGTGATAGGAGTGTCGGGAAAATTATGGAAAGACTCCACTGAAAACATCGAGGAAGATGGACGAGGCTGGTAGGGACGAGACTCATCAGAAGTTATATCCTGAGAAATAGGCATCAGACGACCTACATGATCCCAATAGCGGTATCCCTCATGCTCATCGTTGTATCCTAAGAAGACACACGCAACGGACTGAGCAGTCAGTTTAGTGTGTTCATGTGGGGCAAGGACATAGCAAACACAACCAAACAATTGAAGCGCTTAATAATCGAGAAACGGTCGAATAGATGCTAGAAAGTAGTGCCACCCTGCAGAGCACTTGCTGATGGTTGATGAGATAGATGGAAGTGGAGACAGACTCGGCCCAAAAGTGCGAGGGAAGAGAGGCAGTGACCATCAATGGACAGGCCATCTCAAGAAGGTGACGATGGTTGCGCTCGGCCACGCCATTCTATGCATGTGCACATGGATAAGAGAACCGAATGCAATAGTACCCTGCTCAGCAAGGATTCCACACAACAGCTTGGGAGATATACTCTCCACCAGAGTCATCATGGAACACATGAATAGGTGTATATAATTAAGTATGAACCATGACAACAAAACCCCTATAGATAAGACCTCACTACGAAAAGAAATAAAGTATATATCCAAGTGATGACCTCCTATGGAGGCAAAGGGAGATGGACCACCGACATTAGAGTAAACAAGGTAGAAAGGTGGCTGAGACACTGTCCTTCTGTGAGTATAAGGTAATTGAACCTGTTTACCAAGCCGACAACCTTGACGGTTTAGAGACATCGTCGGATACGAATCATGGAAGACCACGTCAAACTAAGGATGAGAGATCACAAGTGACCTAAGGTGATGATGCCACTGCTGAAAATAATAATTGGTAGACAAGGCAACAGAGGCAGAGACTGTCGACGATGGCAGGAGAGGGACTTGATCCAGCATCCCACATGCATGTGCATTCTCCGCACCCTGTCGATCCGGATTGGTGCTCTTCTCTTGTTTGCGGGTTGTGGGACACGCACTTGATTAAGCACCCCAGGTTCTCCTACCGTGTGCCCTTGGCCCCGGCTTTAGGTAGCGCCTGTTGTCGGCTCGTCCCATGCATAATCCAGGTACGCGTCGACTGTCCGAGGTCCTGCTCACCATTGGTGGTGCTCGAGTGTGCGGTTATGGTGTCGCACAACAAGGGAACACGGGATGTGGGATTGAGACAGAGCCCATAGCAACCCGCAGCAAGGCAAAGGATGCCCATCCAGACTGACACGGAGCGGAGGTGGACACAAAGGTGGATGCTGACTTCATAGGAGTCTCAATTGTGCACTCATGAGTAAGAGTAGCACGAGCATGAAGATCTCAAGGAAGTAGTGAAGAGGACGGAGAACTATGACGAAGAAATAAGAAATTCACTATGACAAGCCTTCACAAAGGCAATGTACTTAGAGTCATCGCCAGTAATGATCGACATGTAGAATTGTTCGACCACAAGTTGAATGGTGGACCGAAAATGCAGGAAATAAAGAAGTCATTAGGGGTAGAAAAAACCTCAAGCTCAAGGAAGTAGCGAAGAGGACCAAGATCATACATAAAAAATTAACTATGATGGCTTCACAAAGGCAATGTACTTGAGTCATCGCCAGTGATGATCAACATGTAGAAGTGTTCGACCACAAGATGAATGGTGGACCGATAGTGTAGGATCATGAGCACTCACCAAAAACCAGCCACAATCACAATTGAGGGGAAGCGCTCAAACCAGGCACGAGGGGTTTGCTTAGGTCCATATAGAGAGTGATGAAGACGACAAACCACGCCATCAGGAAGAGAACCCGGGTGGTGGCTACGTGTAGACATTCTTGACATCAAGAGAGACAAACCATCAACGAATAGAAGCCACATTGAGAAGTGTGCGAAGAGTGGTCATGTGGGCCATATAGGAGCAAATGTCCCATCATAGTTATGACCATGTTCTCACCACTAGACAAGCTTTGTAACGCCCAAGAGAATTACCAGTATTAACCTTGTAGACCCACTTACAAGTGATGAGACGAGCATGAGGAGGGAAATGAGATTTCACGTGCCGATGCGGACAGGAGCATGAATCTTCGATGCCATCACATGCAGCCATTCGGGATGAACAACCTTACGATAAGATGGCACATCAGTAGACACATCCACAACACGCGAACGATGTGTATAAAAGTGAGGAAAAGATGGAAGAATATGTGCTGGAATCATCGGGATAAAGTAAGGTCATGGAGACAACAAGGAAGCCACCGGTGATGATGTTGTAGAATCTCGTGATAAGCGAGGTGAGGAAATCATAGGAGACAATGGCATTGGATCTGCAATAATCGGAGAAGCAGGAGAAGTACGATGAATGGATTTGGGCCCAACACGAGTGATAGGAGTGTCGGGAAAATTATGGAAAGACTCCACTAAAAACGTCGAGGAAGATGGACGAGGCTGGTAGGGACGAGACTCATCAGAAGTTATATCCTGAGAAATAGGCATCAGACGACCTACATGATCCCAATAGCGGTATCCCTTATGCTCATCGTCGTGTCCTAAGAAGACACACACAACGGACTGAGCAGTCAGTTTAGTGCGTTCACATGGGGCAAGGACATAGCAAACACAACCAAATAATTGAAGCGCTTAATAATCGGGAAACGGTCGAATAGATGCTCGAAAGTAGTGCCACCCTGCAGAGCACTTGCTGATGGTTGATGGGATGGATGGAAGTGGAGATAGACTCGGCCCAAAAGTGCGAGGGAAGAGAGGCAGTGACCATCAATGGACGAGTCGTCTCAAGAAGGTGACGATGGTTGCGCTCGGCCACCGCATTCTGAGCATGTGCACATGGATAAGAGAACTGAATGCAAGAGTACCCTGCTCAGCAAGGATTCCATGCAACAACTTGGGAGATATACTCTCCACCAGAGTCATCACAGAACACACGAATAGGCGTATAGAATTGAGTATGAAGCATGGCAGCAAAACCCTTATAGATAAGACCTCACTACGAGAAGAAATAAAGTATATATCCAAGTGATGACCTCCTTTGGAGGCAAAGGGAGATGGACCACCGACATCAGAGTGGACAAGGTCGAAAGGTGGCTGAGACACTGTCTTGCTATGAGTATAAGGTAATTGGACCTGTTTACCAAGCCGACAACCTTGACGGTTTAGAGACATTGTAGGATACGAATCCAAGAAGACCACGTCAAACTAAGGATGAGAGATCGCAAGTCACCCAAGGCGATGATGCCACTACTGAAAATAATAATTGGTAGACAAGGCAATAGAGGCAGAGACTGGCGACGGTGGCAGCAGAGGGACTTGATCTAGCATCCCACGTGCATGTGAACTCTCTATATCTTGCCGATCCGGATTGGTGTTCTTCTCTTGTTTGCGGGTTGTGGGACACGCACTTGAGTAAGCACCCCAGGTTCTCCTACTATGTGCCCTTGGTCCCGGCTTTAGGTAGCGTCTGTTGTCGGCTCGTCCTGTGCATAATCCAGGTACGCGTCGACTGCCTGAGCTCGTGCTCACCATTGGTGGTGCTCGATCATGGGGTTATGGTGTTGCACAACAAGGGGACACGGGATGTCGGATTTAGACAACGCCCATAGCACCCCGCAGCAATGCAAAGGATGCCCATCTAGACTGGCAGGGAGCGGAGGTGGACACAAATGTGGATGTTGACTTTATAGGAGTCTCAATAGTGCGCTCATCAGTAAAAGCAACACGAGCAAGAGCTCAAGAAAGTAGCGACGAGGACCAAGATCATACATAAGAAACTCAATCTAATGAGCCTTCACAAAGGCAATGTACTTCATCGCCAGTGATGATCGACATGTAGAAGTGTTCGACCACAAGTTGAATGGTGGACCGAAAGTGCATGAAATAAAGAAGCCATGAGAGGTAGAAGAAACCTCAATCCCAAGGAAGTAGCGAAGAGGACGAAGATCACACATAACAAATTCACTCTGACCAGCCTTCATAAACGCAATGTACTTCATCGCCAGTGATGATCGACATGTAGAAGTGTTCGACCACAAGTTGAATGGTGGATCAAAAGTGCAGGAAATAAAGAAGGCATTAGAGGTAGAAGAATCCTCAATCTCAAGGAAGTAGGGAAGAGGACTAAGATCATACATAAGAAATTCACTATGACGAGCCTTCACAAAGGCAATGTACTTAGAGTCATCGCCAGTGATGATCGACATGTAGAAGTTTTCGACCACAAGTTGAATGGTTGACCAAAAGTGTTGGATCATGAGCACTTGCCAAAAACCAAGCGCAATCACCACTGAGGCGAAGCGCTTAAACCAGGCACAAGGGGTTTGCTTAGAGTCATATAGAGAGTGATGAAGATGACAAACCATGTCATCAACATTCTAACCTATAATGAGGCTCGCCAACTCGGCCTCCCGGTGCTCACCCAGATTGAAGCTTGGTTGGCCATTCGATAGAGCTGCTTTTGGTCAACTAGTTTGTCATGGCAATCAGATTGTTCTGCCAGTTTTCACCGCACGGTTAGTTTTCAGTATTATGACCGGTGGGCTCGTCCTTTCTCCCTATTGGCGTCGTGCGGCTCATCGTGGGCGTCTCCACTACTGCATGCAAACCCCATTTGAACCCTAGCCTCCCATCACAACCACCACATCTGTCCCTCCTCCACCATCGTCCATCATCCATCTCCACCTCCTATCCCGGCTCCTCTTGTACCTCTTATTTTCCTCCTCGCCTCCCCATTGCTTGTCCCCTTGCCCGGATTAGACGCATGTCGCCGCCGTGGGAGACCAGGGCAACAGGGACTTCACGGCGGGGGTGGAGTAGGGACGGTCATTAGGCTAGCGGCGGAAGGATGAAGCAGTGAGGCCCAAGTTCTAGGCGGTGCACACATTGCGGACTCTAGACTCTTGTGTTGTTGATTGGGTTTTGGTTCAGATAGAAGAGCTCTATGCTTACAAACTTTTGGGATAGACAAGTTTGTCAATGCCAAGGTATGTGATTGGTTTCTCCACTTCCACCCTATCATTTGCAATTTCCCCATATGATGCATTGATACCATTTCATTGTGTGATTTTTCTGCAGAAAATAATCATCGGGTTTTCAAGTGTAGGCATCGTGTGTAAGCCCAGTTAGTGTTCCTGGTTTATGAGTTTAAGAATACATTCTCATCTCCCTGCTATCTATATTCCGTTGTTTTAGATTTAAAAGTGCTTTAGATGAAAAAAAAAATTAGGCAACCTTTACATTTCAGGCATCATTTCTAAGTATTATGGCATCCACGAATTTCCCGATAGTTTGTTCTGCACCATGCTGCCTCATGTAGGATTTTGGCGCTCGTGATCTACCTTAGGTGACCTGCTCGCAGTCCTTCCCTCCTCTCTGACCTCTCTCCCTCTCTGTATGATGTTTGATTTGTGTTTTGGTTCAAATTTGACATGACTTTTTGATTGATGCTTGGTTTAGAAAGGAACAAGTTCTAGAATTGGTAGAAGAGTCATATGTCATCCTTTGTATTTTTTGTCAAGATGAATGCTTCATAACAGGTGTATGGAAGCACAAAGTAGACTCATATAAACTGCAGTTGCAGTATCAGCAATAAGCAAGGGACGTATCACATGTTTCTATCAAAACTGTGTATAAATTTAAGAGCTTAGTAAGAGAATAGTATCTCTGTTCCGGGAGAAAAATTTAAGAGCTTAGCAAGAGAATAGCATCTCTATAAATTTTAGAGCTTAGTTTTTTGCATATGCATGTAACAGCAACTCTTTTGTGTTCTGGTCTTAAATATCCTATTCATGATACAGTAATTTGTATCAAGCTTACTATGTTGAATTTTGGTAAGGGCAATCCCATTGTTTATGCATCTTTAACAAAGAACGGTATTTGGTGTATCATCTGAGATGTGCTTGATTAATGTCTTTCAGGCAATGTGTGATGCCATTTGCAACCTTCTTGTTGAGCAAGCTGAAACAGGAGTAACTCCATTGATCATTATGTCACATTGTAATCCATCACAAGAATCATCTCTCCTATTTCATTCTCTGAATTTCTGTACTGCTGATGCTTACATATATGTATATTTTGCTTCTGCTTGATGTGTCTCGTGCCTGATCCGGTATTGATGATCTATGTGGCCGAAAAAAAATACATTGCCTGTGAATTTGTCTAAAGATGCATTATGATATCCAGCTGTGTTGGTATGGCTTAAAAATATGTCTACAGAGTATTATTGATGGTTATTTTGCATGTTGGGTCATGTTAGTAATGTGCTTTGAAATTATTTCCCCTCATCGTCTCAGTTTTGTTTTTCTTTAGGCAATATTATGGTATAAATATACGTATATTTTTTAGGCAATATTATGGTAGCTGCAGGAGTGGGCGGTACTCAGTTGCCAACAGGCGCTGATGACGGTGGCCGAGCTAGACCCCGTCAGGGACCGGGCGGGCATGTACGTCGAGGCGCTCCAGGGCAGCGCGTGGGGCAGTTGTCTCTGGTCGCATTTGAGTTTTGCTTCTGAGCCATTATTGATTTCCCATTTCTTTCTTCTGCACTAGAAGATTGACCGTGTTGGAGGCTGTTAATCACAGCGACGTCCTGATGGAGTCGTTAGATTGTCTACAAGAATATATGATTATATCAGGAACTTAGATACTGAAAGGGTTAAGCAATTTGATTGTGACAGCATTTTCTAAGCATGAACACTGCAGCCACTTCGTCACAATACTGAATAAACATGTGCGAATTTCAATGCTTGTGTTACCTTGAAAACAAGTCTTACTGCACAGGTAAGAAATTATAATCAGAGTGCAAATTCGAATGCTTGTGTTACCTTGGAAACAAATGCTACAACATAGTTAAGAAAATACAATCAGAGTGCGAATTTGAATGCTTGTTTTACCTTGAAGAATGCTACAGCATAGTTACTTAACTGATACAGAGTGAGGATTAAGTAATTTGCATTATGTGAGGATTAAGTGCTACCACCAGAAAATCCAATCTAAAAATCCAGTGATGCAGGTCGGGATGGAAAACAAGATCATGAAGTGTAACTAGCCCTAGGTAGTAGGTGGACTGTAAATAATTATAAGTCGAAGTTGTGCGACAAAACCACAAGAGGCTTATTTAGGATTGGTACAAGTGAAACTGGAACGGCCTCTGGATCTAAGGGCTATTTTGTGGCCTAGAGGTGCTCGGGGGCCGACGGGTTGTCAACAGAAAAAAACAAAAGAAATGAAAAAGAAGAAAAAGAAACAGAAACAGAAAAAACAAAAGAAATGAAAAAGAAGAAAAAGAAACAGAAACAGAAAAAACAGTAAAAAAACACAGGCTGGCTAGTTGCGGTTGTACGCTCAAAAACTGGGCCGGCCCATCGCGTCGCTGCTTGCTTGCTCACCTGTGAGCATCAAATGAGATATTTCGTGCCTTACGGCTTCATGTTACTGAAATCACTAATTGAGGAGTACTCATTGGAAAGATCACTCTGCTATAAAGTGGCGCTGCATTTGCGCCATTTGTTGCAATCTGAGGGTTTTCCTTTTTTTCATAGATATGTTTATTTAAAATGTTTTTTCTCTTAAACCGTGGGCCCAAATCTTGAACCGTTTTTATTGTTGGATTCCTCGCGTCGAGATCTTCAAAACTAGGTCCCATGTTGATAGATTTTGATGATTTTTTTCACGAAAAAAACCAGATGAAAAAACTGAACCGGGAGCACGGGTTTTTTCCTTTTCCAAAAGAGGCACACCCTTGTCTCTTGCGAAATCACAACCGTGTCTCTCGCGGAAGGAAAGCCATGCCTCTCGCGGAAGGAAAAAAAAGAAAATACGCCGTTTTTTCGTTTTTGAGGAGCCTCTCGCGAAAGCAAAACATGCCTCTCATAAAAGAAAAGAAAAATAAAAAAACGCGTATTTTTTCCGTTTCCGAGAGGCGCGGCCGTGGCTCTCGCGGAAGTAAAAAAATAATAAATGCATTCTTTTTTCAGTTTGCGAGAGGCACGGCCGTGCCTCTCTCGAAAGCACAATCGTGCCTCTCGCGGAAGAAAAAAAACAGAAAATACATTCTTTTTTCTGTTTCCGAGAGGCATGGCTGTGCCTCCCGTGAAAGCAAAATCGTGCCTCTCGCAGAAGCAAATACGTGTCTCTCGCAGAAGGAAAAAGACAGAAAACGCTTTTTTCATATCCAAGAGGCACAACCGTGAATCTTGCGAAAACAAAACCATGACTCCTGTGAAAGGGGAAAAAAGAAAACACGTTGCTAAGGAAGACCGGTGAAAAACCAAAATGTCAAAAAAAAACGTTTAAAAAGCTGAAAACGCGCGCGGAAAAATAAAAAATAAAATTCAAACAGAGCATCCAAAGCGCGACATGTGGCGGGCGGCTGAGAGCGCCAAATGATGCTGATCGTTGCGAGGCTCCCGAAGGAGCGCTCGTCAACTAGTTGCTCTCTCATGTTACTGGTAGCCAGATGTGGGTCATGGATCATGCAGAAATTAATAATACGTGAACTATACCTGGGCCTAAAACATTCACGGATTTTTTAAGAAGTTCATGAATTTTGGGGGAAAATCCACGAATTTCAAAATTGTTCAGAAAAAAGGAAAAAAAATGGAAACCAGAAAAGAAAGAGAAAAAAAATATGAAAAAACAAAGGAAAAAGACCGAACGTATATGGGCCAGCCCACTACGAGCCTAGCCCCATGGTGGGGTTGTGCGCCCCGTACGAAAATGCCCTGAACCGGTGCTTGCAGCGCCTAATAGGGATTGGCGAGTCCTAGCATGGCTCATCATCATGTTTACATCGTTTAATTTTTTCTTTCTTTTTTATTCACATTTTGGTTTTTCCTTTTTTATTTACCTTTTCTTTTTATTTCAAAATATTATATATATATATATATATATATATATATATAGTAATCTTACAATCGCTTCCTAAATACATTACGTTTAGAATATAAATAGTTACATGCATATTGTTTTAATATGTAAAATTTGTTATAAAAAACAAAAAATATAGGTTATAAAACCAGAAAAATCACATTTTTTATGTATGTTTTACACTATGTTTTTACATTCGTAATTTTACATAACATAAAATATTTTTTACGGCGAGTACATATTTTCTTACCTTCTCTTTTAGTGTATGAAATAAGACAAAATTTACGAAACGTAGAAATACGGTGCATTGATGACAGAATAGAGAGAGGGTGAAGAATAACTAATCCTCATCCAGGGTGACGAATAGGATGACCCTATATTACATAAAATACTTTACATGAAATTTTATTCTTGTGTATGAAAAATCTTAATCATGTGCACGAAAAATGTTTTAGAATAATGCATGTGACATTTAAAAAATGGTATACATTGTGAAAGAATGTACGTGTAATTAAAAAAAGATTCATACATTGAAAATTTGTTACATTTAAAAAATGTTAACTTGTTTCAAAAATGTGTTCATGACATTTTCAGAATTTTTTTTTGTACAATATAGAAAGTGCATAGTTCAGAAAAAATGTTTTACTATTTAGAAAAATTTCCAATGTGTATTTTTAAAAAATGTGTTAAAATGTTATATATGTATTTAAAAATGTGAAACATTCTTTTAGTTGTATACAAAAAATGTAGAGCATGTATGTAAGTAAACATCTGATACCTGCAAGTGCACATGGCTGTTGTAGCACTTTCGTGATAAGTGTTGCACCCGCAAGGAGCTGATTGGAAGGCATCACAGACCCCACAACTACGTTGTCACTTTATGCGGCCACGTACGCACCCAAACTGGAGTTTGGAAATAGTATACTATATAACTTGCTACGGAAACTAGATAAAAATGGTGTTTAACTAAATTACGAATAAGAAGGTAAACAGTAATAAAAATATACTATGTTAGTGATGAAGGTGCTTGAGTAGCAAAGTGTTCTGTAGGACTCTGGAGTCATCACCATAAATATGACCCGTGCAAGTAGTGCAGAGCAAACGCTCTCTTTCGTATCGTCTATCCACCCTTCATATGCATAAGTGGCCACTCCCTAGTACATAACATGTTCTACTCTAAAGTAGACTTCATGCCACATACGCCACCAACCGTTTGCTTCCCCATGCCGGTTATCACAAACAGTCAATTAAGGAAGTGAGGTTTCAGTATCACCTCAAATTCCCTCATCATCCTAACTCGTACAACGACCGTAGTTCCTCCACGGCCAATCACGGCAAAAGTGCGAGTGAGACCTCCTCTCAACACTCACGACAATACTAACTTGAACATGAACAAGAGCATATTGGATCACTTAGGAATCATAATGATTCTAATCATAAAGTAGTTCATTTGTATCCTTGATAAGAAATATATCTACTCAAACATAAAGGAGAGAGTCAAGTTACAAGCCAGCCTAGAGTCGGTGAAGGGAGAAGGCATGGCGGCGCCGGTGGTGATGAAGGGGGCGGCGTCGATGGAGGTGCCGACGCGGTGGAGATGGCATCGGCCCCAAGGTCGGTGCTCTCGATGGTGGAGCGCTCTCTTCTTCCCTTGATATTGTCCCTTCCTCTATGGTGGTGATGGAGCAGCAATGGAGATGGAGATGGATGTGTTCTTGGTGAATGGCGTGGTGTAGACGACGGCTAGGGTTGTAGATGATATATAAAATGTCTCCCTAGCCTCCTCCCTTGATGTGATGCATCCAAGGGCTCTGGATGAGCTTTATCCTCTTCCAGTTTTTTCTTTACGAGCAAAGATCTCGTGGGATCGAATGGGGAAGAAATCAGTTAATAATCCCGTCTGGAGAGGCAATTTTCGGATCTGTGTGCACATCATACGACCAGCGAAACGAGCGGCCACGTTGGCATGAAACACCATCTTTTATTCTGACCTTCTCTAGTAAAACGACCCCCATTTCTTTGTATGAACTCGAAATTTGACGTTCTTGGGCTCGTTGGATTCATATGAATGACGTC
>NC_041385.1:744084977-744093462 GCF_002162155.2 Triticum dicoccoides | reverse complement strand
ACCTATGGAATGGCTAAGTTTGGCCCCTGGGTGACTCCGTATTGAACCCATCGTTGGTCCTTTCATCGTGATTGGTCCTAGGTTGCTCCAAAATACCTCTAGACACAAGAAAAGAAAGAAAATTAATAAAAACAAAACAAAATACTATATGTGCAATGCTCACAAGGAAAAGTGTAAATACCGGTAATCATGCATAATGGACAACTATTTGGTTCAATGGGACATAATACATGAAGAGAACATGCAACAAATGAGCTCTAACAATGCATAAAATATAGAGCCATCACCTCCCCACACTTAAACCTTGATTGTTCTCGAGTAAGAAGGTTGACTCCCAAAAGCTCATCCTACCAACTCTAAAGTATACATTGAACCAAACCCCAAAAGTGTCCATGTTCATCGTGCAAGCATGCAAAAATTAACCAGCAAGGGAGTAATAAAAGTTATCCTCTTAGTTCCATTGCCATGGAGGTCAAGATACATGAAAATATTTTTGTGGCGCCCAAATTTCCATTACCAAAGGTTTAGAAAGATGGTCAATATTATCTTAGGAACACAACAATAACTATCATAGACAAAAGAAATCAAGCATTAGCGGCCGCTCACCAACCCGAGGCTTACCAGGTACAATAGCAAGATCGCATGTCTGCTTTATTCGACCACTCAACTACCTATGCAACACTGAGCGCAAGCCTATGCCTCGCACCTAAGGGAAAAACAGAAAATGGTTGGGGTTTTGAGAAGTCAAAAACAAAGAAAGTTTTGCATCAACGCAGCTATCCACTAGGCTATGGAGAAGGCCTTATGATCGATGTCAAGCAAGGAGTAGGGATCACCATGCAACTAGGATGCACATAGAGCTATGAATATGTGAAAGTTCTCCAAAGGACTAAGTGGGGGTGCGTCCAACTTGTTTTCTTATGAAGACCTCGAGCTATTGAGGATGCTCGTCATTGGAATATACAAGCAAAGTTCTATAATGTAGGTTCCCCACTAGTATGAAACATGAAGCTCATGAAACTTCTACTTGACAATGCATGAAGTGGTGCCACTTTGAAGCACAAGGTATACTAAAACAATAATGGTGTTGATCCTTCTCTCTTCCTTTCCTTTTTCCTTTTTTCCTTTTTTCTTTTTTTCTCTTTTTTGTGGCACCTCTCTGTGGTGCATATTATGTCTATTTTTTTGGTAGGAACAACAACTTACAATGACTCACTTCAGCGTAATTTAATCATAAGTCAAAACTGAATCATGAGAGAAACTCTATGATGAATGCCTCCAGCAGTGTACTAGCATGTGCAATGATCCAGCATAGCATAGGTATAAAAAATGGACAAGTTATGAAAATATCGAGCTAGCCATACTATAATCATGCAAGGCAAATGAAAACATGGACCTAATCATGTAATGTAATATGGCATGGCGATATGCTCGAAATGGCTATGAAAATGCCATGTAGGTAGGTATGGTGGCTATTTTGTTCAGACGGGGTATTTTTATGCCTCCCATGGGTTTGGATGTACCTGCTTAGTGTGCGCCAAGTCTCACTGTGAGAGTGGGCAATGCATGGCACCGTAGAGGCTAGAAAATAAAAGATGAACGGAAGTGCAAAGGCTTCAAACTTGCTTTAGTCAATAAGAACTCAAATACTACAGAAGAGTATTGCGGTGTCACGTTGCATAAGACTCAGAAGGTAACACTACAAAAAAACACTTCTATGATGATACATATTTGTCACAGTAGGTCACGTTTTCTGTCATGCATATACATCCATGACGATTTTATGACAAAATCAAGATAGTCATACCTGTGTTGTCGTAGAAGTGTTCCATGACAATACTCAAATTATCATCACGGAAGTGCCCACTTCCATGACGATAAATGACGTGTCACGGAAGTGCTTTCGTCAAGGGTAACCGACACGTGGCATCCACCATAACGGGTTGCCGTTAAGCTATCGGGTCCGGTTTTGGATATGATAACCCGTTAACAGCAACAACCAATGGCGATTTTCCACGTGTAAAATTCTCATTGGCCGGAGGAAACACGTGTCAGCTCCCCATTTGGACAGATGGCATCCATCCAATGGACGGGCCACGCCTATAATACATCAACACGTGGCTGGGCCCAACAGTGCACATTTAGATCAAAAGGCGGCCCGTTTGCCTTGGTCAAAAGGGGCAGGCGGGCCCACAGAAAGCCTGTTAATGGCTTGTTCGCATATAACCCATTTACAACCCGCTAATTCATGGCCCATTATGGCCCATCTGAATTAGGCCCAGTAGTGTCATCTGGGCTGTCCAATATGATTTCAGCATGTTG
Source organism: Triticum dicoccoides (assembly GCF_002162155.2). Taxonomy (NCBI): domain Eukaryota; kingdom Viridiplantae; phylum Streptophyta; class Magnoliopsida; order Poales; family Poaceae; genus Triticum; species Triticum dicoccoides. Next base: position 744,091,140 of record NC_041385.1, on the reverse strand, counting down.
TAATTTTCCGCCCATGTTAGGCCCATGACGTCCTCCGGCCCATATGAGGCCCTTTGTAACTCTTGGCCCATTAAAGGCCCATGGTGAAACTGGCCCGTAATGAATAGTGTATCGCCTTATACCCGTTAATGGCCCATTGTTTTATTGGGTCCTTTCCAGCTCGTGTTATCTTTCGGTCTTCTAAGGGCCCATTTATTCTTGTGCTCATTTGCAGCATTCGATTACTTACGGTCAGTTACTGGCCTGTTCTGCTTGTGGGACAAATTCAGCCCGTGGTTAAAGTCGGCCCGTTTGTGGCCCTTTAATCCGTTGGCCCATTTCAAAACGTCGTCAAATACGGTCCATTAATGACCCATTATGCCTGTAGATAGAATTAGACTTGTTATACTCATCGGCCTATTAATGGCCCATTATATTCGACCAATAAACCCTCTAGCCCGTTTATGGCCCATATTGCGGTCCATTATTGGTCCATGAATAGTATGACCCATGTTTGGCCAATCGATCATACGACCTGTAGAAGGCCCATTGATTCTACGGCTCGTAGAAGGCCCGTAGGAGGCCCATGGTAACTATAGTAGATAGCAGGATGATGGTTACAACGGTCCGTATGTTGCCCATGGTTATTGTGGCCCCGTTTAAAAAAATAGGTTATTGCGGCCACTAGCAAACCGCAGAAAAAGAGCTGCACTGACTACAACCAAACAAATAACAAGATAACAAGGAAATAAATAAGCAAGCAACTTACGCTAGGCTATTACGGCTGAAAGGGCATGTAGCCCCTAAGTGTGGTTTTGGTGATTAATGACAATCTCTATGGAGTAATGTTTTCACTAAGATATATTTGAAGGTATTGTCCATAGATGGTGCATAAAGTATATTAGATGGAATCAAGGATGAAGTCCATATATATGAAGATATATTTTCTCTAAGCTTTGGTATTCATGGGCAATTCCTATGGTGCATCAAGTGCATTGAATCATATATGAAGAAATGTTCCACAGTGATGCATGAAGCATGTTGGATTTATGTGGGAAGAATGCCATCGAAACATTCGAAGAAGTCCTCATGGTATCCCTCTCTGGATACCCCGTGCGCATGGGTCTCCTGACCCCCGTGCGCACGGGGTCGAGTGTCAACTGTCTGGATACCTCGTGCACATGGGGTCCCTGACCCCCGTGCACACGGGACCTAGGTTTTGGCACTCGAGGTCCCATATCCAGTGAGGTTTCAAGTTGGTCTTTGGGGATTTATATTGAAGCCATCAAGATTGATTTTAATGTCTAACCAAATATATTCAAGGCGGAGTTCGTTAGAGGATCTCAAAGATTGACATATGTTGGCTTTTAAGGATCAAGGGCTTGAGAGTATAAGCAAATAGAAGAATTGAAGTTATGGTTTCAACACAAGATTATGGTAAGCTCATGTGTTGGGTTTTCAGTTGATCAAGTCTTGAAGCAAGCAACTAGAGTGGAGAATTCATTGTGCCTCTCAAGAGATTATGATGGAGTTTTGAGAAGAGCAAGTGATGGGCAATATGATATTCATAGTGAAACTTGATATGGTCATGAAAGAGTCTTTGCTGATCTCTTTCTTGAAGCAATGAAGGGAAATGAAGAGTTCATTGTGGCTTTCAAGAAACCAAGATGGGACATGAAGTAAAGATGTTGGTTAACCAAGATGAAGCTCGAAGATTATCTAGATAGTCAACTCTCAAAGTGCAAACATTATACCATGTGGGATCAAGTGATCTAGTGGTAGGGTAAGTAATTGTGAATTGTGCTTTATTACCTAACCCATGCCATGTGTTTGTTATGTCTCTATGGGTTAGGTGTTTCTCATGGGCTTGCATCAAAAAGGAAAGATCTCAAGTAGCCTATGTGTGGATGACATCAAGTGGTGATGGTCATCGGGTTCGAGGAGTCCAAGTGAAAGATGAGAAGCCAGAGGTTATAAGCTTTGAAGCTTGCGGTCCACATCATGATAATGCACATGTGAACATGGGCTTAAGTTAAGGCTTCCCTCATTGCAATATGAGGAAGCAATTCGAGTCTCTTCAACAAGTGGTTGAGGACAAGAAAGGGATTCCAAGTTGAGCATGAAAGTCATCATCAAACTCAAGTTGTATTTGCAAGGAAAAGGTACAACTTAGCTATGTTTTCCTAGTTTTGCCGGTCTCATAGTGCTTGCACTACAAAAAAATACACATCCGTGACATTTTGGGCAGAACGAATTTTTTTTTGTCATGCTCATGACACTTCTATGACGATAATTGTGACAAAACCCGGTATCATCATAGATGTGGTGGGCTCCTACTTCTATGACAAAAAATCATGACAGAAAATGGGCTTTTCATCCTAGGCGGGCCGGAGACGCAGCTGCATGACATTCTTTGGGCCGTCCATGACAGAAAAAACCATGGTAAAAGCGAGGGCGAGGAAAATATCGGGGAGTTCCCGATTACAGTGGGTGGTCGGGACCGAGCGATGCACGGAGAGATTGCACGTTTCTATCGTACACGTACATGCATGGGTGCGAGGCATTGGGTGCTAACTGAACCCGAGCGAGGCGTTCGCCTACTGAACCCGAGCGATTTCATTGGCTACGCATTACTGAACCCGAGCGATCGATCGATCCCGAGCTGTTAACTGAACCCGATCGAGTGATTCCTTCGCTACTGCTGCTAACTGAAGCCGATCGAACCTGTTGCCTCTTGATGAACACTAAGTGTTGTTGGGGGTTGGATGAATAGTTCCTGGTGGGGGTTGGATGAACAGGACCCCGTGGTAGTAGAGGCCGTTGCCGCTGGATGAACATGACCCCGATCGAGCCGGTTGGGGTGGATAAACATGACCCCGTGGAGGGATGGTTGAACAGTAGCCAGTGGAGTCCAGGATGAATTGTAGCCCGTGGAGGGCTGGTTGAACAGTAGCCGATGGAGGTTGGATGAACAGGAGCCCGTGGATGAATAGTAGCTGGTGGAGGCAGGAGGGAGACGCCGTGGATGAACAGTCACAGGTGGAGGCTGGAGGTGACGCCTCCGATTTAATCGTACACTAATCATGCATGCAAATGTGTACGATCAAGATCAGGGACTCACGAGAAGATATCACAACACAACTCTAAAAGTAAAATAAGTCATACAAGCATCATAATACAAGCCAGGGGCCTCGAGGGCTCGAATACAAGTGCACGATCATAGATGAGTCAGCGGAAGCAACAATATCTGAGTACAAACATAAGTTAAACAAGTGCCATACGATGGCTAGCACAAACTGGGATACAGATCGAAAGAGGTGCAGGCCTCCTGCCTGGGATCCTCCTAAACTACTCCTGGTCGTCGTCAGCGGCCTGCACGTAGTAGTAGGCACCTCCAGTGTAGTAGGAGTCATCATCGACGGTGGCGTCTGGCTCCTGGGCTCCGACATCTGGTTGCGACAACCAGGTAGAAGGGAAGGGGGAAAAGGGGGAGAAAGCAACCGTGAGTACTCATCCAAAGTACTCGCAACCAAGGAGCTACACTACATATGCATGGGTATATGTGTAAAGGGCCATATCGGTGGACTGAACTACAGAATGCTAGAATAAGAGGAGGATAGCTAGTCTTATCAAAGACTACGCTTCTGGCAGCCTCCATCTTGCAGCATGTAGAAGAGAGTAGTTTGAAGTCCTCCAAGTAGCATCGCATAGCATAATCCTACCCGCCGATCCTCCCCTCGTCTCCCTGTGGAAAAGCGATCACCGGGTTATCTGTAGAACTTGTCTGGGTGTGTTTTATTAAGTATCCGGTTCTAGTTGTCATAAGGTCAAGGTACAACTCCGGGTCATCCTTTTACCGAGGGACACGGCTATTCGAATAGATAAACTTCCCTGTAGGGGTGCACCACATAACCCAACACGCTCGATACCATTGGGCCGAACACACTTTCCTGGGTCATGCCCGGCCTCGGAAGATCAACACGTCGCAGCCCCACCTAGGCACAACAGACAGGTCAGCACGCCGGTCTAAATCCTATACGCGCAGGGGTCTGGGCCCATCGCCCATTGCACACCTGCACGTTGCGTGGGCGGCCGGAAGCAGACCTAGCAACCTCCATTACAAAGGAAGTCACGTTACGCGGTCCAATCTGGCACGCGCCGCTCAGTCGCTGATGTCACGAAGGCTTTGGCTGATACCACGACGTCGAGTGCCCATATCTTCCCCGCGTAGTTGGTTAGTGCGTATAGGCCAGTGGCCAGACTGAGATCAAATACCAAGATCTCGTTAAGCGTATTATTATGAAATAACCGTGGACGCCGACCAGTGCCAGGCCCACCTGTCTCCCAGGTGGTCTCAACCTGCCCTGTCGCTCCTCCACAAAGATCCACACAGAGGGCCATCGGGACAAAGGTCCTTTCAGCCCCCAATCCGTGAATCACTCGCGGGTACTCCTCGAGCCGACCCGACTTTAGTCACCATCTGTAGTATGTATATATGTATAGTATATACCCGTGATCACCTCCCGAGTGATCACGGCCTAATAGTATAGCAAGGCAGACTGACAAGAATGTAGGGCCAATGATGATAAACTAGCATCCTATACTAAGCATTTAGGATTGCGGGTAAGGTTTCAATGACTGTAGCAACAATGACAGGCTATGCATCAGAATAGGATTAACGGAAAGCAGTAACATGCTACACTACTCTAATGCAAGCAGTATAGAGAAGAATAGGCGATATCTGGTGATCAAGGGGGGGGGGGGCTTGCCTGGTTGCTCTAGCAAGGAGGGGTCGTCAACAACGTAGTCGATCGGGGCACCAGCAGCGGCGTCAGTCTCGTAGTCAATCGGAGAGAAGACGGGGAAGAAACAATGAATACAATGCAAACAGATGCATATCGATGCATGACAAGACAAGTAATGGTGCTAGGTGTGCCCTAACGCGGTAGGAGGTGATACCGGCGAAGGGGGGAACATCCGGGAAAGTATTCCCGGTGTTTCGCATTTTCGAACAGATGAACCGGAGGGGGAAAGTTGCGTGTTTGCTATGCTAGGGATGTGTGGCGGACGAACGGGCTACATATCCGGATTCGTCTCGTCGTTCTGAGCAACTTTCATGTACAAAGTTTTTCCATCTGAGCTACGGTTTATTTTATATTAATTTTAAAAGATTTAATCATTTCTAGAATTTATTTAATTAATTTAATTCAACATTATCCAGAATAGTGTAAGCTGACATCATCATGACGTCAGCACGACGTCAGCAGTCAATAGAGGTGTTGACTGGTCAAACTGACGTGTGGGTCCAGTGGGACCCGTCTGTCATACTCTGTTTAGGTTAATTAGGATTTAGCTAATCTAATTACTGTTTAATTAAACTAACTAGTTCATTAGATTAATTAAACATGATTAATTAACTTAATTAATTCACTAATTAATTAATTAATAATTTATTTATTTATTTTAGATTTGTTTTTTTACTTCTAATTCTCTTTTTTTAAAATGTTCCAGGGGCTGGGCCCCACATGTCAACGGCCCTAGGGGCCTTAACGGGCACCCAGCCGTGCGGTTACAGGCACGGGCGTAACGTGCACCCGCTTGGAGGCCCGAGGCCACCAAGGGGCCACCGGCCACGGCGATAGCCGGAGTAGCGCGGCAAGGGGGCGTCAGAGCGGGGCGGTCGGGCGACAACCAGGGCCGCGGCGAGGCTGGCCGAGAACGGCATCGGCGAGGCCGGCCGAGTGCCGGACTGCAGCAGAGGACGGCGGGGTCGCGTGAGGGGGCGGTGGAGGTGGCTGCAGGGCAGGGCGGCAGGGGAGCCGCTGGACGGTGCTGCGACGGCCACGAGGTGCAGCAGTAGGGGAGGCCGGCCGGTGGCATGGCCGCGGGGGCCAGGCGGGGCTTGGCCGATGCGGGGGCGCGGCCTAGTCGCAGTGAGCGCGAAGACCAGGCGCGGTGAGCGCGACCGCGGGGCAGTGGGCATTAGCGAGGCCACGGCGGGCGCATGAGTAGGGCGGGAGGCGATGGGGTTCTCACCCGCGTTGGTGAGAAGGGGGCGGCGAGGCTCGGTGTGGCCTTTGGGGAGGAGGACGGGGACGCGTCACCGGCGAGGAGGAGACGAGGAAGACGAGGACGACCGGGCGACGGTGGAGAAGCAGGCCGACGGGGGAGCGCTCCGGCGACG
>NC_041385.1:744055853-744084730 GCF_002162155.2 Triticum dicoccoides | reverse complement strand
AAGTGGGGGTATCGGTGGAGTGGGAGGGGTGCGGTGAGTGGATAAGGAGTGGGGTGGGTGGCCGGCTGGGCCTGGTGGGTTGGCCCAATTGGGCCACGATCCAGGGGGGTTTTCTTCCTCTCTTTTCCTTTTAGTTTTGTTTTCTGTTTTTGTGTTTTCCTTTTTCTTTTATTTACTACTCTTTTCTGTTTTAATGCATTTTAAAATATTTAGGCACTTTCTAAAAATATGTTTTCTTTACTATAATTACCCTTGTAATATTCGGCACTCACCGAACATTTCTGTTTCAAATCTTGAAATTTTTGTTGTTTGACATATTTTGAATTTAAAATTTGAAGGGGTTTCGAATCAATGTGAGGTTAGCAACAGTAACAGTGGTGACATGGCATCGTTAACGTGGGATTACTATAGCATGATTATCCGGGCGTCACAAGGTCGATGGTGGATGAACAGTAGCCCGTGGAGTCCTGTTATGCGGTATGCCGCACCCCTCCTAATGAACACGACCCCCATTTCGACTGTAGGAGGTCGAAGAGAAGTCTATTTCCTCTGTTTTGTGGTATGCCACACCCTTTCCGATCAACAGGACCCCGTTTTGACCGTAAGAAGTCAAAGAGAAGTCCGTTTCCTCCGTTTTGCAGTATGCCGGACCCCTCCCGGTGAACAGGATCTGGTTTCGACCGTAGGCGGTCAAACAGAAGGCCGTTTCCTCCGTTCTGCGGTACGCCAGGCCTTGTTTCGGCTGTTGCATCCAAGCCGGTTGGCTCCCGATGAACATGACACATTCTGTTGCCTCTCGATGAACATGAAACAGTTTGTCCATTCCAACCCAGCCAGTTGGCTGCCGATGAACAGGACGCCGTCACTGGTCTCCGCTGCCTCTCCATGTACACGAGCCCTGGCTGTACATATGCGCGAGTAGGCATTCGAGACCCGCCCGTATGTATGTACGTGACTGTATTTACTTTCTTGCACCCTGGTTGTACATACGTGTACATGATATAGACGGGACTGCGTGACATGCTACGTCCGTGCCTCTACTACAACACGTGCCCTTCCTTACTCGGCCACGGGTCATCGCTGCAGCCTGCAAAGAGACCAATCGACCAGTATGTACGTACACGTTCGCGACCAGACAAACAACCCTACGTACGGTCCGACCGGGTGGGTCCCAGCTGTCAGGGAGGTAAGGAGGCACTTCCTTGCATGCGAATATATAGCTGGTGGGTCCCAGCTGTCAGGTGCAGAATCATAATTTTTTGCCCGTAATATGGACGCACTTCCTTGCGTGCGAAGATGTAGCTGGTGGGTCCCAGTAGTTAGGGGGGAAACATTTTTTCGCGAAATATGGTGGCCCGTCTAGTGGGTCCCTGCTATCAGGTGGAGGAATCATTATTTTGCACGTAATAAGGAGGCACTTCCTTGCTGCGACCGTGGACGCAGCTGTCAGCCTCTCCACGTACATTACTCTTTTGATGGAAGTCGTTCCTTGACCACATTGACCACGCCGCACCGAGAGCATCAAGGTGGTGGACGATAGCGAGGCCTAGGAAGGGGACGACGCCGAGCTGGGGAAGACGTGGTAGTGGATGCCCACACGGAGAGGAGTACGATGGTTAGCTGGTTCGGCTGCGGTGTGAGGTTGCCGGGCTGCAGAATAACAGGGGTTGTGGGTGAGTAGAGGGATGGCCTGGCCAGAGGTTGGAGTAGGGTGGGGCGGTTAGGCCTACGCGGCAGCAGAGCCGACCACGGGAGGCAGGAGCAGGAGGCACGACCGACGCTGGTTTGGGCGGCTGGAGCAAGAAGACTAGAGGTTGAAGAAGCACTACGACCGTTGGATGGACATCGCACGGTCACTAGAGCTAGAACCGTTCATATTGCCTAAGTTGACAAAGCCCTCCGTCTGCGTCAAGTTAGTAGGCCCACAAGTAAGCCTCCCACTATGGTGGGTCCCAACTAGCAGGGGGAGTATTCATTTTTTTGTGCGTAATAAGGAGGCACTTCCTTGCGTGCGAAGATATAGCTGGTGGGTCCGAGCTGTAGGGGGAGGAACATTTTTTCACAAAATACAGAGGCCCTTCTGGCGGGTATCAGCTTTCAGGTGGAGGAATCATTATTTTGCACGTAATAAGGAGGCACTTCCTTACGTGCGGCCATGGACCCAGCTATCAGCCTCTCCACTATAGTCCTCTTCCGATGGATGTCGTTCTTTGACCATGTTGACCACGCCGCCGAGAGCACCAGGGCGGTGGATGACGGCCAGGCCCCAGACTGGAACGACCCGGAGAAGCCCCACTATTTTTGCTTAATAAGGAGGCACTTGCTTGTGTGGGTCCCTGCTGTCAGCCTCTCCACTTACATCCCTCTTCCGATGGTTGTTGTTTGTTGACCATGTTTACCATGCCGCACCGAGAGCAGAAACGCGGTGGACGAGGGCGAGGCCCAAGAAGGGAATGACCCGGAGCCGGCTAAGCCACATCAGCGGATGCCCACGCTGAGGGGAGTACGAGGGATGACTGACGGCTGCGGGGTGAGGCTGACGTCGCCAGAATAACAGGATGCACGGGTGGCTAGAGGGATGGCCTGGGAGCAACACAGCCGGCCATAGGAGGAGGGAGCAGGTAGTCCCGCCGGCGCTGGTTTGGGCGGCTGGAGAAGGAAGATCAGAGACTGAAGAAACACGACGGCCATTGGATGGACATCCAACAGTCACTACTCTGTGTTAACTAAGTTAGACAAAGCCTTGCATACCCGTCAAAACGTTTTTTAGGACAACGTCATCGTCAACCTAGTAGGCCCAGAAGTCAACCTCCAAATCTGTGGAAAATAGCATACAACCCATTAACCATTATTTTCAATAATTTACAACCCATTTGCTAATTCTTAAGGATATTCTGAAGCCCATATTCTTTTTATTAGCACTGCAGACCATATTCTGGGCACTGCTAACAAATTCAACGAAATTGTGCATATTTCGGCGGGGTCTGAACTCTTTTAAACCCGAAATTTCAAGTAACGTTAAAAATAATTTTTAAAAACTTATATCAAAATAAAATTCAAAAAAAATTCTCTGCAAAAAAATGAATGAAATTTAAAATCTTGACTAGCAAGATGCACGTGCGTTGCACAGAACATCAAGATGCATTTGTATGAGTAGTTTATCTTGTGGGAGAAAAGGATGAACGAGGGAAGACCTTATCTACAAATGTGGAGAGGAGTGCGGGTAAATTGTCATAGTTTCCTTCCAATCCGTTAGATGTAGATCGGATGGCATATATTGCAGGATGGCAGGCACACCATCACACCAACCCTGCTTTTTATAAGAGTAGAGAAATACAAAAAAAAGATTTTGAATGTAATTGCCGGTTGGCTTTGGTTTAAAAATTTACAACCCATTTCTTACTACTTATAGCCCATTTTCTTGGGAAGCCCATTTCTTACTACTTACATCCCTCCTCGTCTTGAAAGATTTGTAGCCTAGCAGGGCTGAGAAAAGCAAGTAGGCCTCGATTGGGTATTCTCCAAAAAAAACTAGGCTAGCCATTTTCAGAAAGAAAAAAAGATATCAATTGGGCTCATCATGTGCTTAAAAAAAGCGTAAGCGTGGGCTAGACGGGCCACAGCCCCCGCACATCGCAGTTGAGCTCCGTCTCTAAAACTAAAAAACAACCGGGCAAGCTGCTGGGTCCTTGGTGTTAGCTGCTCGTTGTGTAATTTTCTTGTTTATTGACTACATTGACAATGGCATGGGACCTAGTTGTCAAACAATTAGGAGGAAGTATTTTTTGGCTTGTAATAACGAGGCACCTGCGTGCATAATGTAGTGACCCTGGTGGGTCCCTACTGTCTGCCTCTCCACATACAATGTCGGAGTAAACGACCACAGGTAGCCTAACCGGCTCCCTTTGGCCCTTAGAAAAAGCAATGGGCCGACCGAGCCTTGAAGCGCCCAAGACACGGGGCCGCCTTCTTCCGGCCAGCTATCACACAGGCCGGCTACCGAAAGGCGGCCCAGCCATAAACTCTCTTGGAGGACGCCATGATAGGGCCGACTCCAAGAAGCCGGCCCAAGAAGACCGATTCCAAGAAGCCGGCCCCAGGCAGGCAGCCAGGGGCCGTGCCCTAAAAGTCTGCACCCCCATAACGATGATGGGACAGGGCGTGGCAACAGTGGACCCTGCCACCCCCGAATTCCGGAACACGCATGGCTACAGTACGCCGTATGGGACGACCATCACCCGTCCGGCGTGGCACTATTGCCATGCAGATCATGACACCCTTCACGACGGGCTCCCAGTACGACCCGTAGGCGGCGGGCCCCTTCGGTCAGAGAGACGCCCGAAGGCGGCCTGGCCTCCCCCAGCCGGCCTGAGGCCAGGCCGGCTTCCTATAGCCGGCTTGCCCCCCTCCTCGGGGCGCGCGCACCATTAAGGAGACAAGACGAGGTAAGGCTACAATGAGAGCCCGCAAGGTGGCGGCACTGCAGCCATGCTTACCTCAACAAAGCCCTCGTCATCAGAGGCAAGGCAACATTAACCAGCCTCCGACAAGACCCCCAAGTGGTGGGGCTGGCCTGTCGACCAATGAGCCCGCAGCCGGCGGGACCCACCAGTCGGCGGGCCCCAGCGACCGGCGGAGAAGCCGGCGGCCATAGACACTGATGGCTAGGGCCCGCGCCCAGCCGGATTACCATTGTACCCCCGGGGGTAGGCCTGTATAAACCCCCCGGGACACCCATGCAAAGGGTTGATCTCATAGAGTTTTAGACACCACCATAGGGAGAGAAGAGAGCTAGCCTTGCCCTTCTTCCTCCTCCCACCGAACAGCTCAAGGAGACTCTTGTAGCTTCTTATCGATCTAGTGATCATGCGGAGACCCTGCAAAGCAGGAGTAGGGGTATTATCTCCACGGAGAGCCCCCTAACCTGGGTAAGATCCGCCGGCGTGCATGTCTTCGCCTTATCCCGTTTCCAGGCACCGGCGATGTCTTACTGGCTCCCACAATGATAAGCCATCCATTGGCATATGTCGCACCTACCACCCGACTTACAATCATCTCCTGATTCCTCTCGGTTGTTGACCATGTTGACAACGCCAGACAGCGGCAGGCACAACAAGCGAACCAAGGCGGAGAACGACGGCGAGGCCTCGGACGGGAACGAGCAAGAGCCATGGAAGATGTGGCAGTGTAGTGGCAGGCGGAGGGGAGTACAAAGGCAACAACATGAAACTTAGGATTACAAACGTTACAAAAAGCCCAAGGATTAATTGTCATCAAATTTAGACAAAATCCAGATTGAACATGGCAATAACATCTAACCCAACCATTGTTTTTCGCAGTCACAATCAAATGGATCGGTTTGATCCATAAAATCAACATCCTGTGCAAAAAAAATTATTGGAGGATGACTACAAGTTGTTGTAAATAGAAGCCGAGCACGTTCAGAAGCCCATTTGTCCACCAGAAACTTCTTTTTTTGCTGTTCAACATGTCCGTCCATGAGAAATCTCTTGTTGAAAAACTTAAGCCTCATGGACAATAGAAACCTCGCATTCAATAGGAAGAATGTGACAAAGTTTCTGTTTGCCTGGTTGGATGCATATCCTTCCATCGTTATTGCCCTCAAACGAATGTCATGAGAACTGAGAAAATCATGGTGCTTATTACACCACCGAGTGGTAATATGTTTTTTCCATGTGTTAGTGCCTAAGTATGCATGAAGATTGAAAACAGTTAAGGTTTGAAAAAAGAGTATGTCGAAAGGGCGATAACTGAATGGTTAATTCTAATACAATATATATGGGCCTTCAATGTGCATGAAATCATCACCTCTATATATAAATTCTCCAGACATCGAACGCATCGCAGCAAGCCAATAATTATGTTCAGATCATAACTAAACATTCCGATATATAAGATCTTGACAGAATCCAACGGCATTTATAGGCTATCCATGGATGAACTCTTCAATGAGCATATAACATAATGTTAGTACCCAAAGTGTACTCCAAGATGATATAAAACTTATGCGCACAAATGAAAAATGAAGCTTATGATTACAAATGTGTAGATGATAATATACGGTACCTAAAAAAGTGAGGAGCCAAACACCAACTTGCTGTGATCATTAAACAGATCATGAATTACTCCCAAGGTCTCCAGTTTGGGCACAAAGACAACAGTTATTTATGAAGGTTTATAACAATAATGAAGGATCAACCTTTGAAGTGAAAGGGCATCTTCAATGATGAGCTGTTGTCCTTCAAAACAAATTCCAATGCTTTTAAGGTGAGGCGACTTTATTTGGAGACAACTCAGAGGGATTTCTATTCCCAAAACAATCAGCAAGCGCTCCAGGGCAGGGAAACTGGAGTGGATGATGCTGTGCGGTGAGGCCTCCGACAAATAAACCACCACAAGCGAAAGTTTTTTTAGCAGTGGGAGTCAAAGCATTTGTACCAGATCGTTTGGTAGATGGCATCGGGCGAAGGTGGCGGTGTGGAGAGAGGAGAAAAACCACGAGATGGACATCGAAGGTGTGGGCACAAATTCTTGGTGTTCGATTCATGGTATGAAACTTTCATGGTAATGGTAGAACTCAAACTGCTGGAGTTTTTCGAATTCAGGGGATGTTAGGCAAGCGCCCACCATGCAGTGTATGGACATCAGGTAGTGTGTCGAGATGCATAGGCGTTGAACGGGGCCCTGCTGGTGATAGGAGACGATGGCTCTGAGGTGATCAAATTCAGGAAGCAAAGATATCTGACGACCATCGAGATTGAGGGGCGCGGTGCGCCATATAGAGCACCACCGAGTTGATAGGACTTGTGTGCGGCAGCAATCCTTGGTGGGGAGAAGCGAGATGATCTCCCTAAGGATGTCATCCGGGAGATCACTGATGCAGTCCACTAGAGATTCTATGGGTTCCTCAGATCCGAGTTGGGCGGGGGAGGGGGGGGGGGCTCGCCGCTTCTCCCACGCTGCCGGGTGTGGGATCTACAACCGGCATAGCCGCCGGTGGGGGCCTCATCTTCTTGGCGCTGGGGCCAGCCGACTCCATTTTCCTTGCGGGCATCGCGCCGAGCTCATGGATTTGAGCAGAGTAGCGAGAGACGAGCCTAGTGGCTGTGTGAGTGGGGAAGAAGGAGGGCTAGGGTTTTCTATAGGAGTGGAAGAAGAGGAGAAGGTGTTTTCTGTACGAGAGAGGAAGAGGGTGATCGGGGGTTTTCTGTACGAGTGAGGAAGAGGAAGATGGGGAGCGGGAGGAATCGGAGGGCGACGGAAGCGGGAGAGTCCAGCGAGCTGCAGTATAAGTTTTTTGAGATTTGCGAGCTGTAGTATAAGTGAAAGCGAGGAGGAAGGAGGGTTTTTCTGGGATCACCCCCTCTTCAAGAAATATGGGCTTCTCCTCGCAAAAAAACAAATGGGCTTTAAGATGGATAGGCTTTTGTATCGGCCCAGTCGGATGCCCGTGTTTCGTACTGGAGGGCCTTAACACTAGAGGCAGCCCATTAGAGACACTCTCCAGCTCTCCAGCTCATTGCCCATTCGAAAGAAAATAAGAGACGCCTCCAGCTTAATTATGGCTCCTCATCGGTCAACGTACGCATAAGCTTATTTCATCTTGCGTTGGTCATTCTACCTAGTTAAGAATGTAGGAATACCTCAAGCACCGCGAGGTTATCTGACAACAGGTTCCACTAAAATTGAGGTTTGTGCTTCTGTTTGCACAAATAGACACCATATGGAGATAAACAACCCTGTTTGTACAAATATGTAACAGGGTTATTTAAGCAGTGTCATCTTTTGCAGCGGCATATGATTAACAACAACATCTCATATGTTATCAATGGCATTACAGTGACAGTATGAAAAAGTGCCATTATCAAAGAAGTGCCATCACATCAAATCAACACTGGCACTAGATTAACGGGGGCTTAGATTAACATGCATAACAATTGCATTATGACTATGTGATAACAAGGGCATGTGTGGTTTAAGGGGTTTTAACAGGGATTAACAGGGATTGTGGGGGATTAAATCATGTACTAGCCAAATTCCCCTCTATTCCTCTCCAAACCCCTTGGGAGGAGGTTGAACCAAACATGGCCTAATACTAACCATAGTGGGAGTAACTTAATTCCATACGGTATCATAATATGATACTCAACCCTCTCTTTCTTCATTTAATTCTACGCCACATCAAATTTGCCTAGATGGCATGCATGATACTACTTATAATACCCCCATTACAACCAGCCTAGTAGAAGTAATATACCTAATCTAAATGGTCACCGCCCGATCTCTTTGTCCTCCTCCAGCATCCGGCTGAAGAAGAATCGTGCAAGACACTGGCTGTTTTCGCTGGTGTCGCCTCAGCGGTGGCCTTCATGGGATAAAATCGGCGGCGGCCTCCCGTGTTCTACTTCTCCTCGATGATGGCAGCGGGCGGACACGTGCTAGCCGTTACCTCGTCGACATCTGCGGCGGATTCTTTCTCTGCCTGCATGGCACGGCTACGCGTGCGTCGACCACGGATGGCACAGTTGCAGGCACTAGAGGCGCTGTACGACGCGACGGCTTCGAGGGCAGAGACAATGCCCGTGCCGCCATGCTCACCGACAAGCCGACGTGGAGCAAGTCGACACACTTCCTCGAGCTGTATTGGAGCGGCCAGCTGCGGAACCACGTGCTGGCTTAGTGCGGCAACTGCCTCCGACAGGCTAGGCAAGGTAGGTGGAGCAACGAGCTTCCTCGCTCGTAACTACCGGGCTCGGCGGGCCACCCAGATGGATTTTATGTCGGAGAACTGCTCTTCCTGCTCGTCAGATGCCACCGAAAGAGTGGAGAAAATGGTGGAAGGAGGAGCTTGGCCGGTGTCCTACTACTGAATGGACATGTGTGGCTGGAGTGGGTTTCTCGCATTCCACATGGGTTTCTCTATCTCTACTCTTATAAAAAACAGAGTTGGTGATGATGGTGTGCCTGCCATCCTGCAGTATAGGCCGTCCGATTTATATCTGACTGATAGGAAGGAAACTATGGCAATTTTGCAAAAAAGATACCCACAACCCTCTCCACATTTTCAAATAAGGCCTTCCCTCGTTCATCATTTTCTCCCACAAGATAAAGTACTCATACAAATGCATCTTGATGTTCCGTGCAACGCATGTGCATCTTGCTAGTAAATGTAGGTTTTTGAATGCGGCGAGGAGGCGGGTACAACTGGGAGTGCCGTGGGCGGCGCCCTCGGCCGGCGTGCCGCTTCAAATGGAGGACGCAGTGAGAGGTCACGTCCGCTGAGGGAGTCCTGGACTAGGGGGTGTCTGGATAGCCGAACTATCATCATCGGCCGGACTCCAAGACTATGAAGATACAAGATTGAAGACTTCGTCCCGTGTCCGGATGGGACTTTCCTTGGCGTGGAGGGCAAGCTTGGCAATACAGATATGTAGATCTCCTACCATTGTAACCGACTCTGTGTAACCCTAGCCCTCTCCGGTGTCTATATAAACCGGATGGCTTTAGTCCGTAGGACGAAGAACAATCATACCATAGGCTAGCTTCTAGGGTTTAGCCTCCTTGATCTCGTGGTAGATCTACTCTTGTAATACCCACATCATCAATATCAATCAAGCAGGACGTAGGGTTTTACCTCCATCAAGAGGGCCCGAACCTGGGTAAAACATCGCGTCCCTTGTCTCCTGTTACCATCCGCCTAGACGCACAGTTCGGGACCCCCTACTCGAGATCCGCCGGTTTTGACACCGACATCCGCCCTTACCCCCTTGACCGTGGACGTCCGTCTTTAAGGACAACATTATCCTTGACGGTGTACGTCACCTTGTGTCTAGATCTGAGATGCCACGTGTACCTGATGAATGACTCCAAGTTCAACCACTATGATGCTAGGTGCGAGCCGAGGAACACTGTTGGAGAGACCCCCCTCATAACTTTCCTACATTGGTCGTTTGATTCATAGGATAGAATGCTATGGGATTTTTTCCCTATGTAATCATGTGTTAATTGGCAATCTAGCATCCACTCCAACTTTTTTTTCACTTCCTTTGTTTTTCTTGTGCCAAACACTCTAGTTTATTTTAGGGGAACACTTTGTTAATGTTATGGGATTCAAGTGGACATGCCACTCCAATCCTTTATTTTTCCTATTCCCGTGTTTTAAGTTCCTACAAAGAGAGTACTTGCTCTAAATGATGTGCCGCTACAAGAGCCGCCTATATTAATTAACCATGCTCTAAAAAGGTGGACCAGCTTTGGCTATAGTATACTACTGTACTAGGTTAGTAATCCCTCCGTCCCAAAATTCTTGTCTTACATTTGTCTAGATAAGGATGTATCTAACACTAAAATGTAACTAGATACATTCGTATTTAGACAAATCTAAGACAAGAATTTTGGGACGGAGGGAGTGTTGGGGAACGTAGTAATTTCAAAATTTTCCTACGATCACAGAAGATCTATCTAGGAGATGCATAGCAACGAGAGGGGAGAGTGTGTCCATGTACCCTCGTAGACCGAAAGCGGAAGTGTTTAGTAACGCTATTGATGTAGTTGAATGACTTCGCGATCCAACCGATCCAAGTACCGAACATAAGGCACCTCCGCGTTCAGCACACGTTCAGCTCAATGACGTCCCTCGTGCTCTTGATCCAGTTGAGGACGAGGGTGAGTTCCGTCAGCACGACGGCGTGGCGACTGTGATGATGATGCTACCGGCGTAGGGCTTCGCCCAAGCACTACGGTGATATGATCGATGTGTGTAACTGTGCAGGGGGTACCTCACACGTCTAAGAGAAGACTTGGTGTGTTCTAGGGTGCCCCTGCCCCCGTCTATAAAGGGGGAGAGGGGGTGGCCGGCCGGCCCTAGGGGGCGCGCCAAGGAGAGGGAGTCCTACTAAGACTTCCTAGTCCTAGTAGGATTCCTCTACAGGGAAGACAGGGGGAAGGAAGGAGAGGGAGAGGGAGTAGGAAAGGGGGCGCCGCCCCCCTTCCCTTGTCCAATTCGGACTACTAAGGGGGGGCTGCCCTTATGGCCCTTCTCTCTCTCCACTAAGGCCCATGAGGGACCATTAGTTCCCCTGGTGGGTTTCGATAACCCTCCAGCACTCCGATAGTCACCCGGAACCACTCGGAACTCTTTCGGAGTTCGAATAACATAGTCCAATATATCAATCTTTATGTCTCGACCATTTTGAGACTCCTCTTCGCGTCTGTGATCTCATCCGAGACTCCAAACAAACTTCAGTCATCAAAAACACATAACTCATAAGACAAATCGTCATCGAACGTTAAGCGTGCGGATCCTACGGGTTCGAGAACTATGTAGACATGATCGAGACACATCTCTGATCAATAACCAATAGCGGAACCTAGATACTCATATTGGCTCCTACATATTCTATGAAGATCTTTATTGGTCAAACCGCATAACAACATACGTTGTTCCCTTTTGTCATCAGTATGTTACTTACCCGAGATTCGATCGTCGGTATCATCATACCTAGTTCAATCTCATTACCGGCAAGTCTCTTTACTTGTTCCGTAATACTTCATCCTGCAAGTAACTCATTAGTCACATTTCTTGCAAGGCTTATAGTGATGAGCATTACCGAGAGGGCTCAGAGATACTTCTCCGAAACACGGAGTGACAAATCCTAATCTTGATCTATGCCAACCCAACAAACACCTTCGGAGACACCTGTAGAGCATCTTTATAATCATCCATTTATGTTGTGATGTCTGATAGCACACAAGATGTTCCTCCGGTATTCAGGAGTTACATAATCTCATAGCCCGAGGAACATGTATAAGTCATGAAGAAAGCAGTAGCAATGAACTGTAACGATCATAATGCTAAGCTAACGGATGGGTCATGTCCATCACATCATTCTCCTAATGATGTGATCCCGTTCATCAAATGACAACACATGTCTATGGTTAGGAAACATAACCATCTTTGATTAACGAGCTAGTATAGTAGCGACATACTAGGGACACTATGTTTTCTCTATGTATTCACACGTGTACTGAGTTTTCGGTTAATACAATTCTAGCATGAATAATAAACATTTATCATGAAATAAGGAAATAAATAATAACTTTATTATTTCCTCTAGGGCATATTTCCTTCAGGGAGTAGGTGACCTTGAGCTTGGCTCTTCTCCTCTTCCGGAAGTGGAACAATAATGATGGTACTACAGTAGTACTTCTGGGAACCTGACACCAAATGAACTATTGCATGTCTACCGGTTGTAAGCAAAAGTTTCTCCTCGTGCTGCGAGCCACCGCGCACGCGTTGGCGAGGGAGAAGGCGTAGTAAGAAAGCTTCTCGTCATTCCGTGAGTTGACGGGACACATCAAAGTTATTTAGTACTCTCTCCAAAAAGGGCCGACCATGTCCATGGCTACCATCCCATGCTTCGTCATTGAGTATGTGCACTATTCACATGCCATCGAGGAGAAAAAATATTGCAGAGTACTAGGTTCCATCGAAGTGCATGACTCACTTACGCACTGCTTATCTCCATTTTCTTGCATGGCACGTGCACCTTGATGCTAGATGTCCCGCATGTTGGCAAAAGGATGAACAAAGCTCAAGTCAAAAAAGAGTGGAAGAATATAGATTCCGGACGACCGAGAAGGAGCAAGGAACCAAGCGGTGGAGTGTCTGCACTCATAATATTTTATATTATTAAGCGATATAAAATCAACCAAATATCTCCACATTCCTATAGTACCATTCTATAGTGTGAGAATAACTTTGAATGTTACGTCCGTGGGACATCTAGTTATAGTATATCCAGCATCCCGTATCGCTTCTCACTCCTCGTCCTTAAAGCCTGCCGACAGTACCTTGTGTTGGAAATATGCCCTAGAGGCAATAATAAAAGTATTATTATTATATTTCCTTGTTCATGATAATTGTCTTTTATTCATGCTATAACTGTATTATTCGGAAATCGTAATACACGTGTGAATACATAGACCACAATATGTCCCTAGTGAGCCTCTAGTTGACTAGCTCGTTGTGATCAACAGATAGTCATGGTTTCCTGGCTATGGACATTGGATGTCGTTGATAACGGGATCACATCATTAGGAGAATGATGTGATGGACAAGACCCAATCCTAAGACTAGCACAAAAGATCGTGTAGTTCATTTGCTAGAGCTTTGCCAATGTCAAGTATCTCTTCCTTCGACCATGAGAGCGTGTAACTCCTGGATACCGTACGAGTGCTTTGGGTGTATCAAACGTCACAACGTAACTGGGTGACTATAAAGGTGCACTACAGGTATCTCCGAAAGTATCTATTGTTTTATGCGGATCGAGACTGGGATTTGTCACTCCGTGTAAACGGAGAGGTATCTCTGGGCCCACTCGGTAGGACATCATCATATGCGCAATGTGACCAAGGAGTTGATCACGGGATGATGTGTTACGGAACGAGTAAAGTGACTTGCCGGTAACGAGATTGAACAAGGTATTGGATACCGACGATCGAATCTCGGGCAAGTAACATACCGATAGACAAAGGGAATTGAATACGGGATTGATTAAGTCCTTGACATCGTGGCTCATCCGATGAGATCATCGTGGAACATGTGGGAGCCATCATGGGTATCCAGATCCCGCTGTTGGTTATTGACCGGAGAACGTCTCGGTCATGTCTACATGTCTCCCGAACCCGTAGGGTCTACACACTTAAGGTTCGATGACGCTAGGGTTATAAAGGAAGTTTGTATGTGGTTACCGAATGTTGTTCGGAGTCCCGGATGAGATCCCAGACGTCACGAGGAGTTCCGGAATGGTCCGGAGGTAAAGATTTATATATGGGAAGTCCTATTTTGGCCACCGGAAAATGTTCGGGATTTTTCGGTATTGTACCGGGAAGGTTCTAGAAGGTTCCGGAGTGGGGCCCACCTGCATGGGGGGACCCACATGAACGTGAGTAGTGGGGGAAAGGCCCCACACCCCTGGTCAAGGCGCACCAAGATCCCCCCTTAGAAGGAATAAGATCATATCCCGAAGGGATAAGATCAAGATCCCTAAAAAGGGGGATAACAATCGGTGGGGAAGGAAATGATGGGATTTCTTTCCTCCCACCTTGGCCAACGCCCCAATGGACTTGGAGGGCAAGAAACCAGCCCCTCCACCCCTATATATAGTGGGGAGGCGCATGGGAGCTCAACACAAGCCAAGGCGCAGCCCCTCCCCTCCCCAACACCTCTCCTCCTCCGTATATGCTTGGCGAAGCCCTGTCGGAGTACTGCTGCACCAACTACACCACGCCGTCGTGCTGCCGTTGGAGCAATCTTCCTCAACCTCTCCTTCCCCCTTGCTGGATCAAGAAGGAGGAGACGTCTCCCGTCCCGTACGTGTGTTGAACGCGGAGGTGTTGTCCGTTCAGCACTTGGACATCGGTGATCCGAATCACGTTCGAGTACGACTCCATCATCACCATCCCCTTGGCTAGCTTCCGCTCGTGATCTACAAGTGGTATGTAGATGCAAACTCTCTCCCTTGACTCGTTGCTTAGATGAACTCATAGATGGATCTTGGTGAAACCGTAGGAAAAATTTTAATTTTCTGCAACGTTCCCCAACAGTGGCATCATGAGCTAGGTCTATGCGTAGTTCTCTTTGCACGAGTAGAACACAATTTTGTTGTGGGCGTGGATTTTGTCATCTTACTTGCCTCTACTAGTCTTTTCTTTCTTCGGCGGTATTGTGGGATGAAGCGGCCCGGACCAACCTTACACGTACGCTTACGTGAGACCGGTTCCACCGACTGACATGCACTAGTTGCATAAGGTGGCTGGCGGGTGTCTGTCTCTCCCACTTTAGTTGGAGCGGATTCGATGAAAAGGGCCCTTATGAAGGGTAAATAGAAGTTGACAAAATCACGTTGTGGTTATTCGTAGGTAAGAAAACGTTCTTGCTAGAACCCAATTGCAGCCACGTAAAAGATGCAACAACAATTAGAGGACGTCTAACTTGTTTTTGCAGCGATTGATCATGTGATGTGATATGGCCAGAAGTTGTGATGAATGATGAATTGTGATGTATGAGATCATGTTCTTTGTAATAGGATTCACGACTTGCATGTCGATGAGTATGACAACCGGCAGGAGCCATAGGAGTTGTCTTTATTTTTTGTATGACCTGCGTGTCATTGAATAACGCCATGTAAACTACTTTACTTTATTGCTAAATGTTAGTCATAGAAGTAGAAGTAGTCGTTGGCGTGACAACTTCATGAAGACACGATGATGGAGATCATGGTGTCAAGCCGGTGACAAGATGATCATGGAGCCCCGAAGATGAAGATCAATGGAGCTATATGATATTGGCCATATCATGTCACAACTATATAATTGTGTTGGAAATATGACCTAGAGGCAATAATAAAAGTGTTATTATTATATTTCCTTGTTCATGATAATTGTCTTTTATTCATGCTATAACTGTATTATCCGGAAATCGTAATACACGTATGAATACATAGACCACAATATGTCCCTAGTGTGCCTCTAGTTGACTAGCTCGTTGTGATCAACGGATAGTCATGGTTTCCTGACTATGGACATTGGATGTCGTTGATAACGGGATCACATCATTAGGAGAATGATGTGATGGACAAGACCCAATCCTAAGCATAGCACAAAGATCGTGTAGTTCGTTTGCTAGAGCTTTGCCAATGTCAAGTATCTCTTCCTTTGACCATGAGATCGTGTAACTCCTGGATACCGTAGGAGTGCTTTGGGTGTATCAAACGTCACAACATAACTGGGTGACTATAAAGGTGCACTACGGGTATCTCCGAAAGTATCTATTGTTTTATGCGGATCGAGACTGGGATTTGTCACTCCGTGTAAACGGAGAGGTATCTCTGGGCCCACTCGGTAGGACATCATCATATGCGCAATGTGACCAAGGAGTTGATCACGGGATGATGTGTTACGGAACGAGTAAAGTGACTTGCCGGTAACGAGATTGAACAAGGTATTGGATACCGACGATCGAATCTCGGGCAAGTAACATACCGATAGACAAAGGGAATTGAATACGGGATTGATTAAGTCCTTGACATCGTGGTTCATCCGATGAGATCATCGTGGAACATGTGGGAGCCATCATGGGTATCCAGATCCCGCTGTTGGTTATTGACCAGAGAACGTCTCGGTCTTGTCTACATGTCTCCCGAACCCGTAGGGTCTACACACTTAAGGTTCGATGACGCTAGGGTTATAAAGGAAGTTTGTATGTGGTTACCGAATGTTGTTCGGAGTCCCGGATGAGATCCCGGACGTCACGAGGAGTTCCGGAATGGTCCGGAGGTAAAGATTTATATATGGGAAGTCCTATTTTGGCCACCGGAAAATGTTCGGGATTTTTCGGTATTGTACCGGGAAGGTTCTAGAAGGTTCCGGAGTGGGGCCCACCTGCATGGGGGGACCCACATGGACGTGGGTAGTGGGGGCAAGGCCCCACACCCCTGGTCAAGGCGCACCAAGATCCCCCCTTAGAAGGAATAAGATCATATCCCGAAGGGATAAGATCAAGATCCCTAAAAAGGGGGGATAACAATCGGTGGGGAAGGAAATAATGAGATTTCTTTCCTCCCACCTTAGCAAACGCCCCAATGGACTTGGAGGGCAAGAAACCAGCCCCTCCACCCCTATATATAGTGGGGAGGCGCATGGGAGCTATACACGAAGTTCTGGCACAGCCCTACCTCTCTTCCTACTCCTCCTCTCCCATGGTGCTTGGCGAAGCCCTGCTGGATTGCCACGCTCCTCCACCACCACCACGCCGTTGTGCTGCTGTTGGATGGAGTCTTCCTCAACCTCTCCCTCTCTCCTTGCTGGATCAAGGCGCGGGAGACGTCACCGGGCTGTACGTGTGTTGAACGCGGAGGTGCCGTCCGTTCGGCACTAGGATCATCGGTGATTTGAATCACGACGAGTACGACTCCACCAACCCCGTTCACTTGAACGCTTCCGCTTAGCGATCTACAAGGGTATGTAGATGCACTCTCTTTCTACTCGTTGCTGGTCTCTCCATAGATAGATCTTGGTGACACGTAGGAAAATTTTGAATTTCTGCTACGTTCCCCAACAGTGGCATCATGAGCTAGGTCTATTGCGTAGATTCTTTGCACGAGTAGAACACAAAGTAGTTGTGGGCGTTGATGTTGTTCAATATGCTTACCGTTACTAGTACAATCTTGTTTCGACGGTATTGTGGGATGAAGCGGCCCGGACCGACCTTACACGTACTCTTACGTGAGACATGTTCCACCGATTGACATGCACTTGGTGCATAAGGTGGCTACCGGGTGCCAGTCTCTCCCACTTTAGTCGGAACGGATTCGATGAAAAGGGTCCTTATGAAGGGTAAATATCAATTGGCATATCACGTTGTGGTCTTGCGTAGGTAAGAAACGTTCTTGCTAGAAACCCATAGCAGCCACGTAAAACATGCAACAACAATTAGAGGACGTCTAACTTGTTTTTGCAGGGTATGCTATGTGATGTGATATGGCCAAGAAGAATGTGATGAATGATATGTGATGTATGAGATTGATCATGTTCTTGTAATAGGATTCACGACTTGCATGTCGATGAGTATGACAACCGGCAGGAGCCATAGGAGTTGTCTTTATTTATTGTATGACCTGCGTGTCATTGAAGAACGCCATGTAAACTACTTTACTTTATTGCTAAACGCGTTAGTCATAGAAGTAGAAGTAGTCATTGGCGTGACAACTTCATGAAGACACGATGATGGAGATCATGATGATGGAGATCATGGTGTCGTGCCGGTGACGATGATGATCATGGAGCCCCGAAGATGAAGATCAAAAGGAGCAAAATGATATTGGCCATATCATGTCACTATTTGATTGCATGTGATGTTTATCATGTTTATGCATCTTGTTTGCTTAGGACGACGGTAGTAAATAAGATGATCCCTTACAAAATTTCAAGAAGTGTTCTCCCCTAACTGTGCACCGTTGCTACAGTTCGTCGCTTCTAAGCACCACGTGATGATCGGGTATGATGGATTCTTACGTTCACATACAACGGGTGTAAGACAGTTTTACACAGCGAAAACACTTAGGGTTAACTTGACGAGCCTAGCATGTGCAGACATGGCCTCGGAACACGGAGACCGAAAGGTCGAGCATGAGTCGTATGGTGGATACGATCAACATGAAGATGTTCACCGATGATGACTAGTCCGTCTCACGTGATGATCGGACACGGCCTAGTTGACTCGGATCATGTGATCACTTAGATGACCAGAGGGATGTCTATCTAAGTGGGAGTTCATAAGATGAACTTAATTATCCTGAACATAGTCAAAAGACCTTTTGCAAATTATGTCGTAAGCTCGCGCTTTAGTTCCACTGTTTAGATATGTTCCTAGAGAAAATATAGTTGAAAGTTGATAGTAGCGATTATGCGATCAGTAGAAAGCTTATGTCCTTAATGCACCGCTCAGTGTGCTGAACCCCAACGTCGTTTGTCGATGTTGCGAACATCGGACATACACGTTTTGATAACTATGTGATAGTTCAATTAAATGGTTTAAGTAGAGGCACCAAAGACGTTTTCGAAACGTCGCGGAACATATGAGATGTTTCGAGGGCTGAAATTGGGATTTCAGGCTCGTGCCCACGTCAAGAGGTATAAGACCTCCGACGATTTTCTTAGCCTGCAAACTAAGGGAGAAAAGCTCAATCGTTGAGCTTGTGCTCAGATTGTCTGAGCACAACAATCACTTGAATCGAGTGAGAGTTGATCCTCCAGATGAGATAGTGATGTTTCCCCAAAGTCATTGCCACCAAGCTGCTAGAGCTTCGTGATTAACTATAACATATCAGGGATAGATATGATGATCCTTGAAATATTCATGATGTTTGACACCGCGAAAGTAGAAATCAAGAAGGAGCATCAATTGTTGATGGTTGGTGAAACCACTAGTTTCAAGAAGGGCAAGGGAACAAAGGGATACTTCATGAAACGGCAATTCAGCTGCTGCTCTAGTGAAGAAACCCAAGGTTGAACCCAAACCCGAGACTAAGTGCTTCTGTAATAAGGGGAACAACCACTGGAGCAGCATTACCCTAGATACTTGGTAGATGAGAAGGTTGGCAAGGTCGATAGAAGTATATTGGATATACATTATGTTAATGTGTACTTTACTAGTACTCCTAGTAGCACCAGGGTATTGGATACCGGTTCGGTTGCTAAGTGTTAGTAACTCGAAATAAAAGCTACGGAATAAACGGAGACTAGCTAAAGGTGAGCTGACGATATATGTTGGAAGTGTTTCCAAGGTTGATATGATCAAGCATCGCACGCTCCCTCTACCACCGAGATTGGTGTTTGCGTTGAGCATAGACATGATTGGATTATGTCTATCGCAATACAGTTATTCATTTAAGGAGAATAATGGTTACTCTATTTTTGAATAATACCTTCAATGGTCTTGCACCTAAAGGAATGGTTTATTGAATCTCGGTCGTAGTGATACACATTTTCATGCCAAAAGATATAAGATAGTAATGATAGTACCACTTACTTGTGGCACTGCCATGTAAGTCACAATGGTATAAAACGCATGAAGAAGCTCCATGTTGATGGATCTTTGGACTCACTCGTTTTTGAAAAGTTTGAGACATGCGAACCATGACTATTGGTGTATATGCATGAAGAAACTCCATGCAAATGGATCGTTCGGACTCACTTGATTTTGAATCACTTGAGATATGCAAATCATACCACATGGGCAAGATGACTGAAAAGCCTCATTTTCAGTAAGATGGAACAAGATAGCAACTTGTTGGAAGTAACACATTTTGATGTGTGCAGTCGAATGAGTGCTGAGGCATGCAGTGAATATCATTATGTTCTTACTTCATAGATGATTCGAGTAAATGTTGAGTATATTTACTTGATGAAACACAAGTCTGAATTATTGAATGGTTCAAGTAATTTCAGAGTGAAGTAGCAGATCATTGTGACAAGAGGATAAAATGTCTATGATATGATCATAGAGATGAATATCTGAGTTACGAGTTTTGGCACACAATTAAGACATTGTGGAAATTGTTTCGCAATTAATACCGCCTGGAACACCATAATGTGATGGTGTGTCCGAACATCATAGTTGCACCCTATTGGATATGGTGCGTACCATGATGTCTCTTATCGAATTACCACTATCGTTCACGGGTTAGGCATTAGAGACAACCACATTCACTTTAAATAGGGCACCACGTAATTCCGATGAGATGACCCGTATGAATTATGGTTTAGAGAAACCTAAGTTGTCGTTTCTTAAAAGTTTGGGGCTGCGACGCTTATATGAAAAAGTTTCAGGTTGATAAGCTCGAACCCAAAGCGGATAAAATGCATCTTCATAGGAAACCCAAAACAGTTGGGTATACCTCCTAATTCAGATCCGAAAGCAATATGGATTGTTTCTAGAATCAGGTCCTTTCTCGAGGAAAAGTTTCTCTCGAAAGAATTGAGTGGGAGGATGGTGGAGACTTGATGAGGTTATTGAACCGTCTCTTCAACTAGTGTGTGACAGGGCACAGGGAGTTGTTCCTGTGGCACCTACACCAATGGAAGTGGAAGCTTATGATATTGATCATGAAACTTCGGATCAAGTCACTCCCAAACCTCGTAGGATTACAAGGATGCGTACTACTTCAGAGTGGTACGTAATCCTGTCTTGAAGGTCATGTTGCTAGACAACAATGAACCTACGAGCTATGGAGAAGCGATGGTGGGCCCGGATTCCGATAAATGGCTTGAGGCCGTAAAATCCGAGAGAGGATCCATGTATGAAAACAAAGTGTAGACTTTGGCAGAATGGCTCGATGGTCGTAAGGCTAATGAGTACAGATGGATTTCAAAAGGAAGACGGACAATGATGGTAAATGTCACCATTAAGAAAGCTCGACTTGTCGTTAAGATGTTTTCCGACAAGTTCAAGGAGTTGACTACGATGAGATTTTCTCACTCGTAGCGATGCTAAGAGTCTGTTGGAATTATATTAGCGATTACTGCATTATTTATGAAATCTTGCAGATAGGATGTCAAAACATTGTTTCCTCGACGATTTTAATGAGGAAAGGTTGTATGTGATACAACCGGAAGGTTTTGTCAATCCCGAAAGATGCTAATAAGTATGCAAAGCTCCAGCAATCCTTCTAAGGACTGGAGTGAGCATCTCGGAGTTGGAATGTATGCTTTGATGATGATCAAAAAATTTGGGTTTGTACAAAGTTTATGAGAAACTTGTATTTCCAAAGAAGTGAGTGGGAGCACTATAGAATTTCTGATGAGTATATGTTGTTGACATATTGTTGATCAGAAATGACGTAGAATTTCTGGAAAGCATATAGGGTTATTTTGAAAGTGTTTTTCAATGGAAAGCCTGGATTAAGGTACTTGAACATT
Organism: Triticum dicoccoides; assembly: GCF_002162155.2. Lineage (NCBI taxonomy): Eukaryota > Viridiplantae > Streptophyta > Magnoliopsida > Poales > Poaceae > Triticum > Triticum dicoccoides. Next base: position 744,063,229 of record NC_041385.1, on the reverse strand, counting down.
GAGCATCAAGATCTATAAGGATAGATCAAAATGCTTAATAATACTTTCAAATGAGCACATACCTTGACATGATCTTGAAGGTGTTCAAGATGGACCAGTCAAAGAAGGAGTTCTTGCCTGAGTTGTAAGGTACGAAGTTAAGACTTAAAGCTCGACCACGGCAGAATAGAGAGAAAGGACGAAGGTCGTCCCCTATGCTTAAGACGTAGGCTCTTCAGTATGCTATGCTGTGTACCGCACCTGAAGTGTGCCTTGCCATGAGTCAGTCAAGGGGTACAAGAGTGATCCAAGAATGGATCACAGGACAGCGGTCAAAGTTATCCTTAGAAATTAGTGGACTAAGGAATTTTTCTCGATTATGGAGGTGGTAAAAGAGTTCGTCGTAAAGGGTTACGTCGATGCAAGCTTGACACCTATCCGAATAGCTCTGAGTAGAGATACCGGATACATATAATGGAGCAACAATTTAGAATAGCTCCAAGTAGAACAGTTATTTGGATTAGCTCCAAATAGAGCGTGGTAGCTACATCTAGGAGATGACATAGAGATTTGTAAAGCACACACGGATCTGAAAGGTTCGGACCCGTTGACTAAAACCTCTCTCACAAGCAACATGATCAAACCTAAAACTCTTGGGTATTAGTCACATGGCGATGTGACCTGTGAGTGTTAATCACATGGCGATGTGAACTAGATTATTGACTCTAGTGCAAGTGGGAGACTGTTGGAAATATGCCCTAGAGGCAATAATAGAAGTGTTATTATTATATTTCCTTGTTCATGATAATTGTCTTTTATTCATGCTATAACTGTATTATCCGGAAATCGTAATACACGTGTGAATACATAGACCACAATATGTCCCTAGTGAGCCTCTAGTTGACTAGCTCGTTGTGATCAACAGATAGTCATGGTTTCCTGGCTATGGACATTGGATGTCGTTGATAACGGGATCACATCATTAGGAGAATGATGTGATGGACAAGACCCAATCCTAAGCCTAGCACAAAAGATCGTGTAGTTCATTTGCTAGAGCTTTGCCAATGTCAAGTATCTCTTCCTTCGACCATGAGAGCGTGTAACTCCTGGATACCGTAGGAGTGCTTTGGGTGTATCAAATGTCACAACGTAACTGGGTGACTATAAAGGTGCACTACAGGTATCTCCGAAAGTATCTATTGTTTTATGCGGATCGAGACTGGGATTTGTCACTCCGTGTAAACGGAGAGGTATCTCTGGGCCCACTCGGTAGGACATCATCATATGCGCAATGTGACCAAGGAGTTGATCACGGGATGATGTGTTACGGAACGAGTAAAGTGACTTGCCGGTAACGAGATTGAACAAGGTATTGGATACCGACGATCGAATCTCGGGCAAGTAACATACCGATAGACAAAGGGAATTGAATACGGGATTGATTAAGTCCTTGACATCGTGGTTCATTCGATGAGATCATCGTGGAACATGTGGGAGCCATCATGGGTATCCAGATCCCGCTGTTGGTTATTGACCGGAGAACGTCTCGGTCATGTCTACATGTCTCCCGAACCCGTAGGGTCTACACACTTAAGGTTCGATGACGCTAGGGTTATAAAGGAAGTTTGTATGTGGTTACCGAATGTTGTTCGGAGTCCCGGATGAGATCCCGGACGTCACGAGGAGTTCCGGAATGGTCCGGAGGTAAAGATTTATATATGGGAAGTCCTATTTTGGCCACCGGAAAATGTTCGGGATTTTTCGGTATTGTACCGGGAAGGTTCTAGAAGGTTCCGGAGTGGGGCCCACCTGCATGGGGGGACCCACATGGACGTGGGTAGTGGGGGCAAGGCCCCACACCCCTGGTCAAGGCGCACCAAGATCTCCCCTTAGAAGGAATAAGGTCATATCCCGAAGGGATAAGATCAAGATCCCTAAAAAGGGGGGATAACAATCGGTGGGGAAGGAAATAATGAGATTTCTTTCCTCCCACCTTGGCCAACGCCCCAATGGACTTGGAGGGCAAGAAACCAGCCCCTCCACCCCTATATATAGTGGGGAGGCGCATGGGAGCTATACACGAAGTTCTGGCACAGCCCTACCTCTCTTCCTACTCCTCCTCTCCCATGGTGCTTGGCGAAGCCCTGCTGGATTGCCACGCTCCTCCACCACCACCACGCCGTTGTGCTGCTGTTGGATGGAGTCTTCCTCAACCTCTCCCTCTCTCCTTGCTAGATCAAGGCGTGGGAGACGTCACCGGGCTGTACGTGTGTTGAACGCGGAGGTGCCGTCCGTTCGGCACTAGGATCATCGGTGATTTGAATCACGACGAGTACGACTCCATCAACCCCGTTCACTTGAACGCTTCCTCTTAGCGATCTACAAGTGTATGTAGATGCACTCTCTTTCTACTCGTTGCTGGTCTCTCCATAGATAGATCTTGGTGACACGTAGGAAAATTTTGAATTTCTGCTACGTTCCCCAACACCTTGTATATAGTTGCTCTTTGAGCAAAGGCCTCCCTAAGCACGCATTAATTTCCTGGGCAAGCTTCTTTATACTCAATGTTGCATGCACTTTGAGCATGTTGGCAACTTCACTGCTAGCTTCCTGGCTCATTTTGCAATTCATGCAAACACGGCCGATTATACTGTGAGTAGGCGACCGTGCTCTTGGCTCTTCGCCTCTACCGGAAGTCGAACAATGATGATGGTGCTACAATATAGATATTTCTGGCAATCTGACACCGAATGAACTGTTGCATGTCCACCGCGTGTATTAAGTGCACAATCGTAAAGCAAAAGCTTCTCCTCGTCCTGTGAGCCACCTCGCGCGCGTGAGCGATGGAGAGGTCATACTAGTAGTAAGCAATGAAGGAAATATGCCCTAGAGGCAATAATAAAGTTGATATTTTATATTTCCTTATTCATGATCAATGTTTATTATTCATGCTAGAATTGTATTAACCGGAAACTTGATACATGTGTGAATACATAGACAAAACAACGTGTCCCCAGTATGCCTCTACCAGACTATCTCGTTGATCAAAGATGGTTAAGTTTCCTAGCCATGGATGATATGTCTCCAACATATCTATAATTTATGAAGTATTCATGCCATTATATTATCATTCTTGGATGTTTTACAAACATTTTATAGCAACTTTATATCATTTTTTGGGACTAACCTATTGACCCAGTGCCCAATGCCAGTTGCTATTTTTTGCTTGTTTTTTACATCGCAGGAAATCAATACTGAACGGAGTCCAAACGCAACAAAACTCTACGGAGATTTTTTATGGACCAGAAGGAACCCAATGGGCCAGAGCTGCACCTGGGGGGTGCCTCAAGGGGGGCACAATTCACTAGGGCGCGCCAGGGCCCCATGGCGTGCCCAGGTGGGTTGTGCCCACCTTGGTGGCCTCCTGCAGCCCCTCTTTACCCTATAAATTCACAAATATTCTGAAACCCATCGGGATTAACCTAGATCAGAATTTCCGCCGCCGCAAGGTCTTTGTATCTGTGAAAACCAATCTAGACCCCGTTCCGGCACCCTGCCGGAGGGGGAATAATCTCCGGTGGCCATCTTCATCATCCCGGCGGCCACCATGATGAGGAGGGAGTAGTCCACCCTCGGGGCTGAGGGTTTGTACCAGTAGCTATGCGTTTGATCTCTCTCTCTCTCTCTTGTGATCTATATTATGGGCTTTTTTAATATAGTCGGATCGTATAATGTTTCTCCCATCTATACTCTTGTTATGATGAATTGAATCTTTACCCTTCAAAGTTTTGTCTTGTCGAATTGAATATTCAGAGATGAGAACACATGATATATGTCTTGCAATATGAATACATGAGGTGACAATGAGGTATCTTATTGATTCACTTGATATGTGTTATGGCATTCAACTCGCGGATTCCCGCGGTGATATAGGGTAATCTATGCATAGGGGTTGATGCATGTTTTTCTTCGACAAAAACTTTGGGGTCTCTTTATAGTTCTTTGTGTGGATTGAGTATTATGAATATGAATTTGCTTTGGTGTTATTCTAGTACGAACTCTAGGATAGATCGAACGGAAAAATAGCTTTGTGTTATTTTAGTACGAACTCTTGAATAGATCGAACCGAAAGAATAACTTTGAGGTGGTTTTGTGACCTACAAACAATTCCTATCTTTTGTTCTCCGCTAATAGGAACTCGGGAGTGATTCTTTATTGCACATTGATGGATAATCATATGATCCAACTATCTTAGCATTGTTGAGAGGTTGCACTAGCGAAAGTACGGACCCTAGGCCTCATTTTTAAGCATTGCAATACCATTTTTGTGCCCGCTTACTATTTGCTACCTTTCTGTTTTTATTTATTCAGATTATAAAAATATATTTCTACCATCAATATTACACTTTTACCACCATCTCTTCGCCGAACTAGTGCACCTATACAATTTGCCATTGTATTGGGTGTGGTGGGGACACAAGAGACTTTCTGTTATTTGGTTGCAGGGTTTCTTGAGAGAGACCATATTCATCCTACACCTCCCACGGATTGATAAACCTTAGGTCATCCACTTGAGGGAAAATTGCTACTGTCCTACAAAACTCCGCGCTTGGAGGCCCAACACGAGTCTATAAGAATAAGGTTGTGTAGTAGACATCAAGCTCTTTTCTGCCGCCATTGCCGGGGAGGTGAGTGCTTGAAGGTATACCTTTAGATCTTGCAACGAATCTTTTAGTTTTTTTGTTTTATCACTAGTTTGGTTTATAAAAGAAAACAACATAAAACAATGGAATTGAGGTTGCATCATATTATTGATCATCTTTATAATATCTTTCTTGAAAATGATGGTTCAGAAAATTGTGCTCAATTGTTAGAAGAAGAAGTCAATAAAAAGTTTGGCATAAATGATGAGCAAGATTGCAATGTTTTTAGTATGAATTATTTGAATATCCATGATGCTAATAATATGCAAAGCCATAAGATTGGGGATGCTATGTTTGATGAAGATGATATCTTTAGTCCCCCAAGTTTTGGTGAGAAAATTTACTATGATGAAAGCATGCCTCCTATTTATGATGATTATTGTGATGACATGTATGCTATAAAGAATAATGATAACCATGAAACTTGTCATCATGATTTTAATTTTCAATCACATGATAGTTATTTTGTTGAATTTTCTCCCACTACTATTGATGAGAAGAAATTTGCTTATGTGGAGAGTAATAAGTTTTCTATGCTTATGTGTCATGGAAAGAATGCTTTATGTGATGGTTATATTGTTGAATTCATTCATGATGCTACTGAAAATTATTATGAGAGAGGAACATATGCATTTACATATTGCAATAATATCAAGTTTCCTCTCTATTTGTTGAAAGTTTTGAAGTTGCACTTGTTTTGCCTTCCTATGTTAGTTGATTATCGCTCCCATAAATTGTTTGCTCACAAAATCCCTATGCATAGGAAGTGGATTAGACATAAATGTGCTATTCATGCTTCATGATGCTCTCTTTGTGTTTCAATTCATATCTTTTGTGTGAGCATCATTGAAATCATCATGCCTAGCTAAAAGGCATTAAAGAAAAGAATTTGTTGGGAGATAACCCAACATTTACCCCTACTATTTTTGTGTGTTCACATGATTAGGCTACTATGGTAATCATGTTTTATTGTCTTTGTTTCAATGAAGTGCCAAGTAAAGCCTTTGGGATCATGTTGGGTGATAGTTGATTTGATCTCCTGGAAAATAGAAACTCTTGCACTCACGAAAATAGCTCTCATTTTTAACAGAATAGTGCTTTTGAGTTGATTATTTTTGAAGATTAATATAAAAATTGCTCACGTGGTCATATTTGTTTCATAATTTTGAGAGTAGCATAAGTACAGTTTGAGTACAGATTACTACAGACTGTTCTATTTTTGACAGATTCTGTTTTCAATGCATAATTTGCTTGTTTCCTTGTTTCTATGGCTTATATTGCTCAATATAAATTGTGGAAATGATATGCTACAGTAGGAATTGTGTGGAAACAATTATGAATCTTTTCTTTGACTGTACCAAAAGTGAAATGGTTTGCTCTTTATCATACTAACCTATCTCACAAGGTTCCGTTAAGTTTTGTGTGATTGAAGTTTTCAAGTTTTGGGTGAGATGTCGATATGAGGAGAATAAGGAGTGACAAGAACCTAAGATTGGGGATGCCCAAGGCACCCCCAAGGTAATATTAAAGGAAGAGCCAAGCAACTAAGCTTGGGGATGCCCCGGATGGCATCCCCTCTTTCGTATCCAACATTATCGGTAACCTCACTTGGAGCTATGTTTTATTTGTCACATGATATGTGTTTTTCTTGGAGCGTCGATTTATTTTGCTAGGATTTGCTTGCTGTTAATTATAATAATATTTTTCATCTTTTATTTCATTAAAGTGGCAATGTTAGCCTTTGCCATGCTTATTTTGCAAGTATACTTGTTTCTGTTTGAAAACACAAAGTTTATCGATGTTGCAAAAGTTCCCTAGAAAATTTAGAATATGATAAATTCTTGAAACTTTTTGCAAAATAAGCTCTGATAAATTTTCTATAGTGTAGTATTTTTATCATAATTTCCAGAGTTAGGGAAGTATGATGAATCTTGCATTCTTTCAGACTGTACTGTTTTGGCAGATTGCTTTTATGTTTGCATTGTTTGCATATGTTTGCTTATTTAATGATTTTACTTGAGGATATGAGTATTAAATATGCAGAGGCATTTAGTATGAAATGTTGAATAATAATTTTAGTGATTTGCTACAGTAGATAATAATAAGGTTTTGCACTGATTTATACTAACACTACTCGAATCCGCAGATTTGCCATCCGCCCATTCTTTGTCGTTTGCTAGCTGACGACCAAGGTAGGATTTGCCATAAGCCAGCAGAAAGCGGACGGCAAAGAGGAAACGGACGACAAAGAATGGCTTTTCCATAAGCCATCTCTTTGTCGACTGCTAGCGGACGACAAAGAAAGATTTGCCGTCAGCTCACGGATGGCAAAGAGGGGGTTTGGCCCACTGGCTATCAACCCCTAACGGGGCCCTTCTTTGCCATCCACTAGCAGACGAAAAATCTTTCTTCGCCATCCGCTAGCAGAGGGCAAAGAGGGGTCGGATGGCAAAGCTTCAAAATTAACTTAACGGCCGTGCCCCCGCCGTCGCCCTCTCTCTTTGTCTCCTCTCCTCTTTCTTCCTCCCTCGTGCCACCCCACCCCACGCCGTCGCCGCCGCACCCTCCTCGTGCTGTCGCCGCTGCACCCTCCCCGCCCCGTCGCCGCCCCTCCCTGCCTTTCCACCCACCTCCCGAGCCTCCCCCGCCACCTCCTCTCCACAGCCGCGGGTCGACTGCCCCCAAAGGAGTGCT
>NC_041385.1:744054911-744055414 GCF_002162155.2 Triticum dicoccoides | reverse complement strand
AGTTAGCTAGATTAGATTAATTAGATTGGATTATATTAGATTACTGTTAGGTTTTAGTTAAATAGTTATAATTAAAGGAAGTGAAAAAATATGAAAAAAGAAGAAGAAAGTAGAAATAAGTAGAAGGGGGAAGAAGAAGAAGAAGAAGAAGAAGAAGAAGAAGAAGAAGAAGAAGAAGAGGAGGAGGAGGAGGAGGAGGAGGAGGAGGAGGAGGAGGAGAAGAAGAAGAAGAAAAAGAGGAGAAGATGAGAATAAAAGAGTAAAAAGTGAAAGAAGGAAGAAGAAAAATAAGAAGAAGAAGAGGAGGAGGAGTTCTGTTTTTTCTTTTCTGTTTTAGATAATATATACATTAGATATATAGTTTGGTAGATTAGATCATATTATATTAGATTAGTGTTAAGTTTTAGTTAAATAACCTAAGGTCGCGGGTGTCGTGGTCGAGGGTCGTGGGGTCGGGGTGTCGTGTCGTCGAGGTGTCGTGTCGAGGGTCAAGGGGTCAAGGG
>NC_041385.1:744051292-744054656 GCF_002162155.2 Triticum dicoccoides | reverse complement strand
ACCCCACGACCCTCGACACGACACCCTGACACCCCGACCCCTCGACCCTCGACACGACACCCCGATTTTTTTTATTATGTTCATGATGATGATACACACTAAGTTTTTTATTATGTTTATGGTGTACTAATTTCGTTTACTCTTTCTCATTGCAGTTGTTGACATATGGTGGGCTTGGGTCGAGAGCGCTCCGATCCTCCTACCTCGGCGCATGGGAGGGGTGTTGTTATTCCACCCCACAACCTTCGAAGGGCGCTGGTAGACAACATGCACACCCCAGCACTTTCGGCGGGCGCTTCTTCTTTGGCCGGGAGAGGAGGTCGCGGGAAGAAGAGGGGTAGAGGTGGACGGGCGTTGGCAGAGGTAGGAAGGTTGTTCTGCCTTCCTCGCCGCCACCACCCGCTGAGTCTCCGGACCACCAGAGTGCTCCGTCTCAGGTGGATCCGTCTGACCTGGACCCGTGTTGGACTCCGGTCCACGAGCCTCGGGACGACGAGCCTCTGGTCCCCGAGCCACGGCGAGGCTCTGGTCGCCGAGCCTCGGGTCCCAGTGTCTTCCTCCTAGGAGACTCGGGTCCCACAATCTTCCTCCCAGGAGACTAGGGTCCGAGTGTCTTCGTCCTACGTGACTCTGGAGACTAGCGACCATGATGATGATCTCAACGAGACCTTATCTGAGGATAGCTACAGCGAGAGTGAGCGGGTTGAGGAGGGCAAGAGGGTCTACTAGCGTGTTAGTACTAAGCTACCGTCCGTGCCAGCGACCCGCGACCAGAGGTGGTTGATTCAGCCTAACGGGGAGAAGTAAGTGCATTAATTCACTCTTTTAACCTCTTGCCTTCATGTTTGTTCAAATTAATATCTAATATGTTGGCCTTTTCATACTGCAGGGGTTGGGTGCATGCAGATAAGGTCCGCAAGACCAACCAGGTCCTTGATACTCTAGTCCAGCACCACTTCACGGGGTGGGTCACATTTCCCGGTGAGGGTGAGATTCGACAGCTAGCACTCACCTGGGAGCTGTACCAGGCTGCCCCGGCCCCGCCGGGGGAGATGGTCGACGGTGTCATGTGCGAGACTGCGGCCGACATTGTGAGAAGACAGTTTTGGGTAAGTTCTCCTTTACATAATTAAAAATCAGTAGTACCTAGTGATTGTACTAGTGATCGGTTTGTCTTGTTTGATTGCAGACCTGCTACAGGTGTCTTGAGGAACATGAGGCAGAGGCGGCTATGGTTCTCGAAGCCGAGTGAAAGCACCTACTTCAGAACACACGACACGAGGCTCGGGTCCAAGCTATCCGAGACTACTACGCCTCGACTAACAACAGGAGGCAGAAGAAGAAGTGCCGCCTCAAGTATCTGAGTAAGGAGAAGTACATGATGGTAATTACCTATTCTTAAGGCCTTGTACCAGTTTCCTTGATTTGATTCGTAGGCGTAGCGCTCAAATTTCTCTTTGTCTAACTTAGGTGCCCCCGAGATGGTGTGCGGATAAGATGGACTATTGGGAGAGGTTGGTGGATGAGTGGTGCTCTCCCCAATGTCTAGCCACCCACAACAAGGCCAGGGACAAGCATGCCCAGATGTGAGGTCTGCCACACCATCAAGGGAGCTCCAACCTGTTTGAGTACGGGGATCACTGGGTATGTGGTTCGATTCATGCAATTTCATTCTTCATGATAGCTTTAATTACTAATTTACCCATGTTCCTCTCTTTCAGGCAAAATATAACAAGAAGGAGGTGCCGCCGCTGTACGACCTCTATGCCATGGCCCATAGTGCCCCGTTCAAGAAGGCCAAGGCATTCTCGGAGGATGACGTCAATCATCCAGAGAGCTTCACCAACATCTGCTCCCACAACAAGCTTGTAAGGTACAGAGACTGGGGGAAGGAGATGAAAGGCGAGGACCTCAACCCGAGCCAGAGTCCTTTTGATCCTGAGCTCGTGATGCTATCTGGTGTTGGGAGGAAACATGGCCACATAGGCATTGGGTATGGGCTCATACGTTATCCTAGAAGTCTCTTAGAGATCAAGAAGCGGCAGACAAAGTCTCTTCCCGAGATGGGTGATGGAGTCCTAGATAAGGGGGTATCCGGACAGCCGGACTATATACTTTGGCCGGACTGTTGGACTATGAAGATACAAGACTGAAGACTTTGTCCCGTATCTAGATGGGACTCTCCTTTGCATGGAAGGCAAGCTTGGCGATTCGGATGATAGATCTCCTTCTCTGTAACCGACTCTGTGTAACCCTAGCCCCCTCCGGTGTCTATATAAACCGGAGGGTCCGTAAGACAAGAACAATCATAATCATAGGCTAGCTTCTAGGGTTTAGCCTCTACGATCTCGTGGTAGATCAACTCTTGTAATATTCATATCATCAAGATCAATCAAGCAAGAAGTAGGGTATTACCTCCATCGAGAGGGCCCGAACCTGGGTAAACATCGTGTCCCCAGTCTCCTGTTACCATCGACCTTAGACGCACAGTTTGGGACCCCCTACCTGAGATCCGCCGGTTTTGACACCGACATTGGTGCTTTCATTGAGAGTTCCTCTGTGTCGTCGCTGTAAGGTTTGATGGCTCCTTCAATCTTCAACAACGCAGTACAGGGTGAGACTTTTCTCCCCGGACAGATTTTCGTGTTTAGCGGCTTCGCACTGCGGGCCAAGTCGCTTGGCCATCTGGAGCAGATCGACAGCTACGCCCCTGGCCATCAGGTCAGGTTCGGAAACTTGAACTACACAACCAATATCTGCAGAGACTTGATCTTCGACAGATTCGGGCCTGCATCAGGAGCGCCGAACAGTCACGACGAGCACGACTTAAATCAGCTTCGAACAGTATTCGAGATATCGCCCCTGTAGCTGCTCCGGACCTAAATCCGGGGCAGACCGCGTCGTCCGAGGACTGGTGGATGGACCCCACCATGGAAGCCGCATACTCTTTGGCGGTAGAGCCGAATAAAGATTTTGCTGTTAAGGGAATCGATGTCACCGGACCCCCGAACTTGTGTCCGGACGTGGGTTCGGAACCACGCGCGCCCAGGCCCATCGAGTCCGATTGGGCTCCAGTAATGGAGTTCACCGCCGCAGATATATTTCATCACTCCCCCTTTGGCGATGTGCTAAATTCATTAAGGTCTCTCGCTCTGTCAGGAGATTCCTGGCCAAACTATGTCCGACTCGATTGGGAAGCAGGTGACGAAGAAATTCGTTACCCACCCACCACCCACTTCATACCCACGGTCGATGATTTGACCGATATGCTTGACTTCAACTCCGAAGACATCGATGGTATAGACGACGATGCAGGAGAAGAACAGGAACCACCGCCCACAGGGCGCTGGACTGCCACCTCTTC
>NC_041385.1:743998398-744050778 GCF_002162155.2 Triticum dicoccoides | reverse complement strand
ATATATATATATATATATATATATATATATATATATATATATATATATATATATATATGGTGGACACCCCCAAAGAAAACAATGGCGATGAGGCAACAGAAGATAACCCCTCAGGGAAGAAATCAAAGCATGGGCGTCGTCGGCGCCGCTCTAAGCCCCACCATAGCAATACCGGCATAGGAGAAGAAAACAATCCAGATGGTGCCGAAAAGGAATACAATCCTGATCATCCTACCTTTGAGCAGGCCGAACAGGAACACGGGCAGGTTAGCCCAGATGAATAGGCGACGGACGAATATTTGGAGGACGACAACTATATGCCTCCCTTCGAAGACGAGGTGAGCCTCGGTGACGATGAATTCGGCGTACCGGAGGATCCCATAGAGCAGGAGCGCTTCAAGCGCCGGCTTATAGCCACTGCAAGAAGCCTGAAAAAGAAGCTGCAGCAGCTCCAAGCTGATCAAGATCTGCTCACAGACAGATGGACCGAGGTCCTGACAGCCGAGGAATACGGACTCGAGCGCCCAACCAAAGGTTACCCAAAGCAAAAGTTGCCGCCTCAACTAGAGATAGAGGCTGTAGAGCCTTCTCTACCAGCACAAGACGAGGCTGACCGCCACCTCATGGCCGGGATAAAACGGCATATCAGACCGAATACCAGCCCGCACCCCCACGCCAGTTCTCTACGGCCCGGGGCAATACGCAGGACCTGCGAGACATATTGGAAAACAATGCAGGACAACCAAGATCGATCTACGGATCACGGGGGCGTGCCACAAGACATGACGATGATCGCCATGCCGGATACACTAATAATAAGTCCGGCCCGGCCGAACATAACCGACCAGACTTAGTTGGACTACGTCGCGACATAGCCCGGCACAGAGGCGCCGCACACCCCCTTTGCTTCACTCATGAAGTAATGGATCACGAATTCCCAGGAGGGTTTAAACCCATAAACATCGAGTCATTCGATGGCACAACAGACCCCGCGGTGTGGATCGAAGACTTTCTTCTCCACATTCACATGGCCCACGGTGATGACGTACACGCCATCAAGTATCTTCCCCTTAAACTCAAAGGACCAGCCAGACATTGGCTGAATAGCCTGCCGGGAAAATCTTGAGGATGCATTCCTCGACAACTTCCAAGGCACTTACGTGCGACCACTGGATGCTGATGACTTAAGTCACATTACCCAACAGCCCGGAGAGTCAGCCAGGAAATTCTGGACTCGGTTCCTACCTAAAAAGAACCAAATTGTCGACTATCCGGACGCCGAGGCCCTGGCAGCCTTTAAGCATAATATCCGCGACGAGTGGCTCGCCCGACACCTCGTCCAAGAAAATTCGAAGTCCATGGCGGTCCTCATGACACTCATGACCCGCTTTTGCGCGGGCGAGGACAGCTGGCTGGCTTGCGGTAGCACCACGCCAAGAAACTCCGGCACTTCAGATGTCTGTGATAGTAACCGAAAGCCACGACGCAATAGACATAAGCATCAGAATAATGGTGACAACGCCGAAGACACGGCAGCCAACGCTGGATTCAGGAACTCAAAACCCGGTCAGCGGAAAAAGCCGTTCAAAAGAAACAATCTAGGATCGTCCAGTCTGGACCGCATGTTCGACCGCTCGTGCCAGATTCACAGCACCCCCGACAAACCAGCCAATCACACTAACAAAGATTGCTGGGTGTTCAAACAGGCCGGCAAGTTGAATGCCGAAAACAAGGACAAGGGGCTGCACAGCGATGATGACGAGGAGCCCCGGTGTCGTGGTGGGAGCATGGCAGATGCCAAGGGATGGCTAAAGAGAGGAGGAGGCTCGAGGGCACTGGTGGGCTTCAGAGGCGAGGTTGATATGCGCGGGCGCGGGACGCCGGACATACCCAGGTTCGGGGCTCTCCGGAGAGATAACACCCCTAGTCCTGCCGAGTTTAGTTGGATGGTCGATAGTACAATGTCGCTCCTGGAGCTGTATGGAAGAGGAAGGAGGCTGGCCAAGGCTTGGGCTGCTCCTTCTCCCTGGTGTTGCTATGCGGTGGCTAGTCCTATCTTGCCTGCTTGCTTATCTCGTATTGCTTCACATCTGTTTCATTGCCCCTGTAGGCGCGGGCTCCTGGGGGGTTTTATAGGTCAACCCACCCAGGGTTACAATGGTAATGTGCCGAGTCAGTGGGTCCGTATCATCAGTGTCCGGGGTACCGGGCTGGGTCCCGCTTGTGGGCTTGTGGTTCGCCGGGTTCCCCTAGGTCGGGCCCCGCGTACCTAGGGGGACTGTGCGACATCTTGTCGATCGTCATGGCGTGGCCGAGTCGAGCCGCGCACCATGTTCTCCGTCAGGCCGCCGCTTGCTGTCGTCAGCGGTGAGGGCGGGAACACTGTTGCCATGCCAGCCCTGGTCAGCGGGTAGGTAAGTGGCACTGTTGCCACACTCCTGCTGACCACAGGCATGGGTGAGAGCACTGTAGTCTTGGTCATCGATGATTGAGGTCTCGTCCCATCGTACAGCCTGGATGGGACGGGAGCTGACCCGTGGCTAGATTACCATGGACGCAACGGGTGGGTTGGCTTGCTGGGGAAGCCAAGGTTGCGCCGGGTTGAATTGCCTTGCGCCAGCTGCTGTGGCTGGGTCGACGTACCTTGCTGAGTCAAGGGTCTTAGCCGGTTTGCGAGCCTTGCCAGGTCGAGCGACCCAGCCTGGCGCACGCCGGTTTGCGGGGCGATGCGGGCCCCGCTGTTTTTGAAATAGATCCGGGTCCCGTTGCCTGCCCGGGGTTCATCCCCCTGACAGTAGTCCCCGAAGCTGTGAAGGTCCGCCGTCTTCGGATGAGTGGGGCTTCGCAGCTCCCCCCTTGAGCTAGGCGGAATCTGCGAGCGCCGGATCCGGCAACACCCACTGTGTGCCGGTTTTCTCGAAATCCAGATCACGGCATCCCGGCCGTGGTGGGAACCGAGGAGTCCGTCGAATCTTGAGGTGATCCCTCAGGCTTCACGCAGACGCCACGTGGTGCCCAGAAGTCGGAGGGGCCTGACAGGCCACGCGCGTAATGGGACTGGGCGACAGGCCGGGGCCGCCGCCGCGCGCCCTTGGCCATGCGTGTTGATTTATTGCGGCGTCTGGGGGCCGGTTGCACTTCCCCGCGCAGTTAGTGCGCGTGTACGTGCACACTTACTGCGGGGTAGTGGAACGAGCGCGTGCAGATGATCCTACTCCCCCACGTTTGAACTGGGGGTTATAAATTGAGGGGGGCAAGGGGGCGGCGGACATTATTCTCGCTCGCGCCCTCCTGTCCCCCTACTCTCGTTCTGCTTCTTGCCACCGACGTACAGCTGCGCCCGCGGCCTTGAGCAGAGAACTTTTCTGTCGTCTTTCTTCCTCTTCCTCTTCCAGTGATGTCGCAGCCGTCGGGCTCCTGGATGGGCTCGACCGTCACCCCCGACGACATCACCTATCTTCGGTCCTTGCGGCGCCTGCCACGGGAGACAGACGTCGGTGTCCGTCTGCCGCGCGGCGAGCAGAGGCCCCGTCCCGAGGGGCAGGAGCGCGTCGTCTTCCTCACGCATTTCGAGCGTGGCTTTGGGTTGCCGGCGAGCACTTTCTTCCGCGCGTTCTTGGAGTTCTTCGGGCTTCAGCCGCACCACCTCGGCGCCGGCGCCATCGTCCAGCTCTCCGGCTTCGTGACCCTGTGCGAAGGGTACCTGGGGGTCAAGCCAACCATCAACCTTTGGGCGCGCTTCTTCTCCTTGAAGCAGCAGGGCCCGTCGGTCGGGGAGTTCGTCGACTACGGGGCCGCCGTCATCTCGAAGTGGTCGGGGGCGGACTTCCCCAAGATCCCGCTCAAGGATTCTGCCAAGAAGTGGCAGAACTCCTTCTTCTACGTCCGCAACCATGGTGCGGACCACATCAACCTTCCACCCTTTGCCGTCGCGCCGCCGCGGGCGAAACGAACTGGGGCTACTCACTCCGGCGCCCGTTGCAGGAGATCGTCAACCTCTACGAGCGGGTCACGATGACGAGGACGCAGGAGGGGCTCACTGGCACCGACCTCCTCGCCGCATTCATCACCCACCGGGTTCTCCCGCTTCAGAGGCGCTCCTGCCTCATCGGCGAGATGATCGGGCTTCAGGACCCCAACCGGATGGGGTCGACGCGACTATCTGCAGAGCAGGTCGCGCGAGGCGTGAATGACATCTCCAAGACCAACCTTGGAGATGACTGGCGATTCGGCAAGGCGCCGTACAGCCAGGCGAACCCAGCACCGCAGGTGAGCGTCTGGTCTTGCTATTTTGCCTCCGCACATCTTCTCATTCGTCCCGACGCGTCGCGGGAGATTCTCCTGAACCCGAGCCGGCATCCTTACGCCCGGGCTCCGTTGCAGGTGGCGCCGGTGGCACCAGAGGAGCCCGCGGCTCACGGCGGCGAGGAGGTGGCCGAGTCTGACGCCGGCGCTGGGCGTCGCGCGGGTAAGCCTCGAGTCTTTCTCTTCTTCATTTGTCTTGAATCATTTGGGCGCGTTGCGGCGTAGGCAACGCTGACGCCGGTTGTTGGTGTAGCAGCGTTGGGCGGGGGAGGCGGCGAGGCGGGTGGAACCGGGTCCTCGCATGGGGTGGCGCCGAGCCACCCGCACAGAAAGGACAGCGTCGCGCTGCGACCCCGGGCTCCGAAGCGCACGTCGTGTCCGGCCGAGCCTGGGAGGCCAGCCAAGAAGAGGCGCGGGAAGCCGACCCTAGTCCCAGTCTTGCCGGGGTAAGTCTTGATTCTTGCTTGCGCCCCGATTTCTTGGGCCAGCCTTGTCTTTTGCTTGCTCATTCTTCTTTTTTCTTCAGGTCGCCAATCACGCTGGCGAGGGCGGCGGCGGAGGCCGCGGCCGCCGAGGGGGCCGCGTTCCGTAGGAGCTGGTCCGACCTCGCCAGCCTGGCCAGGGAGGAGTGAAGGAGTGACTCGGACCTCGGCCTGGACCCGGATGACGCCGAGGCCTTGGCCTGGCGGGACAGGAACCAGGCCGAGGCGGAGTTGGAGGCGGCGTCGGTCCAGGCTTGGACCGACGCGGCGGCGGCATGGGCGCGAGGCCGCGCTGAGCCGGCCTGGCGCGAGATGCCGGAGGGCACAGTGGTGGCTGTGACGGTTTTTGAGCCGTCGACGGTGAGGGAGCGCGGCCGTGGAGGCCGGGCTGAGGTGGTGGTCCTCGACCGGGAGGTCGTGGAGGTGGGCGACGAAACCCCGCCGTGGGCCAACATGGTCGAGTGCACGGGGGCCGATGGCAGTGGAGGCGGCGTTGCTTTGGAGGAGGCACCGCGGGTGGCGGTGTCGGAAGCGCCGCCGATTATGGAGGACGCACCGTAGGCGGCGGTGCCTGAGGCGGCGACGCAGGGCGTCCCGGCATCCGAGGAGGTGACGACACCGGGAGGGGCGTCAGAGGAGGTGCTGGCCGCGTCGCAAGCGACCAGCGGTGGGCGTGCCTTGGTGCTCCGTCCAGGAGGGCGACGAGCCGCCGTGCCGCAGCCCGCACGAAGCGGGGGCGCGACTGAGGGAGTTCTGGATTAGGGGGTATCCGGATAGCCGAACTATCATCATCGGCCGTTCTCCAAGACTATGAAGATACAAGATTGAAGACTTTGTCCCGTGTCCGGATGGGACTTTCCTTGGCGTGGAAGGCAAGCTTGGTGATACGGATATGTAGATCTCCTACCATTGTAACCGACTCTGTGTAACCCTAGCCCTCTCCGGTGTCTATATAAACCGGATGGCTTTAGTCCATAGGACGAACAACAATCATACCATAGGCTAGCTTCTAGGGTTTAGCCTCCTTGATCTCGTGGTAGATCTACTCTTGTAACCCACATCATCAATATTAATCAAGCAGGACGTAGGGTTTTACCTCCATCAAGAGGGCCCGAACCTGTCTAAAAACATCGTGTCCCTCGTCTCCTGTTACCATCCGCCTAGACGCATAGTTCGGGACCCCCTACCCGAGATCCGCCGGTTTTGACACCGACATTGGTACTTTCATTGAGAGTTCCTCTTTGTCGTCACCGATAGGCTCGATGGCTTCTTCGATCATCAACAATGATGCAGTCCAGGGTGAGACCTTCCTCCCCGGACAGATCTTCGTATTCGGCGGCTTCGCACTGCGGGCCAATTCACTTAGCCAACTGGAGCAGATCGAAGGCTATGCCCCTGGCCGTCAGGTCAGATTTGGAAGTTTGAACTTCACGTCTGACATCCACGGGGACTTGATCCTCGATGGATTCGAGCCACAGCCGAGCGTGCCGCACTGTCATGATGGGCATGATTTAGCTCTGCAGCCGGACAGTACCTTGGAGGCCGCACTCAAGCCTGCTCCGACCTTTGATTCGGAGCCAGCCGCGCAGATCGAGGATGGATGGCTAGACATCGCCTCGGGCGCCGCAACCTCCACGACGATAGAGCCGAACACAGATGTTGTCCCTCACGAGGCTCACGACTTCGGGGTGCCGGACTCCTTGCCGGACTCCGGACCTCCCGCGCCCCCTCCAGTCAAATCCGATTGGGCGCCGATCATGGAGTTCACCGCGGCGGACATCTTTCAGCACTCACCTTTTTGCGACATCTTGAGTTCACTAAAGTACCTCTCGTTATCAGGAGAGGCCTGGCCGAACTGCGGCCAGGACGGTTGGGATGCGGATGACGAAGAAATTCAGAGCCCACCCACCACCCACTTGGTAGCCACTGTCGACGATCTAACCGACATGCTAGACTATGACTCCGATGACATCGACGGTATGGACGAAGATGCCGGAGATGACCAAGAACCAGCGCCCACCAGGCACTGGAAAGCCACCTCTCCATATGACATATACATGGTGGATATCCCAAAGGATGGGAATGGCGAAGGAATAGCAGAGGATGACCCTTCCAAGAAACAGCCCAAGCGTCAGCGTCAGCGGCGCCGCTCTAAATCCCGCCATAGGAAGAATGAAGATTCCGGCACCGGAGATAATAATACACCGGATAGCGCCAAAGACAACCCACTCCAGCAAGATCCAGCGCATGAGGAGGGGACGCCAGCCCTCATGAGAGAGCGGCCGAAGAAGAGGTAGAGGACTATATGCCTCCCTCCGGAGACGAGGCAAGCCTCGACGACGACGCATTCGTCGTGCCTGAGGATCCCGTCGAACAAGAGCGTTTCAAACGTAGGCTTATGGCCACGACAAACAACCAAGAAAAAGCAGCAGCAGCTTAGAGCTGATCAAGATCTGCTAGCGACAGATGGACCGAAGTACTCGCGGCCAAAGAGCATGAACTCGAACGCCCCTCCAAAAGCTACGGGGCTTCATTGTATCCAGTAGAGGAATTGAAGCAAACCCAGCCAAGATCCGAGCTCTGTCACAATTGGATATCCCAAAAGACCTCAAGCAAATACAAAAGTTAACCGGATGCGTGGCGGCCCTAAGCCGCTTCATCTCCCGTTTAGGAGAAAAGGCACTGCCCCTCTATCGCCTCCTCCGGCGCACCGAACATTTCGAATGGACGGATGCTGCCACGGCCGGACTCGAAGAAATTAAAGCCGTATTAGCAACTAATCCGGTCCTGGCCGCGCCCAACCTGGGCGAACCAATGCTATTATATATCACAGCAACACATCAAGTTGTCAGCGCGGTACTCGTCGTCGAACGAGAAACAAAAGGGAACAATTTCCCTCTTCAAAAAGCAGTGTACTATGTATCCACTGTCTTGACTCCATGCAAGTCCCGGTACCCATATTATCAAAAGATAGCGTATGCGGTGTTCATGGCATCCCAGAAGCTGCGACACTACTTTCAAGAGTGTTCCATAACAGTGGCCTCTGAAGTACCTCTCAACGATATTATAAACAACTGCGACGCAACGGGCAGGATTGCAAAATGTGCCATTGAGCTCTTACCATTTGACATAACCTACAAACCACGGCAGGCTATAAAATCGCAAGTCTTGGCTGACTTCATCGCCGAATGGACCGAAGCCGAACTCCCTAAAGAGTACGGCGCATACTCCAACTGGATCATGCATTTCGACGGCTCCAAAATGTTGGCGGGCTTGGGGGCTGGCGTCGTGTTGACGTCCCCAACCGGAGACACAGTCCAATATGCACTCCAAATAATGTACATGGACTCCAACAACGCAGCCAAATACGAGGCCTTGATACATGGCCTCCGGATGGCAATCTCCATGGGTATCCAACGCCTAGAGGTGCGCGGGGATTCAAACCTCGCAATATCCCAAATAAATTGAGACTTTGATGCCAAGGATCCGAAAATGGCAGCCTACCGTAACGCTGTGCTAAAAATGTCAGCTCGGTTCGAGGGACTCGAATTCCACCATGTGGCCCGGGATAACAACCAGGCAGCAGATGTGTTGGCACGCATCGACGCAAAACGCGACGCCGTACCTCCGAACATCTTCCTGGAACGGCTTTTCAAGCCATCCGTATCATGGGAAGAGGAGTCCGGACATAACAATCCGGAACCAGCTGCATCACCTAACTCAGACGATTCTGACATAGTCGGTGGCTCAGCCAATGAAATAACACCTTCGGCCCATGAAATAATGGCAGTAATTGCCCCGTGGACGGAATCATTCGTAGCCTACTTACTCAGGCAGGAACTTCCGAAGACCAAAATGAGGCCCGCTGCATAGTTCGGCGATCTAAAGCCTACAAGGTCCATGAGGGAGAACTTTATAAGAAAAGCACAACCGGAGTCCTTCAAAGGTGTATCTCCGAGGAGGAAGGGCGAAATCTTCTGGCTGAAATTCACGCCGGACTCGGCGGGCACCACGCTGTAGCCCGAGCCCTTGTGGGCAAGGCCTTCCGTACAGGATTTTACTGGCCGACCGCCCGGGAAGATGCTCAGGACTTAGTCCAATGATGCGTCGGTTGCCAGCTCTTTGCTAATCAGAGCCACATGCCACCCACCGCCCTCAAAACTATACCCATCACCTGGCCGTTCGTGGTCTGGGGGCTTGACATGGTCGGACCCCTTAAAGGGGGAACCCACAAGCACAAATACTTGTTGGTCATGGTGGATAAATTCACCAAATGGATAGAGGCCAAGACGGTTAAAACGGCAGAATCAGGACCTGTGATAGACTTTATATCAGGGGTAGTACACCGTTTTGGCGTCCCCCACAGCATCATAACTGATAACGGCACGAATTTCACGGCCGGCGAGGTTAAACTATGGTGCAAAAACATGGGCATCAAGCTCGACTACGCTTCAGTCTACCACCCTCAAACCAATGGTCAAGTGGAACGAGCAAATGGTCTAATCATGAGCGGCATTAAACCCAGATTAGTGCGGTCCCTCACGGAATCTAACACGGACTAGGTAGAGGAGCTTGACTCCGTACTCTGGGGGCTGCGGACCACGCCAAACCGCACAACTGGATTCACACCATTTTTTATGGTATACGGCGCTGAGGCAGTTTTGCCCTGCGACATAATTCATGACTCACCTCGCGTGCGCATGTACGAGGAAAGAGAAGCCGAGTTAGATCGGCAGGACCGTTTGGACGCCTTGGAGGAGGAGCACGACGTGGTAAAATCCCGTTCCGCATTCTATCAACAGCAAGCTCGAAGATATCAAAGCAGAGAAGTACGGGCCAAAACTTACAATGTTGGCGAGCTAGTTCTACGCCCGCCGGACAAGAAAAAGGACAAACTTACGCCCAAATGGGAAGGTCCCTTCATCATCGACCAAGTCCTTACCGGTGGTGCATACCGTCTACGCAAAGCATCTGACAACCAACTCGAGCCAAACCCATGGAACGCGGCCCGTCTCCGAAGATTTTACGCCTAGCGCCGGACTCAGGGTTTGTCTCCTTCCCCCGTCCACCTTTTCATACTTTTTCGCTATCCAAGTTTTCCCTCTTTTCTCCTCCATTTTTCATTACAACCCCCCTTGAGGGCTAACCTGCGTTTTGTTCGCACTTACTCGATGTGCTACTCGCACTCGTCATACTTGCGGGCTTCTTTAACAGAAGCTTGCTTATATGGGTTTCATGCCCAGAACATGTGTCACACTTCCGCATGTACCTTTTGATCACCATTGTATGCATCGATATGACTTAAGTTTTGGCCAAGCTGGGTTGCCTGGCTCCTGTGCTTACCCCTACGTTCCCGATTGTTCGTCTAGGAGGTAAAGGGAGCACCTCTGCGATTGTTACTGCCGGGTCAGCCGGATGTGTACCTCAGACTGGGTGAAGCCGAAAGCTAGCGTTCTTAAGGGAATATTCGGTCAGTGACCTGAAAGATGATTCATTATTTACTTATTTTTCTACCCCCAGATGCTTTTCCTGCTTTTTTCGCAGTCTGGTCATGCACTTTAGGGCATGCCGCCCAGGGAAAGGAACCCCTAACGGAACTATTCTCCCTGGAAGATGTTTCTTACTACCCATGTAACATAACAAAACTAGTTGGGCACTTGTCGGATAAAGCATTTATGACCCCTACGCCTTGTCTCCATGCATGCCCCGGTTCTTTTTTTATAACCATGAGGGTATTCGGACACACTCCGGACTGTCGGGTCCCGAGGTCGAAGCGAAAAGGTCTGCAGAGACAAATGATCTACAATCCGGCTAGAAGGCATTTTACATGTCATTTTAAAAATTACATCGTCAAACTGACCGATTGTATTCTTCCTCAATCCTATCTAACAGGCTGCCTAATTTACAGTCCTGCTGGGTATATTTCGCGGCCAAATCTACTTGGCCGTACATCAGGCTCACAGGGATCTCCTTCCCATCCGGCCCCACAGGTCCGACCTCGGCCATGTGGTTTGGGTCAGCCTTCGGGTACCGTGTCTTCACCATGGCCCAGGCCTCCCTGGCACCTTGACAGCAGGACGATATCTTCCACAAACGGAGACGTCGTCGTACTACCTGAAGATTCTCAGCAAGCCCTCCAAGGCCCTCAGGAAGGGAGACGGCAGGCCATAAGGCCTGAACGACGCCACTCATCGCCTGCCGAACACGTTCAAGCAGTTGCACCAGCTCGGGAAGTTGATCACCCGTTGAACCGGGCATTTCCTCCGTAGGGCGACCTGTGAGCACACCTACAGACATATTCATGTCAACCGACCTCCTCGCCGAACTCTTCTTTTCAAAAGAGTTTGCTTAAGCACTTACTATAGATGCCGCGATGAAGCCGCTGATTCTCCTTCAAGGAGCCAGATAGCTGGGCCTGCACCCCTTTTAGCTCCTCTCCGAGCTGGGCATGGGCATCTTGGAGCTTGTTCCTCTCCCGCTGCACCTTCATAAGCACCCTCTCGCCGGCCTTCAACTGGCGCAGCAGCTGTTGCTTGTCCGGATCTAGTCCGGCACCCTCTGCAATGTTATTGTCAGACTATACACGCACGGCGCATTTCATAAACTAATTTCTCTTTTCAAGATCTGAATTACCAGAGGGGGTCTTCGTGGCTCCCCCGGCAGCGGCTAGTGCGGCCTCAAGTTGGGCCTTGCACTCTTGAAGCTCCTGGGACAGGTGGGTATTCTTCTCTGTAAGATCCTACACAACAAATGATCCTTAAATCAGTTAGTTTAACTATTTTAAGTCTCGGGGGCTACTGGCATATATAACTATTAAAACTTCTTACCCGTATGTCCTTTATATATTGCTCCGTGGCTCTGGTTAAACCATCTTGAGCAGCACGAAGGTGCGCGTCCCCCGCTTTAAAGGCATTCAACGCCTCCGGGGAGAAACACGCATCACGAAGAACTGTTCGACGGCGCCGGTGATTCATGGCGCTCTCCACCTTAGACCTGGTGGCGGACAGCCTATCGGCATCTTCCGTTGGAGGAGCGTCCGGCTCGCGCCTTGCGCTCGCCTCCCCTTCCGGACCAGGCGTTGGAGCCTGGCTGGCGGAGGCATGGTCGGCACCCTCTCCGGACTCAGTCCGGCGAGCGCTCTTTCTCCTGGAAGAATCATGAGCATTAATATGCCTCCCGGAATTCTCTCCCTTAAAAGACAAAGGTGCACCGTACCTTTGCGGCGGCGTTTCGATTCGCGCCGTACTCTTCCTCCGCCTGCTAGGCCGCGCTCACCTCGTTTGGTCGGCCGCCGCGGGCTCGGCTCCCTACCGTAAGGGCTCCTCCTGTCAAGCACCATTGGTGCACGGTGGTCAGAAGCAAGCATTAAAAAGTAACGGTGTCGGGATTTCAGTCGTACTCGCCTGAGAAGCCGGGCACAAACCAGGGTAGTCGGCCGTAATGGCGACTAAAGCATTATCCATGCTGAGCTGGTGGAACACCCCATCGATCAGTTCCACCGCTAAATCCGTATCCTCTTCAGAGGCCGGATCAAGGGATCTTTCTGGATCCTCGGGTTGTGGGGCTGGGCTTTTTATGCCCTCCACATCCCCACGCAGCTCCTGCGTCAAAATCATAAGATAAGACACTTGCCGTTAAAGGCACGGATCTGATATACAAACGACCGCTTATCCAGCTCCGAGGGTTGTTCATGGAGAATCCGTCCAGAGGATTCGTGCGGAGGAAGTCCTCCTTCTACCCCTTGTACAAGCCGGACAGGATCTTCGCCAGATCGTCGGCCGAGCCTGACCCCTTGCAGCCGTGGCAGGTGGCGTCATTGTCTCTGTTGAAATCCCACATGGGGTAGCCCCTGTATTGGAGCAGCTGCACCCCACACATAATGCATGTGGCCATGACTCCGATCATGGTTAAACCGGAATGGGCTAACAGCCATATCCGGCCCATCAAGTAATGGACGCTCCTATCATCTTCTCGTTGAGGGCTCCGTGGGCGCCAACTTAGGCATTTCTTCAGAGGAGCGTTGCTGAACTCTGGAAGGCCGATCCGGACTGGATCCGGCAGCGGAGCGTCCTCCATATAAAACCACTCCGAAGGCTAGTCTTCGGACGCCTTCTTCGGGGTTCCGGACAGGTATCTGGTCCCGGCGATGCGCCATATTTCGGCTCCGCCCACTTGATATATCGACCCCCCGTGAGAGCGGGGTACGAGGCAAAACAGCCTCTTCCACAGTGCGGAATGGGGCTCAATGCCCAAGAATAGATCACACAGAGCTACGAAGCCCGCGATGTGCAGAATGGAGGCAGGCGTAAGGTGATGAAGCTGGAGTCCGTAGAATTCCAGGAGCCCCCGGAGAAACGGATGTATAGGAAATCCGAGTCCCCTTATTAAGTAGGGGACAAAGCATACCCGCTCTCCTTTGGAGGGATTAGGGGCGCTCTCCGCCTGCTTCCCACCTTTGTAGGTAGCTAGTCCGGCTCGAACCAGAACCATGAAGGCTGGGGGAAGATATCCCTCTGCCTGGAGCACCACTAGCTCGCGATGCGAGATTGAGCATTTCCTCCAATCTCCTGGTTGGGGACTGGGAGCGCGAGAAGAGGGGTCGCGTCGGCTATCCATGCTGGAATGGATTTTCTGTCAGATGCGCCTCAATGTGAACTTGCGGAAGGGGGATGGTGTGGTTTGGATCTGGATCCCCGCCTCTCATATAGGCGGTTTATTTGCGCAGCTAAGGGGTAAACTGTAAGAATACCCGGGCTTTTCGCATTCTGCAACACGTGGAAGAAGGCCATTATTTGGCGTGGAAGCCAAGGAGCGCCACATTTATGAAGCAACCGGACACTGTCCGACAAACACATGGACGTGAAGGAGAACCCGCCTTGCAAACGCCAAAGACAACACATGCGCCGGACTCTTCGTCATTGAAGCCTGGTTTGCGGGCTACTGAGGGAGTTCCGGATTAGGGGGTGTCCGGATAGCCGAACTATCATCATCGGCCGGACTCCA
The DNA here is from genome assembly GCF_002162155.2 of Triticum dicoccoides. Taxonomy (NCBI): domain Eukaryota; kingdom Viridiplantae; phylum Streptophyta; class Magnoliopsida; order Poales; family Poaceae; genus Triticum; species Triticum dicoccoides. Next base: position 744,036,988 of record NC_041385.1, on the reverse strand, counting down.
AGACTATGAAGATACAAGATTGAAGACTTTGTCCCGTGTCCGGATGGGACTTTCCTTGGCGTGGAAGGCAAGCTTGGCGATACGGATATGTAGATCTCCTACCATTGTAACCGACTCTGTGTAACCCTAGCCCTCTCCGGTGTCTATATAAACCGGATGGCTTTAGTCCATAGGACGAACAACAATCATACCATAGGCTGGCTTCTAGGGTTTAGCCTCCTTGATCTCGTGGTAGATCTACTCTTGTAACCCACATCATCAATATTAATCAAGCAGGACGTAGGGTTTTACCTCCATCAAGAGGGCCCGAACCTGGGTAAAAACATCGTGTCCCTCGTCTCCTGTTACCATCCGCCTAGACGCACAGTTCGGGACCCCCCTACCCGAGATCCGCCGGTTTTGACACCGACAGCGACCGTCTTTGGGCCCCAGACCTAGGAGGAGGTGGTGCTGGACGCCGTTAGCCGCCGCCTGTGAGGTCAGACGGAGCGGCTTGAGGCCTTCGCCCAGGCCGAGGTGGAGCGGACGCACGACTTGGAGCGCGCCGTCCTGGTAAGTTCTTCTTTCTTCTTGTTTTCTTGTGATTTCATCTGTGTGGGGGTGCGCCAGCACACCCACTGGGTGTAGCCCCCGAGGTTCAGGCCAACTATGTAGTAGTTGGCTCGAACTTTAGGAGCGTTGGCCTTATCCTGACTTTGGTCTTCTCTTCAGCACCTTGACGCCTTTTGGGTTGCCGCCTTCAACCGGCTCCTGGGCAAGCATCGGGAGCTCAAGGAGCAGCTTGCTGCCAAGGGGGAGGGGCTTCGCGTCGCCGCAGGTACTTTTTTGGTGTTCTTTCTTCTAGTGGGGCGCTAGCGCAACCACTGGGTATAGCCCCCGAGATTCGGGCCAACTGTTAATAGTTGGGCCAAATCTTGGGTCTTTTCTTATTCTTTCTTTCTGCTGAGTTCTTCTTCTTCGCAACCGAGGTGCTGTCCTGGCGGACCCGGCTGTTCCGGGCTGGTTATCATTATGACCGGCTTGTTGCTGATACCGACCCTCTCGGCGTCGAGGCGGCGCAGGCGAGGGCGGAGGCGGCCGCGGCCCGGTGGTCTCTTGATGAGGCCAACCGGCTGCACGAGCAGCTGGTGGGTCACAAGAGCCGCCTCGAGACCGAGGTGGAGCTTATTAAGGCGGAGGCCGCCAAGGTGGTGGAGACGCAGCAGGCCCTGGTCGAGGCGGACCAGCAATGCGGCCATCTGGTCGACGACAAGGACCGGCTCCAGGCCGAGGTGGAGCGTCTGCGGGAGCAGGCCACCACGGCTGAGGAGGCCCGCCAGGCCAAGGCTCGCCGCCGTGAGGCGGCCGAGAAGGCGGCCGAAGACAAGGACGCCGAGCTGAAGGCGGCCCTTGGTAAGTCGGCCGACCTGGAGAAGGTGCTCGGGGAGCGGGAGCAATGTGGTATGTTGCTCGAGGCGCAGCACCTGGAAGAGTCTTTCTACAGTAAGTGTTGCTTCTTCGTTGTTTGCCGGGTCGGAACCCGACCCTTTCTTCCTTGTTGCTCTTCTGACTTGCTTCTTCTTTGGCTACAGGGGCCTTTCCGGAGATGCAGCGGCTGGCGGAGGAAGCCGTCCGCTATCAGCGCGATTCGACCAGCGTTGTTGGGTCTGGGACGGATCCGCTGACGGCCTGGACCTTCCGGAGATCATTGCCGCTGCTGAGGCCCGGCTGCGGGTCTTGGGGACGCAGCTGGAGCGGCTGTCCCGAGCCGGCACTGCGATGACGGCGGCCCTGTGGCCGGACTCCGTCCATCTGCGCAACTTCTCACGCCTGGCGCGCTGCTTGGAGATGGGCCCGGATCGCCTTTGCGACTGGCGCGTTTCCGCCGCCCGGGCCGGTTCTGAGATGGCGCTCCGGATCGCAATGACTTGGCATCCGAATCTTCAGCTGGATGCGCTGATGGGTCAGCACGCTGGTTCAGAGCAGTTGCTGCAGGAGCAGGCCAGCCGGATCGCCTCCCAGGCCAGCTATATCGCCGAGTTCACCTTCCACGACGAGTTCCATCCGGAGCGGACGGAAGACGGCGCGGTCGTGGATGGCGACGACTAGGCTTGCTTCTTTGCGACCCGGAGGGCAGCTCGGAGGAGACAGGCGTCTATGGTGACCCGGAAGCCTAAGAGGACACTGGTGCTTCGCTGGACCCGGAGGCTGGCAGGGGGGAGCCGTCGACGTCGCGACGGGGCGCTGGGAATGCCTGAGAATCTTTGTAGAAAACTTTGTTAAGTAGCAGGTCCACCCACCCACTGAGGGTTTTTAGGGTGTAATGAACTTGGGCCGTGGACCTTTGCTTGAAACATTTATGTGTAAATGTTGTGAGTGTTTATTTGCTTTTTGCCTTTTGCTTTTTTCGAACTTATTTCATGCGTTGTTCCTCCCTGAAACCTCCCCCCCCCCGCGAGTCAGACGCCCAAGGCTCTGGTCTGTGACAAGGAGTTCAGCTCTTCGAGAGGCGCGCGCAAGAGTTGGGTCCTTAGAAGCGTTGAGCGCGAGCGAAACACCCACTAGGCCGGCTGGCGGCAATCCGGCTTGGCAGGTTGGTGAGGAGCCGGTCGTGCGGCTAACTTAGTTGACGAGCGTCGGGCCGGGTTGGTCGACTCGGCGGCTTTTGAATTAGTGTATGAATCATAGGGAAGCTTTGGCCCGTTGTGCTTGCCCGCCGTCAGCCAGAGCTCGATCTGCGGTTTTAGGGTGAAGTGGGGGACCGTGGCATCCTAACTTTATCAGGAATCACCAAGTAAAGCAGTGGGGTGATGATCAAGCCGGCCAGCCCCCGAGCCCCCGGGTCGAGCTAGTCGAGCCGGCGGCTGGGTTCGGTAGTAAAGTGATGCAAGATATGGATGCAATAAATTGGTCGACAAAAGGAAGCCCTCGAGTCTCGTTCGGGGACCCCATGGTTTCATATGCTTACAAAAGGCGTCGATACATACATTTGTGTGGCTAACTGTAAAACGGACGGAGGAGTTTCGTGTTCCACGGCCAGGTCGTTTCTTCGCCGGCGGTGTCCCTCTTGAGCTTCTTCGACTTGCACGCGTCGATGAGGTAGTAGGCGTTGCGGTTGCGCAAAGTCCTGCTCATGATGAACGGGCCCTCCCATGGAGAGGACAGCTTGTGCTAGCCTGCCTGCTCTTGGACGAGTCGGAGAATGAGGTCGCCCTCGCGGAATGCGAGAGGCTTGATCTTCTTGATGTTGTAGTGCCTCAGGCCTTGCTGGTAGATAGCCAAGCGGCTAAGTGCCAGAAGGCGCGCCTCTTCGAACAGGTTGACGCCGTCTTCGCGTGCTTCTCTTGCTTCGGCTTCGGTGTACATCGTGACACACGGCGAGTCGAACTCGACGTCGGTCGGGATGATGGCTTCGGATCCGTAGACGAGGAAGAACGGGGTAAACCCGGTTGACTGGTTTGGTGTTGTATGTAGACTCCAGAGAACTGCGGGTAACTCGTCGAGCCAACTGTCGGGTGAGCGGACGAGTGGCTCGACGAGTCGCGGCTTGATGCCGGACAGGATGAGTCCGTTGGCCTGCTCGACCTGCCCGTTGGACTGCGGATGTGCCACGGAGGCCAAGTCGAGGCGGATGCCGGAGACGGAGCAATATTGCTCGACCGTGCCCTTGGTGAAGTTGGTGCCGTTGTCGGTAATGATGCTATTCGGCATGCCGTAGCGCAACGCTATGTCCTTGATGAACCGGACGGCTATTGGCCCGTCTAATTTCTTGATTGGTCTTGCCTCGATCCACTTGGTGAATTTGTCCACTGCCACCAGTAAGTGCGTCATGCCGCCTCGAGTGGTTTTGAAGGGTCCCACCATGTCGAGTCCCCAGACCGCGAAGGGCCAGGCGATCAGTATGGTGCGGAGTGCTGATAGTGGCTGGTGGCTGCGTTTACTGAAGCGCTGGCATCCTTCGCACTTGAGGACGAGCGACTCGGTGTCTTCGAGGGACGTTGGCCAGTAGAAGCCGTGGCGGAACTCCTTGGCCACGAGGGATCGAGATGCGGCATGGTGCCTGCACTCGTCCTGGTGAATGTCGAGGAGGATGTCGATGCCGCGATCCTGCTCAACGCAGCGCTGGAACACGCCGGGAGAGCTGCGCTTGATGAGCTCGTTGTTGATGGTGCTATAGATGGACGCCTGACGCTGAACTTGCCGAGCCTCGGTCTCGTCCATGGGGAGAACCCCGTTCTCCAGAAACTCTGATATTGGCAAGGCCCAAGATGGGGCCGCGACGATGGTGAAGACGGCCACCTGGGTGGGTTCCGAGTCGGCGGCTCCTGGGCCGAGTTGAGCAGCCCCCGGGTTGGTGACGGCAACGGCCGTGTCCGGGTGATGGTGGTCGGGTTGAGTTGAGCAGCCCTCGGGCCGGGTTCAACAGCCCCCGGGCCGGGTTCAACAGCCCCCGGGCTGGGTTCAGCAGTCCCCGGCCCGGGTTGCGGCGTGGCCGGGTCTTCTGGGACGTGGATGGACTCGGAGTCTGGCGACGGCTTGACAGACGGTTTCCGTAGGTGCTCGAGGGAGATGCCGGACGGGATGGCTTGACGTGACGAGGCGATCTTGGCAAGCGTGTCGGCTGCCTCGTTCTCCGCGTGCGGGACATGGAGCAACTTGCAGCCATCAAAGGATAAGGACAACTTCTGGATGAGGAAGTGATAGCTTGCCATGTTGGAGTCGCGGGCGTCCCACTCGCCGGAGCACTGTTGCACCACCAAGTCCGAGTCGCCGTAGCACAGGATGCACCGGATGCCGAGTTCCTTGGCGAGCCGGAGGCCGTGCACAAGGGCTTCGTATTCGGCGACGTTGTTGGAGGCGGCGAAGTGGATCTGGAGTGCATAGCGGAGTTGGTCACCCTTTGGAGATGACAGTATGATGCCGGCCCCTAAGCCGAGTCGCATCTTGGACCCGTCGAAGTGCATGCGCCAATGCGTCGAGTCGGGAGGCGGCGGCAGGTACTGGGTCTCGGTCCAGTCGACTCGGAAATCGGCCAGGGCCTGAGACTTGATCGTGGTGCGGGGCTCATAGAGGATGGTGTGGCCGGCTAGCTGGATCGCCCATTTGGCGACCCGGCCGGAGGCGTCCCGGCACCCGATGATTTCTCCGATAGGCGCCATGCTGACGACGGTGACGACGTGTTCTTGAAAGTACTACTTCAGCTTCTTGGAGGTGAGGTACACGTCATAACACATCTTCTGCTAGTGCGGGTAGTTCTGCTTGGAGGTGGAGAGCACTTCGCTTAGGTAGTAGACCGGGTGCTGGACGGCCTGGATCTCGCCCTTCTCCGATCGCTCGACCACCAGCACCGTGCTGACCGCCCACGACGTCGCGGCTATGTAGAGCAACGGCGTCTCCTTGTCGGTTGGCGCGGCCAGGACTAGTGCGATGGAGAGCATGCGCTTGAGGTCTTGGAAAGCTTTGTCCGCCTTGCCGTTCCACTCGAACGGGCTTGTTTTCTTCGTTAGCTGGTACAGGGGCAGTGCCTTCTCGCCCAGCCGGCTTAGAAACAGGCTGACCGAGGCCAGGCAACCTATGAACTTCTGGACATCGCGCAGTCGGGTTGGCTTGCGCATGCGCTCGATGGCCTTGATCTTCTCCGGGTTTGCCTCGATGCCGCATTCCGAGACGAGGAAGCCGAGTAGCTTTCCGGCTGGGACGCCGAAGACACACTTTTCTAGGTTGAGCTTGACCTTGTATTTGCGGAGGTTGGCGAATGTTTTCTTCAGATCGTCGAGGAGCGTGAGGTGCTGCTTGGTCTTCACCATGATATCGTCCACGTACACGTGGATGTTCTTACCGAGTTGTAGTAGCAAGCATTTCTGCATGCAGCGTTGGAAGATGGCGCCGGCGTTCTTCAAGCTGAACGACATGGTGATGTAGTAGTACGCCCCAAAGGGCGTGATGAAGGACGTCTTCAGGGCATCGGATGGGTACAGCTTGATATGGTGATAGCCGGAGTAGGCATCCAGGAAGGACAGCAGCTCGCACCCGGCGGTCGAGTCGATGACTTGGTCGATCCGCGGGAGAGCGAACGGATCCTTGGGACAGGCCTTGTTGAGGCTGGTGTAGTCGATACACATGTGCCAGGTCTTGTTCTTCTTTAGGACGAGGACTTGGTTGGCCATCCACTCGGGGTGAAACACTTCCATTATGAAGCCGGCCGCCAAGAGCTTGGCGACCTCTTCACCAATGGTTCTTCTCTTCTCTTCGGAAAATCGACGGAGGGGTTAACGGACAGGCTTGGCGTCCTTGCGGACGTGGAGTTTGTGCTCGGCGTACTTCCTCGGGATACCCGACATGTCTTTGGGGGTCCATGCGAAGATATCCCGATTCTCACGGAGGAAGTCGACGAGCTCGCCTTCCTATTTGCTGTCCAGGCGGGCGCCTATGATAACGTACTTGCTGCAGCTGGGGTCTTCCGGGTTCAGCTTCACTTTCTTGGTTTCCTTGGAGGGCTTGAAGGCGGCCTCATCGGCCGGGTCTTGGGTCGGGATCGACGCAGCGGAGGCCTCGCCGGCCAGGGCGATGATCCGGTCAAGCTGGCGCCGCTCCTCGGCAATGACCAGCGACTCGGCCAACTTGGCGCCATCTCGGGCGCACTCCAGAGACTTGCGGTAGTCGCTGGTGATGGTAATGATGCCCTTGGGACCCGGCATCTTCATCTTCAGTTACACATAGTGGGGAACCGCCATGAATTTGGCGAGCACGGGCCGGCCCAGCAGCGCATGATACGTGCTGGACAGGTCACCACCTCGAACCAGATCGGTTTGTGTCGGAAGTGGCTGCTGTCGCCGGACAGGACATCGAGCCGGACCCGGCCAATGGGTGAACAAGAGAGACCGGGTACGATGCCCTGGAAGACCGTCTGGGTCGGCTCCAGGTCCTCGGTCCTGAGGCCAAGCTTGGTCATCGTGTCACGATAGAGGATGTTGATATTGCTGCTGCTGTCGATGAGGACTCGGGTGTAACGCCCCGGATACAACTTTCCATATTCGTAACTCCAACTCTTGCCTTTTCTGGAGATGTGATATGTTATTTTCCTATGTGGTTGGGTTTTTTTGGTTTGCATTTTGTTCATGTCTTGCATTTCATCATCGCATCATTCGCATTGCACCAGCACTCCGTCGTCGTCATGTTTTAAAACTTGCATCCGTTCGTCGTTGCCGTTTCTCCCTTTGCCTTCATCACCTTCCCTCGGATCGCCTTGCCCGCGCTAACCGTTCCAGACCAATCGGGGTTTTGCTTCCCTCTTGACCATGACGACCAAACCCCCCTTGCGTGCGCGTCCGAAACTTCCCCGAACCTGACCCGCTCAGTCATCACTGTTGGATCTGAATCATCCCCAAACATCCCGAAAATATCTTTATTTTATTTATTGGACTTCCCTACCTATTTATTCTCATCCGTCGGATTTTGATCGGGTGATCCAAACTCCGCTCTTTTATATATATATAGTCTAACCCTAGACCCTAGGCTGCCCAATCCATCCATCTCCTCCTACCCGCCGCCGCCACTTTCTCATTGGGATCGTCCCATATCCCCTCCTCACCAACCCACAGCCGCGCCACTCCTTGCTTTCAGCGTTGCCCGCATGCCTCCCCTGCATCCTCTCAAACCTGCAACATCTTCTCCTCCACCGCAGCTAGCCACCTCCCGTAGCCTCCCGTGGGGCTCAATCCATTTTGGATCGAGGAAACACCCACGATCGAGCCCCATGCCGAGCCCCTCCTTCCTACCTTTGCCTGAGCACCTCCAGTTTCTCCTCATTGCCGTGCCCAGACTCATCTCCTGCCTTGCACGCCACCAATTTCATCCCGAGCGCCCGCAAAAGCTCCTCTGCCATGGACGCCAGGTCCCTGGACCATGCCCCGTCGACCCCTTGTAGCAGAACCAGGTCACGACGCCCCTGCCCTTCATCTCTCCCTTCTGCTCTGTTCTCTCCTCCTCGTAACATCTCTCTCCCTCTCCAGGAACTTCTCCACCACGCCATGGCCGCACCCGAGCTTGCCCCGTTCCGCGGGCGTCCTCGTCGGCCTCCGCATTTGGCTCGTCCACACCGGGGTTTCCCAGCCGTTGGCCGCCTCATCGTCATTGCGCCAAGGCCAGCGCCCATCTGCTTAGCCGGAGCTTGCCGCTGCCTCGTCAAAGCTGCCGTCCAAGCCCGTTCCCGGCCAGATCCGCCGTCCTGGAGACCCACGCCCCTGCCGGACCTCCCCTGCTCCGCCTTGGATCCGACCGCCTCCGCCCGGCCCTCGTCGCCCCGCCGAGTCCCGCCGCGCCTCTGCTTCCCCTGCATCGCCCCTGCCTTCTACCTCGCCCGCCCGTCTCTGTAGACGAGCGCACGAGCAGCACCCGTGCCCGTTGACCCGTCGTCTCGCGCGCGTGGCCTCTTCGCCTTGGGCCGCTTATGCTGCATCGCGTCAAGGCCCAGCTTCTGCTCCAAGCCCAGCCGCCCTGCTTCCCCGCCAGCCCTTTGGCCCAATGTGAGTAGCCGCCTAAGATCCATCCCCCTGTGCACTAACGGGCCAGCTAGTTTCAGCCCGTTCTGTTTTTTTCCCTGCTACTGCGATTTTAGCTTTATCCAGAGTATAACAGTTTTGCAGAAAAACCCCTAGAATTCATGCATTTAATAACTCACAAGTGGTGCATCTTATGTAAATAATTTATATATGAAAAATGCTTAGTTTTTCATCTAGTTTCATAATATGCCATTTTCATCCCATGTTAAAATGCTTAAAATGCTGTTTGTTTAATTTTGCTTAGATAATATGCTAAAATGATTTATTCCATAACTAAATAACCGTAGCTCCAAATTTAATAAACTTTATATGCAAATGGGGTGGAAAAATGCCTAGTTTAACACGGTGAACTTTATTTTGCTGTTTAACAACATTAAAATTGTGTTTAGGGCAGAACAGTACCAAACTCCAAATATGCATATGAGGATTTTCCGGAATTGTTGTTTGTTGTTTCCGGCCTCATTTAAACTTGCCTAGATAGGTAGTTTTCATATTCTTCACCCCTTGCCATGTTTAATAACATTTACTATTGTTGTGTACATAAACAAGAGAGAACTAAATATTTGATCTGGTGTTAGGTCAATTTGCAACTCGTTGCATATTGAGCTCCACTTAACTTGTAGTATTGTTTGTTGCACTTTGCCATGCCATGCCATCCTCTTTAAACCGGATATGCATCATACTTGGTTGTGCATCATGCCATGTTTATACTTGTGCATTTACCATGTTGTTTGTTTCTTTCCGGTTGTTCCTCTTCTTGATAGTTGCTGGTAATGTTGCGATTGTGAGTATTCGTTCGACTACTCCCGTTTGTCTTCCTCATGGACTCGTTCTTCTTCCTAGCGGGATTTCAGGCAAGATGACCGCTACCCTGGATCTCACTACTATCATTGCTATGCTAGTTGCTTCGTTCTATCGCTTTGCTGTGCTACCTATCATTTGCTCTTCAAGCCTCCCAAATTGCCATGTCAGCCTCTAACCTTTTTCATCCTTCCTAGCAAACCATTGCTTGGCTATGTTACCGCTTCTGCTCAGCCCCTCATATAGCGTTGTTAGTTGCAGGTGAAGTTGAAGATTGCCTCATGATGGACAGGATTATGTTGGGATATCACAATATCTCTTATTTAATTAATGCATCTATATACTTGGTAAAGAGTGGAAGACTCGGCCTTATGCCTGGTGTTTTGTTCCACTCTTGCCGCCCTAGTTTCCGTCATACCGGTGTTATGTTCCTGGATTTTGCGTTCCTTACGCGGTTGGGTGATTTATGGGACCCCCTTGACAGTTTGCTTTGAATAAAACTCCTCCAGCAAGGCCCAACCTTGGTTTTACCATTTGCCTCACCTAGCCCTTTTTACCTTGGGTTTCCGGAGCCCGAGGGTCATATTTATTTTAGCCCCCCCGGGGCTAGTGCTCCTTCAAGTGTTGGTCCGAAATGAGCTGCCTGCGGGGCCACCTCGGGGAAACTCGAAGTATGGTTTTACTCTTAGCTAGTCTCATCCGGTGTTGCCCTGAGAACGAGATATGTGCAGATCCTATCAGGATTTGTCGGCACATCGGGCGGCTTTGCTGGTCTTGTTTTACCATTGTCGAAATGTCTTGTAAACCGGGATTCCGAGTCTGATCAGGTCTTCCTGGGAGAAGGTATATCCTTCGTTGATCGCGAGAGCTTGTCATGGGCTAAGTTGGGACACCCCTGCAGGGTATAATCTTTCGAAAGCCATGCCCGCGGTTATGCGGCAGATGGGAATTTGTTAATGTCCGGTTGTAGATAACTTGACACCTTATTCGAATTTAAAACGCATCAACCGCGTGTGTAGCCGTGATGGTCTGTTTTCGGCGGAGTCCGAGAAGTGAACACGGTTTTGGGTTATGTTTGACGTAAGTAGGAGTTCAGGATCACTTCTTGATCATTGCTAGCTTCACGACCATTCCGTTGCTCTCTTCTCGCTCTCATTTGCGTATGTTAGCCACCATATATGCTTAGTCGCTGCTGCAACCTCACCACTTTACCCCTTCCTTACCCTTTAAGCTTGCTAGTCTTGATACCCATGGTAATGGGATTGCTGAGTCCTCGTGGCTCACAGATTACTACAACAACAGTTGTTGGTACAGGTCATGTGATGATCATGACGCGAGAGCGATGTTTGCTTGTTTTGGAGTTCTTCTTCTGCTTCTTCTTCGATCAGGGGATAGGTTCCAGGTCGGCAGCCTGGGCTAGCAGGGTGGATGTCGTTTGAGTTTCTGTTTGTGTTTCATCCGTAGTCAGATGGGGCTCTTATGTAAGATGAAGTTGCATTCGTGTGGCATTGTATGCCTTTTGTATGCATCCCCATCTATTATGAAATGTTGATGTAATGATATCCACCTTGCAAAAGCGTTTCAATATACGGTTCTATCCTTGGTGGGACCTTCGAGTCTCTTTAGGATAGTATCGCATATTGGGCGTGACAAGTTGGTATCAAAGCCTCGACCGACCATAGGAGCCCCCTTGATTGTTGGCCGTTGTTGAGTCTAGAAGAAAACTATTTTGAGTCTTAGGATTATATATATCGGAGAGTAGGATTCTATTTACTCCTCAGCCCCCTTCGTCGCTCTTGTGAGGTCTCCTGACGTAGATGTTTTGTCTTTCCTCTCCTCAAATTTCACTAATTTTTTTTAGGATCACGCGGGTATCTTGGAATCGTTCTGATGGTTTTGTGACGAGAACATTGTTCTTGGTGCCTCCTGTCTTTTATGTGGCAGTGACCCAGGGAGTTGAGCTCCAAGGTGTTGTCGACACAATTTTATCGTTGCAGTTCTAGAATACCTGAGTTTTGCCGACATCGAAAATCTTTTTTATGCAGTTGTTGGTGAGATAACCTCGACGCCACCCAGTACTGGGGCGGGAGTTCGGGAGTATTGCCATAGCTCGTATAACGGATGCTTGTCGAAGGTTGAGGTACACGGTTTTCGGAGTTTTCTTGGTTATGTGTTGACGGATGGATACAACTTGGATGTAGGGATTGTTAGTTTGGGTGAGATATATATTGCTTCCCCTGTATCCCCAACACCAGATTGCATAACCAGAAAGTTTCGGGAGTTTTATAGGTGCGAATTCAAGTAGCTCCTAGAATATCTTTCCGACAGATGCATGATATGGGATTGGGTAAATCTCTATCATATGTTTGTTTCCGGCGTATTCTGCAAGCCAAATCCGTTGTTTTGTTTTGAGTTGTGGTATTTGAGTTGCTTCAATGTCAAGTGTTAATTCCATACCTTTCAAGTGGTGTTCTCATATTTCTATGGGAGTACTAATCCTTTTGATCATTGAGGTTGTCATGTCAACTCTTTTCCAACCGGTGTGCTTCTCTTCTAGTGGATCCGATCATTTTCAACATCCGCAAGATCAATTCTAAGTTTTTTCAACGGTGTTTGTTCCATCTTCCGCAAGTTGCCTTTGTTTTCCCGCCCTCCCACCCTTTTTCTTCAAGGACTCAGATTTCTTAACCAAGTATCCTTTTATTCATGTGAAGTCTCTTCACTCTTTTCAATCAATGTTATTATCCGGTGATTCTCAAGAAGATACTAAGGAAGCTTCAAGTTCATCATCCTTCGTTCTTTTTTCTTCTCCGGTGGATCCAATTCAAGCTTTCAGTGTTGATCATATTTCTTTCCTTGTTTCTAATGCTTTCTCATGCCGATGCACCTCTTAATTGTTCACCTCTCTCTATTCTTATCCGGAGTGCTCAAGATATCTCAGTAGAATCATGTTTCCGTTCTTAATCCGTTCGAGTTACTTCAAGGTTTTTCTCTCATTCAAGCTATTTAATTCTACCGGTGCAATTTCTCTTCAAAATTATTTCAATGGTGTTTCTTTTGAGTGGGCCCTAACCCACAGGTCTTTTCCCAGGATCTTACCTGACTCTTCTAATTATTCCGGAGTTATTCTTAAATTCTATTCAAGTGTGACGTAACAATGGATTCCATCAGTCACATGCCTTCTCCAAGATCGTTTTCAAGTTCTTTTTCATTGTTGGCTCAACCTCTTCGCTTTTCATTCTCCTGGAGTATCTCAGTAATTTTGGTGGTGTTTCTCGTCGTCAGTTGAAGATCAAAGAAGGATTTCTCCTAAATCTTGGTCCGTTCTCTTGAAGATTCATGGTTCTAGCGTTATGCCATCCTCTCATAATTGTTTTCGATTGTGAGAATTCTTTTCACCCATCCGGATCTATTCAGGAGTCTTTTCAGTTTGATCCACCGGAGCACATCATCTCAGAATCATTCATTCCAGCTTTCAGCTCTCGTTATCCAAATCTTACTGGTGCATCGTTCAAATACTCTCTAATCAGCTCATGATCTCTTCGTTCTCATGTATCTAAATCCCCTCTAGTATCTTCATCCGTTTTCCAATTCTTCCCGGTGAATTGTGCCTTTGCTACGTTCATTTTCAATTCTTACGGTGGTTCGTTCAAGATTTCACTTCCTTCGTTATCATATCAAATATTCGTTGTTTCAAATCCCACCGGTGGTTCCATCAATACCTTCTCATGTTTGCGCTATATCTCTTTTAATCCTTTCTACGGGAATAAGTAGTGCGCTAAATCCATTGCTTGTCATCAATTTAATTTGATGAAGGATAAGCATACAATAAATCTTATTCTTATTTCCTCGAGGTTTATTCAATTCTTTTCTTCCGGAGATTTTTCATGATGAATTCATCTTTTCCTTTTCCGGAGTTCCAAGTTTTCTCGGTTATATCATCGCGAAGCTGCATCTAAATCATTGCAAGGCTTCACCTTGTGTTTTCATCTTCTCTTTCTTTCTATCAACCTTTTATTACCGGAGTTCTTCATGGAGGCTCTACATGGTGGTTCCTCAAGGATTCTTTTCATTCTTCAATTGTTCTTCAAGATTTCTCTTGAAGTTATGACCCGCCAAGTTATACTCAAAAGTAAACATGGTGCTCAACACATGTTTTGTTTTGAGGCGTTCAAGCATTCTTCATCTTGCATTCCGAAGTGCAATCCTTTCTACCTTATCTTTTGAGATGGTGTTATGTCATCGTTGGCAATTTCTCCTCATGCTTCATGATTCACAAGTTGTCAGGAATGAGTTAATTAAATCCATCATTTTCTCTTTGTTCAAGATATCTTTTCGACCAATCAATCTCTTTGTTGGAGTTATCTTGGGTTAGTTTTCACCTAAAGCCTTCCCTAAGGAATGTTGCTCATTGTGGTGACTATCAATGATCCAAGTTTTTCTCCTATCCTCTCGGCGAAAGTACTTGTCATCTCCTTGTTGACCTCAATCCAATCTATTGTTTCCATTAATGGCAGAATTTCGCCTCAATTTTGAGAAGTTTTCCATAAGCCCACTACAAACTTGTGTTTTTCGTTGTTGATTTTCCAACAACTCCGTTCAATCCTTCTTTGCAAGGATGCTTTCCAAGTTCATTTGTGGCAGAAGATTTCATTTTCTTCTCCATCCCTTTATCCCAACAATCTAACTTCTATTCTTTCATCCCGAAGGCGTTGTGATGTTGCTCTCTTCACTCATCATCTCGATTTGAGGATGGTGCTCTTTTCGTGCTTATCCATTTAACCAGAGTGTTGTGTTCTAATTCAAGTTCTTTCAATTTGTCAAGTTTTGCCTCTATTTTCAACCGGAGTGCTGTCTGAAATCTTTCTTACCCCTTGTGCCATTTTTTCAATAGTTCCGGAGGCAATGTGTTGTTGATTTCATCAACTATCCTCTCATCTTGTCAAGTTCATGTTCAATTTCTTCCGTTTACAGTCGGAGTGCTGTCAAAATTATATCAATCTTATTCCTTCTCTATCTAGTTTTAACCAAAGTGGTTTCAATATCTATCTTATCACTAAACCTCTTGGTTCTCGTTATATCCCTTGTTCCTCTTTTCTAACGGAGTGTTTTCAACTTTGCTCATCTTCATTGTTTTCTTCCTTCCATTTTTCCCAACCTCTCAAGGTTCATGCTTTCACTCGTTTGTCGAAGAAGCAATTTAGTTTACCTCTTATCGTCCTCCTCCTTTTCCCTCCGGTGCCATCCTAGATCTCGGGACGAGATCCTCTCGTAGTGGTGGAGTGTTGTAACGCCCCGGATACAACTTTCCATATTTGTAACTCCAACTCTTGCCTTTTCCGGAGATGCGATATGTTATTTTCCTCCGTGGTTGGGTTTTTGTTTTTTTTTGTTTTGCATTTTGTTCATGTCTTGCATTTCATCATCGCATCATTCGCATTGCATCGGCACTCCGTCGCCGTCATGTTTTAAAACTTGCATTCGTTCGTCATTGCCGTTTCTCCCTTTGCCTTCATCACCTTCCCTCGGATCGCCTTGCCCGCACTGACCGTTCCAGACCAATCGGGTTTTTGCTTCCCTCTTGACCGTGACGACCAAACCCCCCTTGCGTGCGCATCCGAAACTTCCCCGAACCTGACCCGCTCAGTCATCACTGTTGGATCTGAATCATCCCCAAACATCCCGAAAATATCTTCGTTTTATTTATTGGACTTCCCTACCTATTTATTCTCATCCGTCGGATTTTGATCGGGTGATCCAAACTCCGGTCTTTTTTTTATATATAGTCTAACCCTAGACCCTAGGCTCCCCACTCCATCCATCTCCTCCTACTCGCCGCTGCCACTCTCTCATTGGGATCCTCCCAGATCCCCTCCTCACCAACCCACAGTCGCGCCACTCCTCCTCGCTTTCAGCGCCGCCCGCATGCCTCCCCTGCATCCTCTCGACCCTGCAACATCTTCTCCTCCACCGCAGCCAGCCACCTCCCGCAGCCTCCCGCGGTGCTCGATCCATTTTGGATCGAGGCAACACCCACGATCGAGCCCCCATGCCGAGCCCCTCCTTCCTACCTTCGCTTGAGCACCTCCTGTTTCTCCTCATTGTCGTGCCCAGACTCATCCCCCGCCTTGCACGCCACCAATTTCGTCCCGAGCGCCCGCAAAAGCTCCTCCGCCATGGACGCCAGGTCCCTGGACCATGCCCCATCGACCCCTTGCAGCAGAACCAGGTCACGACGCCCCTGCCCTTCATCTCTACCTTCTGCTCTGTTCTCTCCTCCTCGTAACATCTCTCTCCCTCTCCATGAACTTCTCCACCACGCCATGGCCGCACCCGAGCTTGCCCCGTTCCCCGGGCGTCCTCGTCGGCCTCCGCATTTGGCTCGTCCACGTCGGGGTTTCCCAGCCGTTGGCTGCCTCATCGTCATTACGCCAAGGCCAGCGCCCATCTGCTTAGCCGGAGCTTGCCGCTGCCTCGTCCAAGCCGCCGTCCAAGCCCGTTCCCGGCCAGATCCGCCGTCCTGGAGACCCGCGCCCGTGCCGGACCTCCCCTACTCCGCCTTGGATCCGACCGCCTCCGCCCGGCCCTCGTCGCCCCGCCGAGTCCCGCCGCGCCTCTGCTTCCCCTGCATCGCCCCTGCCTTCTGCCTCGCCCGCCCGTCTCTGTAGACGAGCGCACGAGCAGTGCCCGTGCCCGTTGACCCGTCGTCTCGCGCGCGTGGCCTCTTCGCCTTGGGCCGCTTCTGCTGCACCGCGTCACGGCCCAGCTTCTGCTCCAAGCCCAGCCGCCCTGCTTCCCCGCCAGCCCTTTGGCCCAATGTGAGCAGCCTCCTAAGATCCATCCCCCTGTGCACTAACAGGCCAGCTAGTTTCAGCCCGTTCTGTTTTTTTTCCCGCTGCTGTGATTTTAGCTTTATCCAGAGTATAACAGTTTTGCAGAAAAACCCCTAGAATTCATGCATTTAATAACTCACAAGTGGTGCATCTTATGTAAATAATTTAAATGCTTAGTTTTTCATCTAGTTTCATAATATGCCATTTTCATCCCATGTTAAAATGCTTAAAATGCTTTTTGTTTAATTTTGCTTAGATAATATGCTAAAATGATTTATTCCATAACTAAATAACCGTAGCTCCAAATTTAATAAACTTTATATGCAAATGGGGTGGAAAAATGCCTAGTTTAACATGGTGCAATTTATTTTGCTGTTTAACAACATTAAAATATTGTTTAGGGCAGAACAGTACCAAACTCAAAATATGCATATCAGGATTTTCCGGAATTGTTGTTTGTTGTTTCCGGCCTCATTTAAACTTGCCTAGATAGGTAGTTTTCATATGCTTCACCCCTTGCCATGTTTAATAACATTTAATATTGTTGTGTACATAAACAAGAGAGAACTAAATATTTGATGTCGTGTTTCGTCAATTTGCAACTCGTTGCATATTGAGCTCCACTTAACTTGTAGTATTGTTTGTTGCACTTTGCCATGCCATGCCATGTTCTTTAAACTGGACATGCATCATACTTGTTTGTGCATCATGCCATGTTTATACTTGTGCATTTACCATGTTGTTTGTTTCTTTCCGGTTGTTCCTCTTCTTGATAGTTGCCGGTAATGTTGCGATTGTGAGGATTCATTCGACTACTCCTGTTCGTCTTCCTCATGGACTCGTTCTTCTTCCTTGCGGGATTTCAGGCAAGATGACCGCTACCCTGGATCTCACTACTATCATTGCTATGCTAGTTGCTTCGTTCTATCGCTTTTCTACGCTACCTATCATTTGCTCTTCAAGCCTCCCAAATTGCCATGTCAGCCTCTAACCTTTTTCATCCTTCCTAGCAAACCGTTGCTTGGCTATGTTACCGCTTCTGCTCAGCCCCTCATATAGCGTTGTTAGTTGCAGGTGAAGTTGAAGATTGCCGCATGATGGACAGGATTAAGTTGGGATATCACAATATCTCTTATTTAATTAATGCATCTATATACTTGGTAAAGGGTGGAAGACTCGGCCTTATGCCTGGTGTTTTGTTCCACTCTTGCCGCCCTAGTTTCCGTCATACCGGTGTTATGTTCCCGGATTTTGCGTTCCTTACGCGGTTGGGTGATATATGGGACCCCCTTGATAGTTCGCTTTGAATAAAACTCCTCCAGCAAGGCCCAACCTTGGTTTTACCATTTGCCTCACCTAGCCCTTTTTCCCTTGGGTTTCCGGAGCCCGAGGGTCATCTTTATTTTAGCCCCCCCCGGGCCAGTGCTCCTTCGAGTGTTGGTCCAAAATGAGCTGCCTGCGGGGCCACCTCGGGGAAACTCGAAGTCTGGTTTTACTCGTAGCTAGTCTCATCCGGTGTTGCCCTGAGAACGAGATATGTGCAGCTCCTATCGGGATTTGTCGGCACATCAGGCGGCTTTGTTGGTCTTGTTTTACCATTGTCGAAATGTCTTGTAAACTAGGATTCCGAGTCTGATCGGGTCTTCCTGGGAGAAGGTATATCCTTCGTTGATCGCGAGAGCTTGTCATGGGCTAAGTTGGGACACCCCTGGAGGGTATAATCTTTCGAAAGCCGTGCCCGCGGTTATGCGGCAGATGGGAATTTGTTAATGTCCGGTTGTAGATAACTTGACACCTGATTCGAATTTAAAATGCATCAACCGCGTCTGTAGCCGTGATTGTCTATTTTCGGCGGAGTTCGGGAAGTGAACACGGTTTTGGGTTATGTTTGACGTAAGTAGGAGTTCAGGATCACTTCTTGATCATTGCTAGCTTCACGACCGTTCCGTTGCTCTCTTCTCGCTCTCATTTGCGTATGTTAGCCACCATATATGCTTAGTCGCTACTGCAACCTCACCACTTTACCCCTTCCTTACCTTTTAAGCTTTGCTAGTCATGATACCCATGGTAATGGGATTGCTGAGTCCTCGTGGCTCACAGATTACTACAACAACAGGTGTAGGTACAGGTCATGCGATGATCATGACACGAGAGCGATGCTTGCTTGTTTTGGAGTTCTTCTTCTGCTTCTTCTTCGATTAAGGGATAGGTTCCAGGTCGACAGCCTGGGCTAGCAGGGTGGATGTCGTTTGAGTTTTTGTTTGTGTTTCATCCGTAGTCGGATGGGGATCTTATGTAAGATGAAGTTGCATTCGTGTGGCATTGTATGCCTTTTGTATGTATGCCCATCTATTATGAAATGTTGATGTAATGATATCCACCTTGCAAAAGCGTTTCAATATGCGGTTCTATCCTTGGTGGGACCTTCGAGTCTCTTTAGGATAGTATCGCATATTAGGCGTGACATTGGGAGAACTTGAAGGTACGTCGCGCGACGATGGTGGGGTTGAGGACGAGGGCATATCCACCCGGACTCGGCATGACTGCCGGGTGATCCTCCCGGGTCCATGTGATCGGGCAATCCGACCAATGCATGAAGTCTGTCTCGGCCGGGATGACGGTGTTCACCTCCTGCCGGAGGAGGCGCTCGCTGTGCTTGTCGTTGCCGAGGCTGGTGAAGACGACGTAGGCCGCGTTCTGGTCCGGGTAGGCGTCGTTCTGCTTCGCGCTGCGGGCGGGAGGTGGCGGTGGAGGCGGCTGCCCCGCGCCCGGAGCAAGAGCCGGAGCCGGAGGAGGCGGAATGTCGCCCCTCATGATGCGCTTGGTGATGGCGCACTGTCGAAGCGTGTGCGTGGAGGGTCTTGCGCCGCTGTTGTACTTGCATGGGGCGTCGAGCATCTCTTCAAAGCTCATGGCGGGTTGCCATGCCATCTTGTCGGTCTGTCGGCGCTTCGCTGCCAGGTCCGCCGCGGGCTCAGCAGCCCCGACGAGCCGGTTGTCGTGATGTTGTGCCGGCTGGTCGGCCTTGCGCTTGTTGTTCTGGTGATGCTGCTGCCGGCTGCTTTCGCCGGCCGGCTTCGGTGGAGGGACCGGCTTCGCCTTGTCAGCCTCATCCAGCGCCACCTGGATCTTCATGGCAGAGTAGGTGTTGGTGTACTTGTCCGCCATCACCATGAGCGTGGCCATGGTGGATGGCTCGGAGTGTAGAAGCTTGTGCTTGAGGAGGGTGCCGTCTCGACACTCGCTGACGAAGTATTGGATCGCCTGGACTTCATGGACACCCTCGCAGCTGTTCCGGAGCTCGGTCCAGCGTGCGAGGTACTCGCGGCTGGTCTCTGTTGGCCCCTGCACGCACATGGCGAGCTAGCTGGGGCGACCGGGCCGCTTGTATGTCCCCGTGAAGTTGCGAACAAATGCTTCCTCGAAATCGACCCATGCGTTGATGCTGCCCATCGGCAGGCTGTTCAACCATGTGCGGGCTGATCCTTGGAGCATGAGCGATGCGTAGCGCACGGCGAGACGACGATTGGCACCGGTGATGCCAATGACCATGGTGTAGTCGGTGAGCCAGACTTCTGGCTTCATGGTCCCATTGTACTTGGGGGTGCCGCAGGGAAGCACGAACACCTTGGGGAAGGGCTCCTCCAAGATGCGTGGGCCAAAGCACGCCGGCCCGATAGCGCCGCTCTTCTCCACCTCCAGGGAGCGAGCAAGCTGATCGAGGCGGTGGCGCGTGTCGGCATCGTCGATAGCGCGCGGGCCGTGTCGACTGGCGGCCAGGCCCTGAGGGGCCGGGTCGGCTGGAGCCGGACGCCGGCCATGCTGGCCGGGTCCGCGCTGGGTCTCTGGGGCAGGCTCGTTGCCCAGAGCGTCGGCGGCGGTGCCGGCCGGGTTGCACCGGGTCCGGGCTTGGTCGGAGTGCGCCTCGCCGGGCGGCAAGGAGGCTGTGTGCAGGAGTTCGCCGGGCCCGCCAAGGCGGGCAGAGCCAGACCCGGCCGGCTTGGCGAGCTGGTTGAGGCGATCCTGTTGGGTGTTGGCGGCATGGAGGAGCTCGTGCATCCGCCCGATGCATTCCTTGAGCTCCTCGCCCGTGAGTTGGTCGAGGCCGACCGCGACTGCCTCCGCAGCGCGCATGTTCTTGACTGTGGTCTCGTAGACGGTTCGGACGGCGCCGAAGGCCCAGCCGATCGCTCCTCCCCGGGCGCGAGTATCGGCGGCCCGGCTCGGCTCGGCCGCGGCGGGCGTGAATCCATGGGCGGCGTCGTGCTCCATCTGAGTAGCTTCTAGGCGACGTCTGGTGGCGGCCAGCGTCTCGGACAGGTCCAGCATCTGCTGGTGCTTGTCCTCGAGCTGGGTTCGGGCTTCAGCGACGTTGGTGGCGTCGACATCGGTGCCGATGGGGATGCGGAGGCTCTGCATCGCGGCGCGCAGCGGGTCGGACGGCTCCGTCCGTGCCGTGCCGGCCGCGGCTTCGGCGACTCTTCTCGCCTTGCTCGACGAGGAAGAGGCGCCAAAGCCGGTGACGTAGACCTCCACATGGGCGTCCATCACCGCGGCGGTGAATCCGCCGCTGAGAGGGATCGGAGAGTCAGAGTAGCTAAGCACCTCGCTGGGGTACTCATTGGCCACGAGCACGTCGGAGATGTGCAGCACGGTGAAGGATGCGACGAGCGCGCCGATAACGTCGTCCGCCAGAGCGACGGACTCGTCGGAGTAGGAGAAGGGCCCCGTCCGAAGCTTGCTTCCGGCTAGCTCCTCAAGCTGTCCCACAGTGTGCGCCAACTGTCTTGGTGGGCGCACGACAAATGCCAAGGGATGGCTAAAGAGAGGAGGAGGCTCGAGGGCACTGGTGGGCTTCGGAGGCGAGGTTGATATGCGCGGGCGCGGGACGCCG
Organism: Triticum dicoccoides; assembly: GCF_002162155.2. Taxonomy (NCBI): domain Eukaryota; kingdom Viridiplantae; phylum Streptophyta; class Magnoliopsida; order Poales; family Poaceae; genus Triticum; species Triticum dicoccoides. The sequence goes on along the minus strand of NC_041385.1, from coordinate 744,015,920 downwards.
GACATACCCAGGTTCGGGGCTCTCCGGAGAGATAACACCCCTAGTCCTACCGAGTTTAGTTGGATGGTCGATAGTACAATGTCGCTCCTGGAGCTGTATGGAGGAGGAAGGAGGCTGGCCAAGGCTTGGGCTGCTCCTTCTCCCTGGTGTTGCTATGCGGTGGCTAGTCCTATCTTGCCTGCTTGCTTATCTCATATTGCTTCGCATCTGTTTCATTGCCCCTGTAGGCGCGGGCTCCTGGGGGAGGGTTTATAGGTCAACCCACCCAGGGTTACAATGGTAATGTGCCGAGTCAGTGGGTCCGTATCGTCGGTGTCCGGGGTACCGGGTTGGGTCCTGCTTGTGGGCTTGTGGTTCGCCGGGTTCTCCTAGGTGCGGGCCCCGCGTGCCTAGGGGGACTGTGTGCCGTCTTGTCGATTGTCATGGCATGTCTGAGTCGAGCCGTGCACAGTGTTCTCCGTCAGGCCGCCGCTTGCTGTCGTCAGCGGTGAGGGCGGGAACACTTTGCCGTGCCAACCCTGGTCAGCGGGTAGGTAAGGTGCACTGTTGCCATGCTCCGGCTGACCACAGGCATGGGCAAGAGCATTGTAGTCTTGGTCATCGGTGATTGAGGTCTCGTCCCATGGTACGACCTGGATGGGACGGGAGCTGACCCGTGGCTGGGTTGCCATGGACGCCATGGGTGGGTTGGCTTGCTGGGGAAGCCAAGGTTGCGGCGGGTTGAATCGCCTTGCGCCAGCTGCTGCGGCCGGGTCGACGTACCTTGCCGAGTCGAGGGTCTTGGCCGGGTTGCGAGCCTTGCCGGGTCGAGCGACCCGGCCTAGCGTGCGCCGGTTTGCGGGGCGATGCGGGCCCCGCTATTTTTGAAATAGATCTGGGTTCCGTTGCCTGCCCGGGGTTCATCCCCCCGACACCCACCGTCCGAACACTGGGGGACACAAGAAATTTCCCTCCAGGTGAAAACGGTAAATATGATCTATGCCACCCATATTCCCAAACGGGAACGAAAGCGTGCACTAAGGGACGTCTATGCAATGGAGCCAGTCACCCCAAAGTTCAACCCATGGTCATCCTGTCCGATCACCTTCGATCGTAGGGACCATCCTACCAGCATCCGTCACGGTGGCTCAACCGCATTGGTCCTTGATCCAATCATCGACGGATTCCATCTCACGCGAGTCCTTATGGACGGTGGTAGCAGCCTGAACCTACTTTATCAGGACACAGTGCGCAAAGTGGGCATCGATCCCTCACGGATCAAACCCACCAAAACCACCTTTAAAGGTGTAATTCCAGGGGTAGAGGCCCACTGTACGGGCTCAATAACACTGGAAGTGGTCTTTGGATCTCCGGATAACTTCCGAAGCGAGGAGTTAATCTTCGATATCGTCCCTTTCCGTAGTGGCTATCATGCACTACTTGGATGAACCACGTTTGCTCGATTCAATGCGGTACCCCACTATGCATACCTTAAGCTCAAGATGGCAGGACCTCGCGGGGTTATAACAGTCAATGGAAACACAGACCGCTCCCTCCGTACGGAAGAGCACATTGCGGCCCTCGCGACAGAAGTACAAAGTAGCCTTCTTCGACAGACAACCAACTCAGCAATGACAACCCCAAACACCGTCAAGCCAGTCCGGAGCACCCCCCAACAGGATCGTCAGGCACGCCAAGAGCTCGATTAGCAATCCGGCCTCCACCTCAGCCCCAGTCAGGCGGCATTTGTGCACGCGTACATAACTACGCACTCAAAATACCATGGGCATAGGTGGAGGCGAGACGACGATGCGGCCTACAGTGCGGTTCAGCCGTCACGAGGCCCGCATAACCTTTTTCTTTCTTTCTTTCCGGAACCTACTTTCGGGCAGCCCCTTCAGAGAACCGCACTATCGGACTTATCACAGGAGGGAACACCAAGAAGGCAAGAGGCTTTGCACACAAGGGAATACCCAGGTAGTCTCTGTTAATGATCGTTATACCTGTTTTACATACCCGCATGTAGCCTGCCTTCGGATAGGACATGTTATATAGTCCTATTTGTTTCTGCTTCACGCATTAATTGTACACATACGTCTCGACGTATTATCCAATAACAACGGGAAATAGTATACAGCGTCAACTTATTATTACTATCTTCATATTTTTCCCTTAAATGTTTATTTAATACTGCATCCGTACACTTTGGTACGATTAGTTTGCCAGGGGCTTTTTTATTGAGCCCCATAACATGAGAAGAAAAGTCTGAACACTTTCGACAGTGCGGCACCCCGAACTTATAGCATTATATGCATCCGCTCCGAATCATTTCTTGGGTCAATAGTTGGGTTAGCCCGGCTCCCTTGTTTTGGTACCTTACGTTCCGTTATATCGGCTAAGGTAGCGCAGGGAGAACTACTGCGATTGTGTCCCGGTTCTTCCGGACGAGCACCTCAGTAGAGAAAGCCGAAAATTGACCGTCATGATGCGGCGAGAGCTGGTCGCTGTTCGAGAGGTTCGAAATCCTTAAATATTTTTTCTGCTTCAGGCGAGGAATCAGCCTCGTCCGATTTAGGCGTGCATAGCGCCCCGATTCGGCCTTCCGAATACTAGGGGCTTCGCCGAAATTTAAAATTATAGATTTCTATGGCCAAGTGAGAGTTATAAAGCCGCATAGTCCGATTGCCTTGTTCGCTGTGCTAAACACCTCCTTAAAGGACCAAAAATTTGGATAAAGAGTGTTTGGGTTTTCCACGAACACCCCAGTACTAGTTACATGGGGGCGGAAGCCGACGACTGGCTTACTTTCATAATTTTATAAACGGCCGCACAGAAGGTAATATTTTAAATCAACAAAGCGTTATATAGCACAAACAAACTAGTTTTCATATTACAAAGATGACATGAGTACATTCACTCAAAGATTATGTTCTTGGCACATTCATCAGCCACAAGGCGAGCGCCTTTCATAACGCCATCATAATATTTTTCGGGGTAGCGATGCTCCTTACACTCCGGGGGTCCATCCTTCACGAGCTTCTCAGCATCCAGTTTGGCCCAATGCATCTTCGCGCGGGCAAAGGCCCAGCGGGCACCCTCAATACAGACAGACTGCTTTATAACTTCAAGACATGGACATGCATGCACCATCCACTTTATAAGGCCAAAGTAGCTATCGGGCAGAGGCTAACCAGGCCACATCCGGACTATCAGGTCCTTCATGGCCAGTGCGGCCGCCTTGTGGAGTTCGACCAATTGCTTCAGTTGGTCACTCAAGGGCATCAGGTGTTTGGCTCCGGCATACTGAGACCAAAACAACTTCGGCGTTGAGCTCCCTTCTTCGGCACGGTAGAACTTCGTGGCATCCGATATGCTGCGTGGCAGATCTGCGAATGCCCCTGGAGAGCTCTGAATGCGATTAAGTAAAAGAAATGTCTCCTCCACATGCTTGCTCTACATAATGAATGCCTTACCCACCGCTATCTTCTTGGCTGCCTGGATTTCCTGGAGGGCCCTTTGGGCTTCGGCCTTGGCATCTTTTGCGCTCTCGAGGGCTTTGGCAAGCTCTGACGCTTGCGTCTTGAAGTCATGCTCCAAGGACTCGAACTTCTTGCCGAACTCCTGGAGCTCTTGTTGTACCTCTCCCACCCGAGCATCTTGCTTTTCGTGCTCGGTGCGCTCCGTGGCCGCCTTGGCTTCAGCCTCGGACAACGCTTTCTTCAGGGCCGCCACTTTGGTCGTGGCCCCTATTAAAAATCATGATGCTTTTTGTTAGCATCATCAATTTTTCTCCCCTACATAACACACGGACGGGGTATCACTTACCTTTGTTCTCCTCAAGCTGCCTCTTCACAAGGCCGAGCTCTTCTTCGACCTGCCCCAAGTCCCGCCTGAGTCCGGCGACCTCGGCTGTGCGTGCAGCGGCGTTCAGCAACAACGCCTGCTTATTAACATAGACAAATACTGTCAGACTCCTGCGATTTTTAGTTGACCCTCCATTTGGCTTTTCTTTCCGAACACCAAGCACAGTATCTGGGGATACTGTCTATTGGGTGATATTTTCTCACACTTTTTCATTACTTACCTGAAAGCCTATTAGTAGGCTGGTGCAGGCTTTGGTCAACCTGCTCTTGGCAAACCGAACCTTCTCAATTACCGTACTCATAAGAGTACGGTGCTCGTCGCGAATGGAAGCGCCTCGAAGCACTTCCAACAAACTATCCGATACCTCCGGCTGGGCGGAGATCATCGGCATGGCCGGCTCGCCCTCCTTTGCGAGGGGCTGCCTGCCGGAATCCGGAACCCTTGGAGGCTCCGGTTCAGTTACCAGTTGGGAGCCAGATTTGTTGTGGCTCCCGTCAGCATAATCCATGGGGATCTTACCCCCATGTGCCCAGCATCTGGGATTTTGCCTTGGGGCGTCTCCAGAACCGTCGCCCCCTGCTCTGGTATCCTTTGGGACAACACCTCGGTGTCATCCGCAGGTCGTGGGGAGGTGGCCGTCAGGAGTGAATTCATCCCCGACTCACTTAGAGACCCTTCCGAAGAAGATACCCCGAGGTTAGACCCAGCCGAACTGCAAATACGTGTTCGGCGTTATTACAAACTATGAAGTTAAAGTCGCACGAAAAGTATTGCGGAGTGCGGACACTTACGACTTCGCCCGGGGCTTTCCCTTGGGCAGCCACTCCTCCTTGCTATAGGCGGCCGTGGTGGAGTGATCCGGAAGGGACGCCTTCCCCTTCTTAGGCGTCCTAGCCTCCCCCTGTGGGGCGGCTTTCCTCTTCTTCTCCTCCCCAGTGTGGGGAGGGGGCATTTCTTCATGTTTCCCCCCGTCTCCATGGGAGGAAACTGTCTCGGCGTCCTCGGACGACGAGTCTATCACGGCCCTGCGCCGGAGACCTTTCCTGGTCCCCGCGGCCGCTTTCTTGGACCTTTCGGCCCCCCGGGATGGGGCGGCCTTCCTCTTCTTCTCCTCCCCTTCGTGGAAGGAGTGCGCCTTGTCATCTTCGGGTGAGGCGTCCGGTGCAACCTCACGCCAGAGACCCTTCCTGAACCCCGAGGCCTTCTTTTTGGCCTTTTTGTCCGGCACCTTGTAAGGCGCCGGAACCAGCATCTCCGTCAGTCGTGTGGTTGCTGGATCTTCGGGCAGCGGAGCCGGACAGTCGATCTGCTCCACCATCTCCACGTGATCCTGTTTTGTCAGCATGGTGACTTAAAATCCTCCCACGAATATGTTGGGAAAGGTACATCTTGTGATGGTTAGAGGACTTACCGGATTGGCAGGGCGCTTTGCGGTGAGCCCGCGGTCCTCGGAAATGGGAGGAGGAACTTTTCCGGTCTTGAACAGCACCTTCCAGACATCCTTATGCGTCGTGTCGAAGAGCTCATGCAGCATCTGGTGTTCGCCGGATCGAACTCCCACATATCGAATGCCCGTCTCTAACACAGGAGAATCCGGCGGACGAGCATGACCTGAACCACATTGACAAGCTTGATCTTCTCGTCCCTCATACTTTTGATGCAGCTCTCAAGTCCGGTCAGCTCTATAGGTTCGCCCCAGGCCAAACCCTTCTTTTGCCAACAGGTGAGCCGCATGGGGATTCCATATCGGAATTTGGGGGCCGCCACCCAGTTGGCATCGCGCGGCTCGGTGATGTAGAACCACCCTGATTGCCACCCTTTCACGGTCTCAACAAAGGAGCCGTCAAGCCATGTAACGTTGGGAATTTTGCCCACCATTGCGCCTCCGCACTCCGCCTGCTGACCACTCACGATCTTCGGCTTCACGCAGAAGGTCTTCAGCCACAGGCCGAAGTGGGGCTTGATGCGGAGGAAGGCCTCGCACACGAGGATGAACGCCGAGATGTTGAGGACGAAATTTGGGGCCAGATCATGAAAATCTAGCCCATAGTAATACATGATCCGGCGGACAAATGGGTGGAGTGGAAATCCTAGTCCGTAGACGAAATGAGGGAGGAATACTACTCTCTCCCGAGACTTTGGGGTGGGGGTGATCTGTCCCTCTGCTGGAAGCCTGTGCGCGATGTTTTCGGCCAGGTACCCGGCCGCCCGAAGCTTGGCAATGTCCTCCTCTATGACGGAGGAGGCCATCCACTTGCCTCTCGCTCCGGACATGCTGCAGATGGTCCTACGGAGAAGGTGAGAACTTGGGTGCTGGGGCTCGAGAGTTCGAGAAGGGATGAGCAAAGGAGGAAGAAGGCGTGGGTGAAAACGGGGGACCCTTATCCCTTTATAAAGGCGGTGAAAAATTTGCGCCTCCCCACTTGCCTGTCAAAATTACTCATTTTCCAAGCGCCACGGTTGATGGCACGGTTGGGTTACCCATACCCATATTGATGAGGATCCCATGATAAGGGGGACACGATCTCTGCTTCGACAAGATGTGCCAAGGAAACCACCTCGCAATGTGTGCGGTAGCTGGTTGTAAAAGAAAACGGTTCAGATAATGGCCAGGCCATGGCATGATGTCACACTACGAAGAGTTGTCAGCAGAGTAGATTTATGGATTCTTGTTCTCTTTATGGTGGTATATGAAATTTGTCTTGCAGAGCCGGACACGACTTGAGTGTTCGGAATTTTCCTTGGAAGTATTCGGAGATGGAACCCGCCTTGCAATGTCGAAGACAATCTGCGCGCCGGACTCATCGTCATTGAAGCCGGGTTCAGGGGCTATTGAGGGAGTCCTGGATAAGGGGGTATCCGGACAGCCGGACCATATACTTTGGCCGGACTGTTGGACTATGAAGATACAAGACTGAAGACTTTGTCCCGTATCTGGATGGGACTCTCCTTTGCGTGGAAGGCAAGCTTGGCGATTCGGATTATAGATCTCCTTCTCTATAACCGACTCTGTGTAACCGTAGTCCCCTCTGGTGTCTATATAAACCGGAGGGTTTTAGTCCGTAGGACAAGAACAATCATAATCATAGGCTAGCTTCTAGGGTTTAGCCTCTACGATCTCATGGTAGATCAACTCTTGTAATATTCATATCATCAAGATCAATCAAGTAGGAAGTAGGGTATTACCTCCATCGAGAGGGCCTGAACCTGGGTAAACATCGTGTCCCCAGTCTCCTGTTACCATCGACCTTAGACGCACAGTTCGGGACACTATCCGAGATCCGCCGGTTTTGACACCGACAATGGGGCCTCGACCACGGCCAGTGGATCTCGCTATCGAGGCTAGGGGTCAGGAGCTTGTGGCGGAGGCAACCAGGCAGGCGGATGAGAAGGTGAGGCACATGGAGGAGAGGACGACTAATATGTTGGAGACGGAGAGGAACCGGAACGACGTGAGTCACCGGGCCCTATACGAGATGCTCGTGGTAAGTTTCTCCCGCATACTAGTGAAATCATGCACGCAATGTTCGTTTCATTACTAACTCATATGACTATCTCGTGAAAACAAAATGTGCAGACCGTGTGCGAGAAAGCCGGCCAGACCCCTCCGCCGATGCCCCATATTGCTATAGCGGACACGGTGAGTTTCATTTGAATGGTCATTAGTTACTTGTATTCACATTTCAGTTGCATCATGCTAACTAAACATTGCAAATGATCTTTCGTGCAGCACGCCTCCCACAAAGGATCGACCGATCCTTCTCCGTCTCATGGTGGCGCAACCCCGACCGGCCCTTCACCTCCCGGATCATGGTAACTTTTCCCAAGTGTTTTGCTTAACAAATGCTTTGTTAGCTAGAAAATGGCATATAACAACCTAGGATAGATCAATAATGGTCTATAGCTAGCTTAGCTAGTTCATTTATGACATAATTAGCTCACTTAGGTACAAAATGGCATAACAACGTAGGATAGCTCAATAATGATCTATAACTAGCTTAGCTACTTCATTTATGACACACTTAGGTACAAAATGGTATAACAACCTAGGATAGATCAATAATGATCTCTAATTAGCTTAGCTACTTCATGTATGACATAATTAGCTCACTTAGGTACAAAATGGCATAACAACCTAGGATAGCTCAATAATGATCTATTATTAGCTTCGCTACTTCATGTATGACATAATTAGCTCACTTAGGTACAAAATGGCATAACAACCTCGGATAGCTCAATAATGATCTATGATTTGCTTAGCTACTTCATTTATGACATAATTATCTCACTTAGGTACAAAATGACCTACACACTTAGCATTTTTACCTACCTTAGCTAAAAAATGGAATTTTTACCTACCTTAGGTATCCCTTCTTCTTCTTTTTCTTTTTCTCCTTCTTCTTCTTCTTCTTCTTCTTCTTCTTGTTCTTCTTCTTTTTCTTTTTCTTCTCTTTCTTCTTCTTCTTCTTGTTCTTTTTCTTATAGCTAGTCTTCTTCTTCTTCTAATTTTCAACTTTCCTAATTTGCAGATTTGCTTGAGATGAGGAAGCTAGCATTGATGGAAACTTGTTGCAAACTTGTACTTGTGCTTGTGCTTCCTTGTTATTTGTGGAAACTTGTTGGATATGTTGTTGGTTGGAAACTTGTTGGATATCTCTTGTTGCAAACTTATTGTATATATGGAAACTAGCGGAGTTACCCGCGCATTTGCGCGGCTAGATTTTATCCTAACATTTTTCATTTCTTTGAAGCAATATTTTGTGATTTTATTTTTTTTGTTAAAATAGTATATTATGATACGTTTTTAAATAAGGAGGGATGAAACTCTTAAGTTTTTTTCCAGATAATAAATTACATAGAAATATTAGAATAAACATTTGTCTATGGAAAACTGCCTTTTTGGTTCAACCATATGGTCAAAGAATGTATGTATTCATGTGTATGCGTCGGAGATGCCATTGTCTAGCTGCATTAGTTAAGTATGTGTTATGATGGAAATTGTACCAGTAAATTTGAGGAAAACTTGTTTTACCATTTAATTTTATGAGTTCAACCACGATGGGAAGTATGTGGTGATTCCATATATAGTTTTATGTAATGTGTAATCGTTTTAGTCTTTATTTATTTGCCAACTCCAATGTGTACCATTGTTTCATTGTTCCTCCCTAGGGGATATCTCCCGATCCTTTATCTCTCCGATGCTCATCTCTCTACACATCCATCTCTGATTAGCTCATTGAATGGCATCTCATCAGCAAGAATCATGTATTAGCAGCCCTATTTTTCATTCTGGCTAACTTGCTTTTATTTCTCTAATGTCAACTCAATAACTCATTGCAATAGACCCTAAGCTTGACAATAACGGACAACACATTTTTCCCACTTTCCCAAACCCATGCGACAATGGTTTGGATGTAAATTACTATGAGGTTGAATAGATTTCCAGGTGAACGGGAGATCGCTATATATGGTCTGCAATGTCTCACGCCTCTAGCATAGTGTTATTAGTACAAACACCTTGCATCTGCTTGATTTAGCAAATAGTTTTTATTTCCTTTTTATTCAGGTCCTCCGCAATAAAAACAGTTTTATTCTATGGTATGTCCTGGTCGGCTATTGTTTCCTCCGCTAGATTTATAGCAGACTTCCAAGCTTTGTAGCAATCTTCAAAACACAAAATGCTTATAAAACGAATGGGATTTATAAAATATGAAATTTTATTATACTATTAGTTAGGTTCTCAGCACATCTAGTTAATGGATACATGTCTTTTCTAATTGAAAATACAGATGCAACAAAGGGAAAAAAACGTGTAGCACCAAGCAAGTATTATTTTGCAGGCATCACTTATGGCATGATCATATGCATTGCTACCAAGATTTCTTTTGAAAGGAAAGCTACCCCGATTTCTCCCGTGTAATCGTCGCTTCAGATATATGTTCATGTCTATGCCTATTTTATAATAGAGTTTTAAATCACCACAGCAAAGTGTGATCTGATGTTAACTAAAAGTCAGGATTTATTCTAATACGAACCGTATAGCGAAGGTAGCGTATGGGTTTGGCTGGCATATTCCATGGTTTTTTATGTCCGTATATAATGACATTTAGCCTCCTTGACATGTATCTGATGTACATATATAATGATAGTGTTGTTGATGTTTGATTTTTGACATCTTAGTCGTTCTTGTTCATCTTTGATTGGCATTGTCGAGTCCGTGTATGCATGTATGCAATACTGTGTACTATATCCATCCAAAATCAAACGACATATCACATATGGTTCTAGATTACATATATGCATGTGTGAAGCAATCATGTTTCCTTGTAGGCATTTCCACGTGTGTTTTTTACCGCCATCCTCCTGTTGCACGTGCTATGAGAGAGAAGGCTGGGCTTTTTCTTTTTAGTGGAGAGGAGGCTCAGACTGTCGTTTGCATTTCCTTGCAAGTGTACCGATTTTTTACTGAAAAGGCTTGTCCGACGTTTTTCTCGTAATGTCTACCTGGTCTGGCTTATACGTGTCTATATTGAAATGAATGCTACCCTGATTTCTCCCGTATAATCATCATGCCAATACATTTTCATATCTATGCCTATTTTGTAATAGAGTTTTAAATCACCAAAGCAAAGTACGATCTGATATAAAATAGAAGTCAAGAATTATTCAAATACGAACCTATAGTGTATCGGAGGTAGTGTATGTGGGTTTGGCTGGCGTATTCCATGGTTTTTGATGTCCATATCTAGTGACGTGTATCCTTCTTGGTACGTATTTGATGTCAGTATAGGGTTAGTGTCGTTGTCTGATTTTGAAGTCTTAGTATTGGCACTGCCGAGTCCGTATACGCATGTACATATAGCTGTGTATTACATCCATACAAAATCAAACATATGGTTGTACGAGTAGATTATATGTATGTACATGTGAATCAATCAAGTTTTCTTCTAGTCATATGCATGTGATTTTTTCTTCTATCGCTGTCTTTCTGTTGGTAGGCACGTGCTATGTGAGAGAACGCTGGGATTTCCCTTTTTAGTACACAGGAGGCTCAGACCTTCTTTATATTTCCTTGCAAGTGTACGGATCCTTTTTTCTTTGAGGGTACCCATCCTTTTTCTGGAGAGGCCCGTGGTATGTTTTTTTTTTCTTATTAATATCTACCTGCCTGTCCCTCAAAAAAAAAATCTACCTGGCCTGGCTTTGTACGTGTCTATATTAAACTGTTTAGACGTGTCAATAGTGGAGTTGTTTTACTATCCTAGTGTCATCACATTCACATTACATCTGGAATAAAGCATGTCTTTCCTTTTCTTGAAAATAAAATATGTCCTTCCGCTGCACGTGCCATATGCATATTAGCATATATGTATATGACGTGACAACGTGGCAGTGCAATATTACTGTTACGTACATGTTGACATATTACGTAAAAGAAGTTAAATCTCAACCATTGCTATTTTTATCGAACGGTGTATATAAATTTAGCATATGTGGATTAACATGGAGGCTTGTTCTACTTATGTTTTAATTATATAATAGATAGATAGATAGATAGATAGATGTTGGAAACTTGTATATATCTCTTGTTGGAAACTTATTGTTGAAATTATTTTGAAATGTGTATATATATGTATGTATGTGTGTGTGTGTATATATATATACATATATGTGTGTGTGTGTGTGTGTGTGTGTGTGTGTGTGTGTGTCTGTGTGTGAAATTCTGTCAAAATTGAATGAATTTAAGAAAAATCAGAAAAAAAACAGGGGCTATATAGACACTTTGCCGTCTGCTGGCTGACGACAAAGGTCTTTGCCGTCCGCCATGTATGCCATTGCCGTCAGCCTTGGCGGACGGCAAAGTTCCTGATTCCTGTAGTGTAACTTATCTCACGAGTTCTTGTTGAGTTTTGTGTGGATGAAGTTTTTGAGATTTAGAAAAACCGTGATATGAGAGGAATTAAGGAGACACAAAAGCTCAAGCTTGGGGATGACCAAGGCATCCCAAGCCAATATTCCAAGAAGTCTCAAGCATCTAAGTTTGGGGATGCCCCGGTAGGCATCCCACCTTTCTTCTTCAACGATTATCGGTTAGTATTGGTTGAGCCTAAGTTTTTGCTTCTTCACATGATGTGTGTCGTCCTTGAAATGTCATTTTATTTTCATTTTGCTTGCTGTTTCAATAAAATACTTAGATCTGAAAGTTTTTGAATAAGAGAGAGTCCTCAAATAGCTACCTATTTACTTAACTACTCGCATGATCTTCACTTATATCTTTTTAGAGTAGTTTGTCATTTACTCTTGTTCTTCACTTATATCCTATGAGTAAATTGTTGAATAAATTGAATGTTATGAAGTTGAAATCATATCATGCCTAGTGGTAGCTTCCCATTGGGTTTAGGAAGTGAAAGCTTTTGAAGCTTGACAATCACAATATTTGTCATACAAGCAATTCACGAATAATTAGTATAAGGAAGAGAACTTTCACATGCAAATATACTATCTTAGAAATCTTTTGTGATTGTGAGCCCCCATCAAAATATTATATGCCAAAAATGTTGACGTTGGACAAGGAAGACAACGTAATGGTTTATGTTTGTTCATATTCACATAGAAGTTATATTGTCATAGATTCTTCAACATGTGGTGCTTGCCCCCCCATCTTTGCTAGCCTAAAATTCCGCACTAAGTAGAGATACTACTTGTGCATCCAAAAACACTTGAACCCACATCTTATCTTCAAGAGTCCACCATACCTACCTAAGTATTGAGCAAGATCCTTCAAGTAAGTTGTCATCGGTGCAATAAGGCAATAAAAATTGCTTCTAAAAGTGTCAGATCATTTAGTGTAAGAGAAAACTGAGCATTGTATGAACTTGGATGGCAAAGAATAAAAGCGACAGACTGCATAATAAAGGTTGCCATCTTAAGTGGCAATACAACATGGCGTTCTTTTGCACTAAGGGATTGAGCATACAAACAAATAAGCGCATGGCAACCTCAGCTTCCCTCTACGAAGGGCCTATCTTTTACTTTTTAGTATTTACTTTTATGCAAAGTGTCAAAGTTTTTCTCTCAATTCCTTTTTATTTTTCTCTTTTGGCAAGCATCAGGTGGCGAGGAAAGATCTAGGCACATATGTCGAGTTGAATATGGGTAGCATGAGTTATTATTGTTGACATCACCCTTGAGGTGAATATGTTGGGAGGCAAAACAATAAGCCCCTATCTTTCTATGTGTCCGGTTGAAACGTTTTTCTCATATGTATGCGGTGAGTGTTAACAATCATAGAAGACTATATGATGGTTGAGTATGTGGAGCTCTTTCTTAAACTCTGTTGAATAAGTTTAATTGCAATTGCTTGGTGACTGAGAACATAGGTTGTTGAGTTTCAAGAGGAATCATTGTTTGAACCTTAACATGTGAATTGGTTGCCACTATAACATGAGAAATATTATGAGAAAGAATTGTTGTTATGATGCTAGGAAGAGTGATTGAAATTGTCATTGATCAAACTTGTGCACTTTGCTAGCATTCGCACTTCATAAATTATTTCTTTTATAATTTACCTACTCGAGGACGAGTAGGAATTAAGCTTGGGGATGTTGATACATCTCCAACATATCTATAATTTATGAAGTATTTGTGGCATTATATTACCATTCTTGGATGTTTTACAATCATTTTATAGCAACTTTATATCATTTTTTGGGACTAACCTATTGACCCAGTGCCCAGTGTCAGTTGTTGTTTTTTGCTTGTTTTTTACACCGCAGGAAATCAATACCAAACTGAGTCCAAACTCAATGAAACTCCACGGAGATTTTTATGGACCAGAAGGAACCCAATGGGCCAGAGCTGCACCTGGGGGGGGGGGAGGGGTTGCCCCGAGGGGGGCACAACCCACCAGGGCGCGCCAGGGCCCCCTAGCGCGCCCAGGTGGGTTGTGTCCACCTCGGTGGCCTCCTGCAGCCCCTGTTTACCCTATAAATTCACAAATATTCCGAAACCCATCGGGGTTAACCTAGATCAGAATTTCCACCGCTGCAAGGTCTCTGTATCCGTGAAAACATATCTAGACCCCGTTCCGGCACCCTGCCGGAGGGGGGAATCATCTCCGGTGGCCATCTTCATCATCCCGGCAGCCACCACGATGAGGAGGGAGTAGTCCACCCTCGGGGTTGAGGGTTTGTACCAGTAGCTATGTGTTTGACCTCTCTCTCACATGATCTATATCATGGGATTTGTTAATATAGTTGGATCATATGATGTTTCTCCCCTCTATACTCTTTTTACGATGAATTGAATCTTTACCCTTCAAAGTTTTGTCTTGTCGAATTGAATATTCAGAGATGAGAACACATGATATATGTCTTGCAATATGAATACTTGAGGTGACAATTATTGATTCAGTTGATATGTGTTATGGCATTCAACTCGCGGATTCCCGTGGTGATATTGGGGTAATCTATGCATTGGGGTTGATGCATGTTTTTCTCCGACGAAAACTTTGGGGTCTCTTTATAGTTCTTTGTGTGGATTGAGTATTATGAATATGAATTTGCTTTGGTGTTATTCTAGTACGAACTCTAGGATAGATCGAACGGAAAAATAGCTTTGTGTTATTTTAGTACAAACTCTTGAATAGATCGAACGGAAAGAATAGCTTTGATGTGGTTTCATGACCTATAAGCAATTCCTATCTTTTGTTCTCCGCTTATAGGAACTCAAGAGTGATTCTTTATTTCACTTTGAGGGATAATCATATGATCCAACTATGTTAGCATTGTTGAGAGGTTGCACTAGCGAAAGTACGGACCCTAGGCCTCATTTTAAGCATTGCAATACCGTTTTTGTGCCTGTTTACTATTTGCTACGTTGCTTTTTTTATTTATTCAGATTATAAAAATATATTTCTACCATCAATATTACACTTTTATCACCATCTCTTCGCCGAACTAGTGCATCTATACAATTTGCCATTGTATTGGGTGTGTTGGGGACACAAGAGACTTTTTGTTATTGGTTGCAGGGTTGCTTGAGAGAGACCATCTTCATCCTACACCTCCCATGGATTGATAAACCTTAGGTCATCCACTTGATGGAAAATTGCTACTGTCCTACAAAACTCTGCGCTTGGAGGCCCAACACGAGTCTACAAGAATAAAGTTGCTTAGTAGACATCAATGGGCATGAGTTGTCATTTGATAAACGGGATCACATCATTAGTGGAATGATGTGATGGACAAGACCCATCCGTTAGCTTAGCATAATGATCGTTCAGTTTTATTGCTACTGCTTTCTTCGTGTCAAATATATATTCCTCTGACTATGAGATTATGCAACTCCTGGATACTGGAGGAATGCCTTGTGTGCTATCAAACGTCACAACGTAACTGGGTGATTATAAAGATGCTATATAGGTATCTCCAAAGGTGTTTGTTGGGTTGGCATAGATTGAGATTAGGATTTGTCACTCCGAGTATCAGAGAGGTATCTCTGGGCCCTATCGGTAATGCACATCATATGAAGCCTTGCAAGCAATGTGACTAATGAGTTATTACGGGATGATGCACTACAGAAAGAGTAAGGAGACTTGCCAGTAATGAGATTGAACTAGGTATGAAGATACCAACGATCGAATCTCGGGCAAGTAACATACTGATGACAAAGGGAATAACATATATTGACATTGCGGTTTGACCGATAAATATCTTCGTAGAATATGTGGGAACCAATATGAGCATCCAGGTTCCACTATTGGTTATTGACCGGAGAGGTGTCTCGGTCAGGTCTACATAGTTCTGGAACCCGTAGGGTTCGCACGCTTAACGTTCGATGGCGATATGTATTATATGAGTTATGTGTTTTGGTGACCGAAGGTTGTTTGGAGTCCTAGATGAGATCATGGACACGACGAGGAGTCTCGAAATGGTCGAAAGGTAAAGATTGATATATTGTAAGGTTATATACGGACACCGAAATGGTTCCAGAAAGATTCGGGAATTTTTTGGAGTACCGGGAGGTTACCGGAACCCCCCGGGAAAGTTAATGGGCCTCATGGGCCATAGTGGAAGGGGGAGGCAGGCCACAAGAGGTGGCGCCCCCCATGGCAGTCCGAATTGAACAAGGGTTGGGGACGCGGCCCCCCTTTCCTTCTCCCACTCCCCCTCTTTCCCCTTTCCCCTCTCCGTTGGAAGGAAGGGGGAGCTGACTAGGACTAGGAGTCCTAGTGGGACTCCCCCACTTGACGTGCCCATAGGGGTCGGCGGCCTCCCCCGCGTCCTTTATATACGGGGGCAGGGGGCACCCCAAGGCACAACCGTTGTCTCTTTGCCATGTGAGGTGCCCCCTCCATCGTTTACTCCTCCGGTCATATTGCCGTAGTGCTTAGGCAAAGCCATGCGTGGATCACTTCACCAACACCATCATCACGCCATCGTGCTGACGGAACTCATCGACTCCTTAATGCCTCTACTGGATCAAGAGTTTGAGGGATGTCATCGAGCTGAACGTGTGTAGAACTCGGAGGTGTCGAATGTTTGGTACTTGATCGGTTGATTTTTAGAAGACGTTCGACTACATCAACCGCGTTAAATGAACGCTTCCGCTTTCGGTCTACGATGGTATGTGGACACACTCTTCCCCTCTCGTTGCTATGCATCTCCTAGATAGATCTTGCGTGAGCGTAGGATTTTTTTTGAAATTGCATGCTACGTTTCCCAATAGTGGCATCCGAGCCAGGTCTATGCGTAGATGATATGCACGAGTAGAACACAAAGAGTTGTGGGCGGTGATCGTCATACTGCTTACCACCAATCCCTTATTTTGATTCAGCGGTATTGTTGGATGAAGCGGCCCAGACCAACCTTACATGACCGCGTTCATGAGACCGGTTCCACCGACAGACATGCAACTAGTTTTTCATAAAGGTGGATGGCGGGTGTTTGTTTCTCAAACTTTAGTTGAATCGAATTTGACTATGGCTGGTCCTTGTGAAGTTTAAAACAATAAACTGGATAATTTTTGTACCGTAGGTATGTACGGTTCATGCTAGAAGCCCGTAGGATCCACGTAAAACTTGCAACAAACAAAGTAGAGGACGTCTAACTTGTTTTTGCAGGGCATGTTATGATGTGGTATGGTCAAGACATGATGTGATAGAAAGATTATTGTATGAGAAGATCATGCACTACAAAAAAAGACACATCCGTGACATTTTGGGCCGAACGAATTTTTCTGTCATACTTCTGACACTTCTATGACAACAATTGTGACAAAACCCGGTATCATCATAGATGTGGTGGGCTCCTACTTCTATGACCAAAAATCATGAAAGAAAATGGGCTTTTCGTCCTGGGCGGGCCGGAGAAGCAGCTGCATGACATTCTTTGGGCCGTCCATGACGCAAAAAAACATGGTAGAAGCAAGTGAGAGGAAAATATTGGGGAGTTCCCGGTTACGGTGGGTGGTCAGGGGCTGAGCGATGCGCGTTTCTCTCGTACACGTACGCGTGTGGGTGCGAGGCGTTGGACTCTAACTAAACCTGAGCGAGGCATTCGCCTACTGAACCCGAGCGATTGCACTGCAGGCTACGGGTTACTGAACCCGATCGAGCGATTCCTTTGTTTGCTACTGCTGCTAACTCAAGCCGACCGAACTTGCTGCCTCGCTTCCCT
>NC_041385.1:743996370-743998050 GCF_002162155.2 Triticum dicoccoides | reverse complement strand
AGGACCCCGTGGTGTTGCCGCTGGATGAACAGGACCCCGATTGTTCGAACCGGTTGGGCGTGGATGAACAGGACCCCGTGGAGGGCTGTATGAACAGGACCCCTTGGAGGGAAGGTTGAACAGTAGCCGACGGAGGGCTAGTTGAACAGTAGCCGGTGGAGGGCTGGATGAATAGTAGCCCGTGGAGGGATGGTTGAACAGGACCCCGTGGAGAGGGCTGGTTAAACGATAGCCGGTTGAGGAGCGCACGATGGAGGCTGGATGAACAGGAGCCCGTGGATGAACAGTCGCAAGTGGAGGATGGAGGAGGTCAATGGTGGATGAACAGTAACGCCGTGGAGGCTGGAGGAGGTCGACAGTGGAGATGAACAGTGTCTCGTGGAGTCCCGTTTTGCGGTACGCCACACCCCTCCCGATGAACAGGACCCTCGTTTCGAGCTTAGAGCTCCAACACAAGTCCGTTTCCTCCGTTTTGCGGTACGCCACACCCCTCCCGATCATCAGGACCTCGTTTTGAACGTAGGAGGTCCAACAGAAGTCTGTTTCCTCTGTTTTGTGGTACGCCAGACCCCTCCTGATGAACAGGATCCGTTTCGACCGTGGCCGGTTGAACACAAGGCCGTTTCCTCCGTTCTGCGGTATGCCAGGCCTCGTTTCCATTGCTATTCCGTCCAAGCCCTCCCGATGAACACGATGACACATTTCGTTCTAACCCAGCCGGTTGGCTCCCCATGAAAACGATGAGGATGCAGTTTCTCCGTTCCAACCTAGCCATGTACACGAGCCCTGGCCGCACGTATGCGTGAGTAGGCATTCGAGACCCCGCCCGTATGTACGTACGTGGCCATATTTTCTTTCTTGCACCCTGGTCGCTGTCTGTACGTGTACATGCTACGTGCGCGCCTCTACTACGACACGTGCGCGCCTCTACATCGACCAGTATGTATGTACACGTTCGCGACCAAAATGACAACGCTATGTATGCTTCGACCAGGTGGGTCCCGACTGTCACGCACTTCCTTGTGTGTGAAGATGTAATTGGTGGGTCCCAGCAGTCAGGGGGGAAACATTTTTTCGCAAAATACGGTGGCCCGTCCGGTGGGTCCCTGCTGTTAGGTGGAGGAATCATTATTTTAAAAATAATAAGGAGGCACTTCCTTGTTGCTGCCGTGGACCCAAGGCGGTGGACAACGGTGAGGCCTAGGAAGGGGACGACACGGAGCTGGGTAAGACGTGACAGTGGAAGCCCACGCGGAGAGGAGTACGAGGGTTCACTGGTTCGACTGTGGAGTGAGGCTGCCGTCACCGCAGAATAACAGGGGCTGTGGGTGATTGGATGGTCTAGCTAGCGATGGGAGTAGTAGGGGGCGGTGAGGCCTCCGTGGCATCACAGCCGGCCACGGGAGGCAGGAGCACGTGGCACGACCGACACTGGTTTGGGCGGCTAGAGCAAGAAGACCAGAGATTGAAGAAGCACTACGGCCGTTGGATGGACATCGTACTGTCACTCGAGCTAGAATCGTTTATATTAACTAAGTTGACAAAGCCCTCTGTCCGCATCAACTTAGTAGGCCCACATGTCAGCCTCCCACTATGGTGGGTCCCAACTAGTAGGGGGGTATTTATTTTTTTGTGCGTAATAAGGAGGCACTTCCTTGCGTGCGAAGATATAGTTGGTGG